>NC_136977.1:43895336-44020336 GCF_032717465.1 Coenobita brevimanus | reverse complement strand
TCGTCTTGATACACAGACTATACAAATAACCTGGAGGAGAATATCAGCGTCTCACAGTAAGAAACAAACCATATTCTTTTTACTCTAACTTTGCCTAAAATTGCCACTTCTCAATCTTGAATAAAGCTGAAACAATAGATAAATAGGTGAGAATGATTCTAGTCACGGAGAAGTGCTATGGAAAGGATGTAGAGCCGTAGTACTGTTTTTTCCACCACTGACATACGCGAAATAATCCACAAAAGGCAGAAAATCTGGGCCAAGTTAAAATGGAAGGGGTATAGTTAAGAAAACAATGCCAGAGAATCTGGCAGACTGGCGGGAAAACAGATCATATAATGCATACCAAAATCTTACCACTCTCTTGTATGTTATCTATGTCTCTTTGATATCGGTATTAGTTGCATGAATAGCTTACAGGATATATAATAGGAAATATATTAAGTTAACTCCTTCACTACAAGGTCATTTTCATTTTTTGTTCCCAGATGTTACTCAGTTCAGGGGAAACTTTTCGAAATGGAGGGATCAGAGGAAGCCTTCACTATTTTCGTCACCACTAAAAGTCTCTCCAAAGCAAAATAAAATAATTTGATGACAGCAAAAACAAAGCATAAAAAAGACTTACAGAATGACTCAGTGAAAAGGTGCAAGAGTCTTCAATGTTGTCGAAAATTTGCCTTGATGCTTAAGGTCTTACGGCAATCTAATATCATAAGGAGGATTGTATATTGCTCAGGTGCTTGAGTGGGCTGGGAATGCACGAGAGCTTGCTTGTGAATAATATGCAAATTGAGTGTAGAGTGTATTGTCTGGCTGGCTAATGTGCAGGTGTCAGGGAGAGACCAAGTGTGAGTTTGAAGGTGAATGAGTTTGTGTGTGTGTGTGTGTGTGTGTGTGTGTGTGTGTGTGTGTGTGTGTGTGTGTGTGTGTGTGTGTGTGCGAGTGAGTGTATTTGTGTGGGAGTGACTGTCCGTGTTGGGGGGACGAGTGTGTGTGTGTGTGTGTGTGTGTGTGTGTGTGTGTGTGTGTGTGTGTGTGTGTGTGTGTGTGTGTGTGTGTCTGTGTGTGTGTGTGTATGTGTGTGTCTAGATAAGCTTTTAAATGAGCGTGCGCGTGTTCGACTGAGAAATCCTTCATGTGTCGTCAGTGCATTTGAGGGTGTGTCTGTGCGTCTTGAGTGCATGTGCGTGGATGTTGCGTATGTGAGGGACTGGTATATGTGTGCATGTCAGCTATCACCTGCCCCTCACTCATCACCCCCTATATACTGGTATTTTTCCTCCCCCCACACCCCATAAGGAGGTCGTGGCGCTGGACTTGGGTAATGTGAAGGTGCTGATGTGGCTCTGAAGGGGGCAAAGGAGAGAGACAGAGAGAGAGAGAGAGAGAGAGAGAGAGAGAGAGAGAGAGAGAGTACAGAAAAGTGGCTGAGAAATTTCATCTCCTCATCCTCTCTGTAAGGTAGCCTTGATGGGGATCACTTACCACGCGAGATGATGAGTGAGAGGCAAGACAGGCCCCAGCCAGCACATCCATTACCACCTCACCTGTCCCGTCACTCAAACACCTGGTTAAGACAGGGAAGAAGGTGGCAGAAGATGCGGAAGACAGGGGAAGAAGAATGGGTGGAAGAGACGGATAAAAAAAGATGATATATGAAGTTAAGAGAAAAGGGCGAGAAAAAGGGGGAAGGAACGAGGGAAGAGAGGAGGAGGACGGGAGAAGAGCGGGAAAGAAGAAGAGTCGATTCTGAGAAGGAGGAAGAAGGAAGGAAGAAGAGAGAAAGAACGGGGAAAGGATGGATGATGAGGAAGGGCAGGGGAGGGGAAGTATAAACCCTGGCACACAAACGTCATGAAAGAGGAGAGGGTTTTGAGGACGGAAAAAGAAAAGAGGAAGAAACGAAGGAAGCAAGAAGGAGAATGAAGGAGACGGGGAAAAGGGGTGTGTGGAAAGAAGAAACAGAGGATGAGAAATGGCAGATATAGGGAGGAGGGGAAGGGCAGGAAGGATGAGAAGAGGGAAAATGGTGGAAAGGGAGTAGAGAGGGGGAGGGGAGGGCTGAAAGAGGGAGGAAGAGAGGGTAGGAAGAGCGAGAAGGGAAAGAATGAAGGAGAGGAGGAATGGGGGTGCGGGGAAGGAAGAGGTAACAAAAGATGACGGAAAGCAGGAAGAGGGAGTAGGGGAGACAAGGAAGAGTGAGAAGGGGTAAATAAGAGGAGAGGTGGAGGAGCATAATACCCTGACATACAATCACCATTACGTATACCAGTCATTTTCCAGGCGAGGGGTGAGGTTGACGCCAGGCTGGACGTCACCGGGAAGAGCCCGGGGCACGACAGACGATATGAGGTAAGATGGCGGTAGGTACGGGAGGTGAAGGAAAAAGCATAGCGGTGGAAAGCTTAACTAATAATATGGTGAGCGCGATGTCTGGGTAAGATATAAGACGGAAGGGGGGGAGGTGGATAGATCGACAGAGGGAGGGATGGGGAAACTCACGGTGAAGCCGAGATAAGATGACAGTAAGGATGGGAGGTGACGGGAAAATGCACTGTGGTCGAATGCATAACTAACACGAAGTAGCATTCAGAAAGTGCAACATTCTCACCGTACAATAGGTCAAAGGGCAGAACGCTTGATTTTGCCCTGTGACCTTGACGACTGATCCACTGTTCTTAAATCGAATCGCTTCATCTTTGCCTGACCCACAACACTTCTACTAAACCATGTCTACAGCTGATGAGAACTATATGAGATGACCTTGCCTCATGACTGTGTTCACCCTAATGTCAACTTTCATGTTACTCTCAGACATATGCCGACACTAAAAATACATGGGAATGTTAAGGGTAATGTGCAGAATACAGAAGTACTAAAAGAAGTCACCCATGTCAGCAAGAAAACAACTAAGGGACTTATTTTCTGCTGCTTAGGTCTTCTAGCACCTCTTCCTCGGCGATTTATTGTGCATGTTACTCATCACCTGTTGTTATGTTCATTTATGTCTACACAGATTGCTTACATAACATCCATTTTAGAATATATTCACGACTGGTAAGGAAGAGATGGCACTAAGATTCCTACCCCTAACAAGATTATGACAGATATGGGGTGAGGGAAGGATGACAAGGTAAAGAGAATGTTTGAGGCTCACGCTACTGTCTGCTTGGCCCCACGTGCACACAACGTCATTCTTACAGTCACTCTTACTTTACAATTTTCGATCATCCTCATTCCCATTTTGACACAGTCTCTCTCTCTCTCTCTCTCTCTCTCTCTCTCTCTCTCTCTCTCCTTCTGTGTGTGTGTGTGTGTGTGTGTGTGTGAGTGTGTGTGTGTGTGTGTGTGTGTGTGTGTGTGTGTGTGTGTGTGTGTGTGTGTGTGTGTGTGTGTGTGTGTGTGTGTGTGTGTGTGTGTGTGTGTGTGTGTGCATGCATTTCCCTGTCCAGTCATTAACTCACACTCATATACCATCACCTTAACCCTCGCCACAAACCTTGTCGTTTCCCACGCTACCACTCACCTACCTACAAGCCTGGCACCTGTCCACACCTGCAGTTTGCACTAAATACAAGTGTACATTTTAGCAACAAGTGTACTTTTTCCCACGACACCTGTAACTCCACACTTGTTCCTCTTCTTGCTTCCCCACGCTAATGTCTCTTCCTTTCTTTATTTGTGTTTCTATCTCTTTTTCTCTCCCTCCTTCGTTCCCCCCCGTCTCTCTCTCTCTCTCTCTCTCTCTCTCTCTCATGTCATTTTCGTGGTGATGAAAGAACTGGGAGAGACGGAGGTTGGTTCCACTTTCACGAAGGAATACGGGAAAGGACAAAGGAATATAAGAGGGGGGAGGAGGATGTGGAGGAAGAAGGAAGACAGAATGGAAGAAAAGATGATGAGGAGTTGGGAAGAAGGGCGGAAGGGAGGAAAAGGAGAGAGAGAGAGAGAGAGAGGCAGGGGTGAGATTGGGGTGGCTAGAGAGAAATGAGACGATATTGGAAGGAGGGAAAGAAAACAGCAGAATTAATAGGGAGAGGTACCAGGTAAGCAGAAAGAGGAGCTAAGAAGTAGAGGAAATGAAAAATGAATAAGCAGTTTATTGAAATGAAGTGAGAGGACAGGGAGAGAGGAGGGAGGAATACTGAAAGGAGGAGGTATGGGGAGAGGACGTAGGTGGGGATGAAGAGAAGCTGAAGAGAGAAAAAGAAAGAGGGGGGGGGAAGAGAAGAGTTGGTTTCACTTTCAAAATAAGTGGGAATAAAGAGATTTGGAAAGATGAGAGAAAGAGACAGGTGATAAGGAAGAAAAGATGGGAAGAGAGGATGGAGAGAGAGAGAGAGAGAAAGAGACTGATGGGAATGAAGAGAAGATGGGAAGAGAAGAGAGAAATTAGGAAAGGCAATGGTTGGTTTCACCCTCAGTATAGAATAAAGGAAAAGGAGACTCATTCTACCCCCGTGAAAAAATTATAAGGAGACGAGTGGGGGATGGGGAGAGAGAGGATGGGAAGGGAGCGGACAGGGAGGGAGGGGAAAAAATAGGAAATAAATGTGATGGGATAGTAAGGACACGGAAGAACAAAAACGGAAATTGGGGGAAGAAACAATGAAAAATAAAAGGGGATGGATAACCGTAGTGGTAGTAGTAGTAGAAGGAGGAGGAGGAAGAAGAGGAGGAGGAGGAGTAGGAAGGAAGGAGGAAGAGGAGGAGGAGGAGTAGGAAGGAAGGAAAAAGGGAGAGTGAGAAAAGAGTGATACAAGAGACAGGAGGAGAAAGTAAGAGGAGGAGAAGACAATGAGGAAGACAACAGTAAGTAAGAAATAAGAGTAAAAAACGAGTAAAACAAGCGACAGAAGAGGAAGATTAGCGAGTAAAGGTGAGGGGAGACGAAATGACTGAAGAAATTGCGTCATGAAAAATGAGAACGAAGATGAAGGCTTATGGTGATGAATGTTACAGGGAAAGACATTTTAGAAAAGGAAGAACAGAAGAGATGAAAAAATATTGCAATAGGGTATAACCTGAAAGAAAGTGTTATAACATCTATGATAATAATAATAATAATAATAATAATAATAATGATAATAATAATAATAATAGTAATAACAACAACAACAACAACAACAAAACAACAACAACAACAACAACAATAATAATAATAATAATAATAATAATAATAATAATAATAATAATTAATAATAATAATAATAATTATTAATAATAATATCTAGAACAAGACCAACTAAATAACAACAGCAACAACAGAGAACATGAATGAAACTTAGGATGAGGATGAAGGAAATGAAAAAGGAGACGATGATGATGATGAAAGGGTGTAGGACTGGAAGAGGAAACAAAGTCAGGAATCGAACGTGCATATCGAGTTGGCGTTAACAGAGCAAGAGAACAATGGATCACGGATGAGGCGGAGGCAAGGGGTAGGAAATTGAAGAGGAAAGAAAGCAAGGAAAAATGGATGAGAGAGAGAGAGAGAGAGAGAGAGAGAGAGAGAGAGAGATGTGCAGTTGGAGGAAACGTCTAAATAAAACGAGTTTAGACAAGTGGTGCCAGGCACAACAAACCTCGCCCGAAAGCAGTTATTTTATAGCTGCTAAATACTGACTCGTTTCTGCCATTTGACGCAAGAGCAAAAATAACCCATTTGCACCCAGCTTCCTCTGTATAGGACAGAACCGGGCATTTTCAAAAGTTAATAAAAGAGGGAACCCCGGGGTAGGGACCTTTGAGCTTCGCGACTATGAGCCAAGAGGCGGTGCGCAGTATGCTTAGTACCCTTCCAGCAAACTCCCTCACACAGGAACCCTGGGAGTTAATGGGTTAAAGTCTAAGGTAATGACGCAAATGTTGTCAGGTTACGCCCTCTGAAAATACGTGATCTTGCGTTTGATCTTTCAAGGTCACTCAAGGTCAAAGGTCATGATGCCAAATGAAAGCCCACATGAGACTTCCTTTATCTTGGTAATAGTAAACATCTTCAGTTAGTTTCGAGTTATAGCCCCCTGAATATCCGTGACCTTGAGTTTGACCTTTCAAGGTCACTTACGGTCAAAGGTCGAGGTAACAATTAAAAACCCATATGGGATTACCGATAAGTTGCTAATAGTAAATATCTCTCTATCCTCAACCAATTTCGACTTACATCCACACTTAATATCCGTGACCTTCAGTTTGATCTTTCAAGTTCATTCAAGGTCAAAGGTCTTGATGCCAAATGAAAGCCCATATTACGAGTTCCCGGATGTTCTTCATAGTAAATATCTCTAACCGTTTTCAAGTTATAGCCCTCAGATAATCCGTGACCTTAATTTTGACCTTTCAAGCTCACTCAATTACCTCCAAAATTTAATAACTTTCTTTGGGGACCAATACCCACGTATCCCGAGAGTTTCATGTACTTTCATTCAGCAGCTTTTCTGTAATGTTGCTAACAAACAAAGAAACAAACAAACAAACTCGACCAAGCACAATACCTCGTCGGACTCCGTCCGGGAGATGTAATAAGAGACTGATGATGATAAGGCGAAAAGACGCAAAGGTAGGTGAAAAGAAAGAGAGGAAAGAAGAAAGGATGGAAGTTTGGAAGGAAGGAAAAAGAGGGTTTGGTTAAGATGTAACACAAGATGAAAGGGACGAAAGGAAGGGAAACTGTTTGTTGAGAATGCAAAATAAGGAATGAAAATGGCGCGGAGAAGAAGAATTGAAGAAAGATGCAAGCCTAGTTAAGACACACACGTAGATGAGATGAGAAGAAAGGAAGGGAAATAAAGAGGAGGTTCGTAGCTTAGTGAAGATGAGCGAGTGAATGTGCAGACAGGCAAGGAAGGTTTGGTCAAAAACTAGGAAAAATGACTTAATACTCAAACACTTAGGCCTACAGACAGTTACACACACGATACACGCATATACTCGTACATACATAAAAGCACAGTCACAACTGTCCAAGCAAGCACATCTACTTACATACAGACCGCACACACGCATACATAAGCACACACACACACACACACACACACACACACACACACACACACACACACACACACACACACACATCTGTCATGCTGAGTAATCCCCAGAAAGTTTCTGAGTTCTGTGGAAGCTTGTCCCATTATTTCTCAAGGCGAGCTGACACATCCTTTACTTTATTTAGAGTACTACTGTCATTGGCTGTTCAGAGGGAACTTTCAAACGTATTCTCGTCATAGTCCTTCAGCTTTTCAGTAGTATAGTAGACAGACCGACAGACCAACAGACAGACAGAGCGACCAACAGACAGACACACACAACAGACACGGACAGACAATCTTTAATACCCAAACGTGACCCTCTGTGGCAAAGGTAACTAGAAAGACACTCAGTAAAGATCACATACCTAACTTCCGCACTAAGTTACAATTGAGTGGCACTTGTATCCTTGTCCTTCAAAATGCTTTCACAAAATCACCTCATAGCCTTAGTAGAAGTCATAATCATAATTTTTATTTTATTATCCTTTTGATTTTTCTGTAATATGGTAGACAGACAGACAGACAGGCAGACAAGAATCAAAACCAAACCTATGTCAGCTCTGGTGGCGGAGTTAGTATGATAAATAAAAACAAAATTCAGGAGTCAAGCAGGAAGTTTTAAAGCAGGCAGGTAAGATGAAATAAGAGTAAACGTCCACTATCACTCCACCACCTTAATCCAAAACATTTTTAAAGTTCATATTATGCACGTACACGACCTCAGAGTAGTACAGCCATGTGCAGATGCACACATGCAGGAATTCGTGCACACACACCCATGTACACGTATACAAAGAGAGAGAGTAACATATGCACGTGTAGACGCTGGGACGCTATGTACACTGGAATACGTGCACACACACACACACACACACACACACACACACACACACACACACACACACACACAAATGTAAGGACACAAACAAATTTTAATACATGAAAAGGTCACACACACACACACACACACACACACACACACACACACACACACACACACACACACACACACACACACACACGCGCGCGCGCGCGCGCGCTATAGGAATTATGACTTTCCCAGCTGATCTGCATATAAATATCTAGCAAGAGATCGCGTGCTGGCCACATGCTATCAGACTTCTCACCCCCCATCTCTCTCTCTCTCTCTCTCTCTCTCTCTCTCTAAGGATGTTGTATTGTGCACGATAATTTCATGTTATATACATCAAGTTATTAACCCCACTGGGCAAGTGATATTAGGAGATGCAATAAACGCCTTTAAAATCTCGTAGTAAATAGTAACCATGATTAATCCCATTATAGCAACAGCATTTTAGAAATAGTATAGGCCTACACGGTTATTCAACCGGCGGCCCGAGAGCCAGAAAGTGGCCCTTTGACAGGCTCGGAAGAATGCAAATAAACAAATAAACATAAAACACAAAATTTTGCATTTTTATTTTAATTTGTGCTTATCGGAAATTGTGAAAACAAATTAAACATGAATTTTTCGCTTCGTTCTAAGTACATGTGTTTAGATAGAGGAAAAAAAATGAAGCTAAAATAAATGTATGGCTCTTCTTTCAGTCTGAATTTCATAATCCGGCCCTACTCGTAAAGTAGGCTGCTTAAATAGCCCTGTTATACTGTAATATTAACTGAGGAACGTGGTCTTTAAAAGTGGCGTGATATTTCCGTCGACTTAATTGTCACATGCTTAATCATTTTGAGTATTAGGGAGTTAATGTTGGTGGTGGTGGGGAGGGGGTTGGATATTAGGTTGTTTTGGTGATGGGTGTATTGATTGTGATGGTGATGGCCGCAGTTGTGGTAACTGTGGTAGCTAATTGTAGTTGTAGTAAATGTGGCAAATGTAATGTTGCAGATGTGGCATTTGAGATAGTGATTGCAAATGATGATGGTTTTATGTTTGAATGTTGTTGTTCTTGTTGTTGGTGTGGTGGTTGTCGTAATTGACAGTTTTGGTGCTGACAAGTGTGGTAGGTGGTTCTGGTAGTGGTAGCTGTAAATAGTTATCCACGTGGTAGTCGTCTTCGTTATAGTTAGTAATACGATAATGGTTGAGTGGTGGAAGAGTAGTAATAGTGATGACAGGTGTGGCAGGTAGCCGTAGGTGTGGTAGGGTAGTTGTGGTTGTAGCTGTGGTGGCAGACTTGGCTGTTTGTAATAATAATTGTAGTACGAGGTTGTAAGTGTCGTTGTTGTGGTGGTAGGTAGTTATAGGTGTGAGAGGTAGCTTTCGTGTGGTAGTTGTAATAGTTTAGTGGTGGTAGATAGTTATAGGTATGTGAGGTAGCCTTCGTGTGATAGTTGTGGTGGTTAGGTAAGTGGTTATAGGCATAAGAAGTAGCTTTCTTGTAGTTGTGGTAGTTGTTGTAGTAGGTGGGTAGGTAGGTAGGTGGTTACAAGTATATAAGTATGAGAGGTACCTTTCGTGTGGTAGTTGTGGCAGTAGATGTGGCTGTGGTAGGGAGTTGGAGGTGTGGTAGGCGTGGTGGTTGTGGCAGTAATAATGTTAGCAATTTTTGGCAGTGGATGGGGTCAGGCTATAGAATGGGTGGCATTTTACCCCCAGTCACGAGGCACTTTCAGCTCCCTCCTTGTCTTCTCTTTACTGCTTCCTCTTTATTCTCTCCTATTCTCTTATTATTTTCCTATTATTATTGTTATTTTGTTTTATTCGTTATAAAGTAGATGGCGTTTTATCCCCCGTCACGAAGCACTTCCCTGTCCTCTCTTTTAATATTCTCTTCCAATTCTTTCTGCATCACCATCTTTCCTTTTGGGTTCCTCTGCTTCTTCTTTAAAACTCCTCTTTGTTCTCTCATCCCAGCCTGTCAGTATTTTGTCTTTGTTATTATTATTATTATTATTATTATTATTATTATTATTATTATTATTGTTATTATTATTATTATTATTATTATTATTATTATTTTTATCATTATTATTATTAATGTAATTATTATTATTATTATTATTATTGTTATTATTATTACTGTAATTATTATTATTATATATCATTATCAGTATTTACTAGAAAAGAAAAAAATCTATTATTCCACAATTTAGCCACAAACATGTAATTGGTGGAATGTAGTAACTGGTATAGGTCTCCAACTCTCTCCCCATCCTGAATGTTCTGTTGTTTTTGTTTTGTTTTCATCTCCTGTCTGCTCACTTTTGCCATTCCTACTTCTTAACAATCATTTTAGAAGAAAATTTTTGCTTTCTAGTTTGTGATCTTTCTGTGGAAGTATAATGATGCATAAAGTAATTGTTAGATTAGGATTGTTACAAACATAACATACTGAAAGACTAAAACGAGGATGACATGAAGTGTTCTGGTACGTTCGTTAACTGTAGGCGTGCTGTAGCTAACCAATATTGCGCAAAATGGCGTACTTCCGGGTGACCGCGATGATGTTTTCAGGCCGTAACTTGCTAACCTTAGCCTGAATGCATTTCTAAGCATCAAAAGAAACATCTACACTTGACAAGCAGCGTTTTGGCGTATAATACGCTCGCGTAAGGCTTTTTTGTTTTGGAGTTATGACTAATGGTGAAGAAAGAAAGAAAGAACAAAATCGATAATTTTGCTGCTCAAGTTTGCGACTCCTACAAATGATAGCGAGGCTTTGAGGGTATTTTTGCACTTGAATAACGAAGGTTTTTTAGTTCATAACCTAGAACTGGTCTTTGCGACAGTGAGAGAGAGAGAGAGAGAGAGAGAGAGAGAGAGAGAGAGAGAGAGAGAGAGAGAGAGAGAGAGAGAATGATATATCACTAGAGAACACACAGATATATCACTAACCCAAAATAAGAAATCAACTCAGTGATCAGAACCAGTGTTGGGTAGGTTCTGTGGTCCTCCGATGCGAACCAACCAATATTTGCAGGTACTCGAGCCCCGCCGAGACAGTGACCCGCGGAGCCCGAGAAATTCGCAGTTTCCCTGGGAAGCAGACCAAACCCCTTGTGAAACTCCTAACCCCTGTATAAGAAAGTATTGGAATCATAGTAAGTATTTTCGTAGGCTTATGAGACTCTGTTATCTCTTTCTTACCAGTTCATTTTTGTGTTTTCTTGTTTCCGACTTTTGGCAGAGATTACGCAATCCATTTTCTGAGGCCCAAAATCCTCTTACATGTCCTCTTTGGCACTGTATAACTACCGTCCATATTGAATTCATACCTCATTCAAGACTGGTGTTGATGGTATTAGCAGTGGTGTTTTTGAGATGTGGGAGCATATTGTGGAAAATTTGTTAAACTTGTTAAAACCATATTCAGAACTTCAGCACTCAGATACGAAAGTAGTTGCGATTGAGGTTGTAACAACTGAAATGAAACTTAACAAATTACTCACCGTCCTGGCCGAGATTCGATCCCGGGCCCTCGCGCTTGATCCGCGCGCATGTTACTACTGAGCCAAAGAGAGGATCCCCACTGTGCCTCTAGGCAACGCGGGCTTTTATACACCCCATTACATCCCTCTTTTCTCCTCTTGGTGATTAATTTGGTGAGTTTAGAACACACAAGGCAGCGTAAGCATCGGAGGCCACCATGGGGAGGCCGCGGACCACACTGAAACAGCCCATCCCGGGGATGAGGACAGGGACGCTGTTAGCTAACCAAGGACCAACATCAAATTGCCAACCAAGCCCCGCCTCACATCCCACACCGCTGCCAACCAATGTAATAACCGAAATGAAACTTAACAAATTAATCACTGTCCTGGCCGAGATTCGATCCCGGGCCCCCGAGCTTCATACGCGCGCACGTTACCACTGAGCCAAAGAGAGGATCCCCACTTTAACTCTAGGCAACGCGGGCTTTTATACGCTCCATTACAAGGTGGCTGGGAGAAGAGGAAAAGTGCAAGGCGAAGAGATAAGAGAGTTTACGAGGGATGATGAGTGTGTCGTTGGAAGGAGGATCAGTGTCTGAGTAGGGACCGAGACTGCTCCTCACAGTATTTGGTGTAGGGTGATAGAAAGATAACAGTGTTTGCTAGATAATTACAAAGCCTCACATGGTTCCTGGAAGCTGCGAAGAGGATTGTCTTAACTGCTTTCCTTGTGTTTGCGAAATATTAATATGCTCTAACATCCTGAGGGGTTTTGGAGAGGGCATTGGGATTTGGAGGTTGGAGAAGCAGGGAAATGAAACACCTCGCCTCACCCTTTAGAAATAGTAATACCGTAATGAATAAGATAACTGATATATAGGAAATGAGAACTATGTGTTCAAGGTAACCATTCAGATGCATCCAACTTCTCAGCAAGATCCTTCTCCGGAAACCCGGAATTAGGTGTATGTACAGTAGCATAAACTAACTCGGTAATTATGTTCTCTCATAAACAGTAGTCTTGAGAAGAATGACGAAGTTAGTGTTATTTCGTATCCTAAATATCGACCTTGAGAACTGTGTAAGGGATCTGAGAGCACTAACATCATTTCTCAGTTGTAGTATTGTTTTGAAGTTAAGGGTCATAAGTACTGGCAATATGCCTGAGTGAAATGTAGAGCACCAATCTGGTTTCCTGTTATGTCTGGCTGTAGTTAGAGATCTTAATCTCGTAATGGGTGGTCACAGACTAATCCCCTCCCATTCCTCCGACATGAAGCTGCCCTATCTCCAGCTCACACCCTCTCTCTCATACACCACTCCATCCAATCTCCCCATCTCATCCTCGATCTTCCCCTCCCCTTCCCCCCTCCACGTCACTCACACTCTCCCAGTTAGTCACTCGGTCTCTAAATGGCCAAACAATCCGAAAGTTCTTGATATTTTAAAGTACTAACATAGATTCTGAGATCTTTCCTGAGGGTTGTATATGCTGATTGTAGCGTGGTTCTTTGACAGTTAAAACCTATCATTATCGTACCCGTCGAATGTGGAGAACATTAAATTCCAAATGTATATTTGCTAGCGGGATAATCAAAAGCAATCTCAACATTCCTCACAGCTACATAGAGAATTGAATTACCTAATAAGCGTGTTCGCGTGACACTAAAACCACCAGGGTCGTTCCCGAAATATTTGGGAAGCATTACATTACCGTCTTGTCTTGTGCTTCCGCGACATTCGAAAGCACTCAGTTGTTCTCGAAAGTTTTGTAGGGGATATTTTAAATTCTTTTACTGTGTTTGCCTGACACTAAAGCGACCACCATCGTTCCTGAAATATATGGGAAGACTTACCGTGCACTTGCCTGACTCCCGAAAGCACTCACTCGTTCCTGGAAGTTTTGCTAAGGAAAAAATTTACTTCTTATCGTGTGTGCGAGATATTCAGACCACTAAAAGCGTTTCATATGTGGTGAGCACTGAACTACTGGCTTACTGAGTGCCTGCGTGGTTATCAAATGCATTGATAAAGTTTCTGAGAGCTGTATATAAGACTTTATTTTCTTACCATGTGCTTGTAAGAAAGGCGAAAGACACCAGCGCCGTTCATGAAGACTTTAGAAAGCACTGCATTATCGGCATATCATGTCTTGCCATCCGTGCCATAGTTCCCCCAAAGCTACATAGATGGCTCAGATAATGTGATGTGGGTAGCTTTTCAATGTGTGCCTAGAGGAACAACGACATTCATTTCCATCGTCTCTGAAAAAGGTGGAAATCACCGAGTTGTCAACCTGCTGTGTGTTTGCTGCATACTCAAAAGCATCAGCCCCGTCCTGAGAGGTGTGTAAAATATTGTATTACCTGCATAGCCTGCTCAGCGCACCTGTCAGTAATGGGAATACAGGATGAGAGGCTACCAGGACCACCAGCCATCCTTTCCAGTCAAACTATAAGTGTTCAGTTCGTTGGCTGGGTTAGCTTACTTGTTACGCAGGGAATGCGGAGCCAGAATTCATTTTATCCTAATCGTACCTGAGACCCTTCGTCTTTGAGTGCCTCTTCTCACCGGCTGTCGTTTCTTTCTGAGCGTCCTATCTTTCTAAATGTTCTTTTCTGAGTGTCCCACGTGGGTGAGTGCGCAGGTAAAGGTAAGGGAGAAGCACCCCATCTCCCGTATAAGGCTGGAGTTAATGGCGCGAGGTGTGGGCAGGTCAGGATGCTTCTCCACTCCCCGGAAGCTCTCATGTAAATTTCCCACATTCTTCCCTCGCTGAGCTCAGTTGCGTAATTGATTCTGCACGCTGTCATGGTTAAGGGGAATGTGCGTGGATATGCGTATATAGTAAGAATAATTTGTCTGCATGCTTATTTAAGGAAGCCATGTAGCTGCTCTTAGTTTCTTAACCTAACTTTTCCCATGGATGTCAACAGACTCCTCTGGCTGCTGCACACCAACACGCCTTACAGAGACAGGAGTGAGGTGTAGGCAACAACGGAGACAGCTTAATCCATCCTAGATCCAGGTGGATTTAGACCCACAGCAGAGAGAAGCTTTCATGCTTAAATAGATAGAATAGAGCGCACACCTGAAAGATGACGTGTGTGTGTGTGTGTGTGTGTGTGTGTGTGTGTGTGTGTGTGTGTGTGTGTGTGTGCGTGCGTGCGTGCGTGCGTGCGTGCGTGCGTGCGTGCGCGCGCGCGCTTGAGTCTGGAAATCTCACGTTTTTCGCTTGTCTGGAACTATTACAACACTGGACTAACAGATAGCAACACAGACATCTAGGCCATAATATTTATACAGTACATATGTTGGGGTAATAAGGATGCTTCCGGCGGTGTTTATCATAGCACAGCAGTATCATAGCACCAAGAAAACAGAGAAAATTAATTGTGAAAAAACTGGGGTAAAATGAATGGTTAGGAAAAAGAATTATGAGGCAAAGGATTATAAGAGAAGGAAATTTATGAGAGAAAAGAAAGTTGAGAGTTGTCACATGCGAAACTGACCATGTCCAAATATACGTAAATCCGAAGCAAGGAAGGAAAGACTGGCTGGAGAAATGGGGGAGGAGGGAGGAAGGGGAGAAGAAAGAGAAGAGAAGAGGAAGGAAAGGAAGAATGGAGGACATAAGGAAAAAGGAGTGAAGGGGAGGAGTTGGGAAAGACGAGGAAGAGGAGGGAAAAATGGAGGAGGATTAAGAAGAGCGAGAAAGGGGAAGAGGAAGAAGAAAGGAGAAAGTAGAGGAAGAGATGAAGAAAAAGTGGGAAGGAAGAGGAAAAATGAAAAGGAAGGGGGAGGATCAGGCGAGGGACGAGAGGGGGAAATGAAAATGGAAAGGGAAAGAGGAGATGAGGAAGGAAAGAAAGGGGGAAAGAGAAGGGTTAGGTAAAGGATGAGGATGGGGGAAAGAGAGGGAAGGAAGAGAAGACGGAAGAGGTAGAAGGAAAGAGAAGAGGAGAAGATGGTGGCTGGAAAAAGAAATGAAGAAAGAAGGGAAGGAGGAGGAGAAGAAGTAGAAGGGGGTGAGATAAGCTGAGATAAGATGCAACAAGACACGGCCACAACTACCAAGTATGGGGACATTTAATTCTCAAGAGGAAATCCTGCACGACTACTAAACTCAACCTGACCATAACCCCAACTCCAGCAGAAGGATCCTACCCTCCAAACCTCCCATCTGTCATCCCCTCCCATTGCCCCTCTCCCTCCTGACTCCTCTCCTCCCTCGTCTTCTTTCTCGCCTTCCCCATTGCTCCCCTCTCCCTCCTGAGCCCTCCTTTTCTCCCCATCTCCCTGTCCCTTCTATTTCATCTCCTCTCTCTCCCTCTTTTTTCTTGCCAGTTTTGGCTGGAGGGTTTGGAGGCGGGGGGAGCCTTTTTACATTACTATCCTTATCCTTCAGCAAGTAGAGTTAGATCTTGTAGTCATAGTCTACTCTGTACCAAACAGCCTCGAAAGGACCATAAGCTCTGTTGTTGTTTGCTTTCCTTTGTACTCCTTTGTACTCCTATTTGACTTCCAAATCTTTCCTCTCTTCCTTCCTCTCCCTCCCTCCCTCCCTCCCTCCCTCTTCTTTCCCATCCTCTCCCTCCTCCCTTCTCTTTCCTCTCTTCTTCCTCCCTCTTCCCTCCCCTCCTCTCCCTCCCTCCTCTCTCCCCTCCTCTTCCTTTTCTCCTCTCTCCCCTCTTTCCCCACTTCCCCTCCTCTCACCTTCCATACCCCCCTTCCTCATAGACCCTCTTCCCCTCCCGATACCCTCTTTCTCCCCTCCTTCTCACTTTACAGCTCTCTCTCCCCCCTCACGAATCCCCCTTCTTACTCTCTGGCTTCCTCACTTGTCCCTCCTATTCGTTCCTCATCTTCTTGTTGCCTTCTTCCCTCCTACTCCTCCTTTTCTCTTTCTCATTTTTCTCTCCTCTTTCCCCTCCCAACAGCCCCATTTGTACCTCCCCCCACCTCATCCCCTCCCTCTCAGAAGTCTTTAGTTTTTATGTTAATCCATCTTTCCCCATTTACACTGAGAGGAGTATGGAGTTCAGCGCTTCGGAAAGGCATTTAGAAACATATTAACCTTTTCCTTGTTTCGCAGACGAGGTGAGTTCCATTACGGTCAACAGAGCGGAGGAAGGGATGGGAGGGTAGGGGAGAGCAGTGGAGCGGAGAGGATGGAAACTGACAGGAAAACGGAGAGGAGAGGAGAGGAGCGGGAACATGAGAGGAGAGAAGTGGAGGCAGACAGAGGAGGGTAGTGTAGTGGATGGAAAATGGTAGGAGAAAGGAGAAGGGGAGCGGACAGATGAATGAAGAGGAGATTAGAAGAAGGGAGAGAAGAGAAGAGGGGATATAAGGGGAGGGGATATTATAGGCTGGAGAAGAGACGAGAGGATGGTAAATGAGGATCTGAAAGGAAAAGAAATGAGAGGAGAGGAAATGACCGAAAATGATCAGAGAAGAGAACAGGAAAGAAAAGAGGAAGAGAGAAGCGAAAGTAAAATTAAGAAGAGGAGATGGAATAAGACTCGAGAAAGAGAAGTAAAGAAGACGGAGGATATGAGTCGAGGAAGGAGACGAGTTCTGAAGAGAGGAAGAGTGTACAGTACACGAAGAAAGAGAGCAAGAGTCGAGGAAAAAGAGTACCTTGGACGAAAGAAAGGAAGAGTCGAGAAAAAGAAGAGAGGAAGAGTGACAACCAAAAAAGAGAACTAGAAGCGAAGAAGAGTTAAGAAGGGGAAAGAGAAGAATAGTCGAGAACGAAGAAGAGTTAAGAGAGGAAGAGTGTATGCGAGGAGAGAGAATAGAGGTCGATGAATAAGAGTAATGTTGACGAAAAAGACGAGGAGTCGAAGAAGAAGAGTTAAGAAGAGAGAAAGAAGTGCACACCCTCCTTTGTCGAGTCATGCTTCACCTTCCTCACAGGACCAGACCAGCCTAAGGAAAATCTTATGAAGCATCAGTCACGTACGGATGACTAGAATTCCCACCCACCTCCATGACTCTGGTTAAGGCCCAGACCGGTTCATTTCCCCCCCCCCAATACCTCCCCTCTCCTGTCCCCTGACCCCCCTCGCACCCCTCTTTCCCTCCCACTCCCCTCTCGCACCGCTGTCACCCCTCCACACCCTTTGTACTCCTCTTGCCCCCCACTTCCCCAGAGCACTCCTTCGCACCCCCCACATCCCTCCCTCTCTCCCCTCTGCCTCCCCCTTCCCCTCGTAACCCACCACCCATACCCCCACCCCAATTCTCACTTTCAGAGTCCCCCTGATATGCTTAGAGGTCGCATCATCGAACGTAAACTCTTAATGGCGTCAAGTTCATGCGGACTCCTCTACACACACACCCACACCCACACCCACACACACACACACACACACACACACACACACACACACACACACACACACACACACACACACACACACACACACACACAGATAATAATAATAATGAAAGAGGCGTGCTGGACAAACAGATATTACTCCTCGCGACTTGACCCTCCAAAAGGTGTTCCTCCTTCCCTTCCTCTGTAACTATTAAATCTGTTTTAACGTGCTGGCAAGGATGATGCTGATTACTGACTGCTTGGTGTTTGGGTGGTAGGATTGGTTGGTAAGCGTTGTTTTGTAGGCATATGCTGGTACCCGAGATATGTTTAAGCATGGAGGTAAGATTATTTAAGGTCTGTAGGATCGACCTTAGACCTTTGTTTAGGTAGATTAGGAGTGTTAATAGAAGGATGGGAGCGGTTGTTGTTCGAGGTAGATAGAATTGACTTGAGAGTTAATTTGATCACCTGTTGTTTAGGGATGTTTTCAGTGGATGGGACTGAGTGCTGTTCACGGTGGATAGAAATCACCACTATTTTTGCGGGATAGAACTGACTGCAAAGAGCTGTATTAGATGGTTAGAACTAGACGACTTATTGTTTTCTTTATTGACTGCTAAGTACTGTCAACGGTAGATAATATTCACTACTTTTTTGCCTATCGACTGCGTTATATGGGACTGAAACATGGAATATGGGTGTAGCAGAGAGGAAAAGTTTGAATGTAATGGAGATGAGGTGTCTGAGGAGTATGTGTGGAGTGACGCGTATGGATCGGGTGCGAAATGATGAAGTGCGAAGGAGAACTGGAGTTGTTCGGGAGATGGCTGGTAGAGTTGAGCAGAGGGTGTTGCGATGGTTTGGGCATATGGAGAGAATGGATAATGAGCGATTGGTGAAAAAGATAACTAGATCTGATGTGAGAGGTGTAAGGCTGAGAGGAAGACCACGAATAGGATGGATGGACAGTGTGAAGAGAGCACTGGATGCAAAAGGGATGTCTGTTGAGCAAGGAAGAGTGGCTGTCCGTGACAGAAATAAATGGAGAGAAATTGTGAATGAATAAGTGATGACGCAGCCCTGAGGGGATATTCTCCCGCATTTGGTCTGATCAGCTAGTCAGGTCAGGTGCGGGTAAGGGGATGGGTCTGTTATGGTGTGGCAAGAGTAAACCAGTTCTGCTGTCGGGCCCTGCCGCGGATGTCACTGATTGCATTGCGCAGTTGACCCTTGTGCGGTATAGTGCGGTGAGGATCTGTCCGTTCTCCCCTTTGGGGCTAAGATGCGAATGAATGTGTTTGAGTGGATGAGTAAATGGGGAGTGTGTCGTCCTGTCTCGGCTACCTCCCTTTCCTTGGGGGAAGCAGCCTAGGTATATAGATAGATAGACTTTTTTGCCTAGATAAAACTAGACTATTGAGAACTGTATTTAGTGGGTAGAACGAGACTACTAAGTACTGTTTAGAGGCGGATTGGACTACTGGCAAGTCCTGTTTAGCGCGGGGAAGATGGGCTGACTGGCTGGTTGGATATCAGACCGACGGACTTATTGAGTATGGCCGAACATGAGCCTGGCGTAATGGATAGGTAAGGATAGTTGCTGGGTTAGAAAGTTAGTTGCTGGGTTAGGTGGTGGTTCTGGCTGCTGGGTTAACGATGGATAGATAAGAATAGTTGATGGATTAGGTGCCGGTGGGTACGGTTAGATCCTTCACTTCCATGACCTTTTATATTTTATATTAGAGAGAGAGAGAGAGAGAGAGAGAGAGAAAGAAAGAGAGAGTGAGTGAGTGAGAGAGAGAGATGAACGAGAAACTAGTGCTTTATGATACTGGAAAGAGATGAAGAAGATAAGAGAATGAATGGTGGAGTTAAAGTAAGTGAAAATGTACGATGATGAAAAAATGCATGAGCGAAGAGAGGAAAGATGAATTAGTGTGATGATAAAATGAGTAAGTGGAAAATCGTGTGAATAGGCCAGTGAGTGGATGATTGTGCAGTGACACGAGGGAGTTTTGCAGGAAAGAATAAATAGCTGAGTAGAACAGCGGATGAATGGATGAGAAAGTGGCTGGGTGTTTAAGTAGGTGAGTGGATGGGTGGAAGGATCGATGGATGAGTCGATAGGAGGGATTGTAAGTGGTAGCTTTTATATTATTTATTTTGTGTGTGTGTGTGTGTGTGTGTGTGTGTGTGTGTGTGTGTGTGTGTGTGTGTGTGTGTGTGTGTGTGTGTGTGAGAGAGAGAGAGAGAGAGAGAGAGTTCAGGAAGACTGTGTAAGGAGAAGAGGTGTAGAAAAACATATTCTGTCAACGTGTGTGTGTGAGAAGTGAAAGAGTATAATATGTAGAAAGGGATTCAGGGGAAGGTGGGAGGTGAGAATTGAGAGGGGAGGGGGAAGTGGAGGAAAGAGGGAGAGGGGCGGCGAGAGGCGATAGGGGAAAGGGAGGGGAAGGGGGAATGCGAATGGGGACGGGGAGGATGGTTAAATATGTAGCCTTTTTCTTCATCAGTTCCCCTTCTTATACTTCTGTCGGTCAACAGTGTCTTTACTATTTGTTTTTCTATGGCTGCATTGAAACTGGAGAGATGGAGGGAGGGGAAACAAATACAGAGACAGGCGAACAGGCAGACAGAAACAGGGTGAATGTTTTTTTTTTTTTTTTTTTGTATGAGGGATGGTAGAATTTATAAGGGAGTAGTCTGTAGTATGGCCGAAGACGGTATGAGAAAATGTGAAAGAGGAATTATGAAATGAGCATAAGAGGGTGGCAAGACCATTATGTTAGGGTGAGGGTACTTTTTACAAGTGAGCGAAGAGAAGAAGCGACGTTCAGCTGAGAAATGGGCAGCTCGAAACGACCCGGCCCAGCCTGACGCAACAGGGCCCGACGGCGATGGTTTTTTCTACTACGTGAGATAGAGAAGAGATTCTTTCAGCAGGTAGTAGATAGATTCAATAAATTTTGTTTTTAGCTATATATTTACTCATGAGACCAAAGAAACCCCTTGGAATCCCAGCTGTCCAAAGGAATATACCGATGGCTTCATTTGACATTCTCCACTATGAAATCGATTTAAAGTACCATGAAAGTGACACATGCGAGGTGTGAGTTGTTTTTCATTTCCATATGTTGATTGCGTGTGCGCGCACACACACGTGTGTGTGTGTGTGTGTGTGTGTGTGTGTGTGTGTGTGTGTGTGTGTGTGTGTGTGTGTGTGTGTGTGTACTTGCGTGTGTGTTTGTTTATGTGTACGTGCGTGTGAGAGAAAAGATGAGAATGTAAATATTTTAGCTCAATTATTCTTTTGTTATTGTTCAACTGCCTCACAAGAAATGTTGAAACTTTACACCAAGATGAAATTATGATAATAGGCATATGCACAAACGCTCGCTCGCTCATCACGCGCTCACAAAGCGCACTTTACTGGTTATACATGTGTGAGGTTGGAGGGGGACAGAGGAACGGGGTGGTTTTTAAGGAAATGTGATGGAGAACCGAAAAGAATGTGTGAGAAGAGTTGAGTATATGTATGGATGGGAGACAAGAGCATGTATGTGGAAGAGGTGAGACTGTTGGAGGAGTGTACCACAGGAGAGGGGAAGTGGGTGCTTTGTTAAGAAGCGTGAGGGAATGGCTGAGGAACTAGTGTGTGGGAGGTGGAACAGTGATAGTTGGAAAGGTGAGAGGATATTGTGTGAAAGGTGGTAAGAAAGATGGGATGGGAGACGATAGAGAAACGTTGGGGGGGGGGGGATGACCAGACCAAGAAACGTGGGAGGAGGGATGAGCAGACCAGCACTTCCTACCAAAAAGCTGTCTTTACACCATCAGTTCCACGCAGCATCAGCAGTTGGAATAGAAACTTGGAATACCTTAAACTCAACCCCTCACGGTAACATTAATACCCAGGAGAAGGTAATGAGAGGGGAGGCGGGCTGTTGACAAGCATGATGGTGGTCACGCCGACGATGAGGGGGGGAGGCGAAGGGGGGAAAGGCTTTATTCTCACCACATTCTATTGCTAAACTCTGTATTTTTATGTGCCTTCCGACATTATCATCATCGTTCAGGTCCGGCCACGTTCGTTTGTAATGGAGTTTCTTACCTCCACTGCCAGTAACGATGTGGGTATTCTTCTCTCTCATTACCTTGTGCCTTTATTTTTGCCTTTTGTTTAATCCGATGGAAGTTATATTTTTCTTTTCGCATTAGATTCTGAATTCTGAGCAACTATTTTTTATTTTATTTAGGAAAGACTTCTCGTACTAAAGGGGCGAATGACCGCCTTAACCAACTTGAAGGCAGACACCAACATAGGCTGTTTATTGTGCCCCTGCCAGACGATTTTATTCAGCTATGGCTAGACGATTTTATTAAGCCCAGGGATAACTTCTCGTACTGAGGGGGTTACTGGACTTCCCCACCACCACCAGTGGCTATATTTTTTCTGTCATCTTTGTTTTCCTTTTCATTTATATTATTACTTTCTTCTAAGGGGATAACGGAAGTACTAAACGGCATTACCTACGCTCCTGTCCAATTGGTTTATTTGATTTTTAACACTGCCAGACAATTGTATTCAGCTGAAAAAGCCATCTCTGGGCAGTCTCCTGCATCCCCTCGTGAGTAATGACATTTTCTATTTTATATATATCCTCAAGACAGTGTTAATGAATAATGAAAAATCTGCTGAAAAGGTCACAGGACTATCTTAGCCTTTGCCGTTTTTCTTCACATCTTTTGGCTTCATTTTCGTTTCGCGAGGGGAGGAATTTCTTTTAAGTCTTTCAGTATAATGACGTCTTTATTTTATCAGTCGTGTAGGCTAACCATTAGACGGTTGTATTCAGTTTAGGGAGACCTTTCGTAGTGAAGAGTTACTTGGATTTTTTACGTCTAGCAAAGATGGTATATCTTCCCTCTCATTTTTTTTTGTCTTCTTGCTACCGTCTATAAATTTAATCATGTTAGGAATACCACTCGTGAGAAAGGAATTATGATGATGATGATGATGATGATGATGATGATGATTTATAATAATAATAATAATAATAATAATAATAATAATTTTTATTATTATTATTATCATTATTATTATTATTATTATTATTATTATTATTATTATTATTATTATTATTACTATACTGTTGTTGTTGTTTTAAAAGATAGAAATACTTTACCAGATTTTCCTAGCTCAAATAACGGATTTTTTTTTCGTACTGAGAAATGTGTAAATTCTTGCAGCCTCGAAGACGTATTAATTTCTTCGCATTAATCTGGCTCGCACAAAAACCCTGGTGGGGAGTGCCCCCCCCCCTCCTAGCCCCCTCTTCAGATAACTCCACGCTCGATAATTGACTCATGGCCGATAAATTAGACGCAGAGGGTAATTAAGCTTATTAGAAAGCAAAGTAATAATAAAAATAATGAACTGACTTCTCTTTTGGGAGTGATATTTCTCTCTCTCTCTCTAACTGTAGCTCACTTGAAGGATGTGGGCCTAAATTACTCTGAATCAAGACCTAGTCCAAGAAGACGACAAGGAATAAGAAAGACGCATCGAGACAAGAATTAAACAATACGCCAGATATAATGGAACTTGAAATTTAATATGATGCAAAGATAAGAGACCTTTAAAGGTGACTGGGGTCAGCGATAAGAGGACTGATAATAGTAAGGTTGAAGGATCAGAGAATTTTAATCATGAATGGAGTAAAACATAATAAAACATCACACGTAATAGGGGTCAAACGTGAGGGAGCTTTAGGTATGATGAGGCAATAAGAAAAAATAGGTTTTAATTTGCCATGGTAGGAGATTAAGCCTTAAATTTTTATTGTAGTTGTTTTGGAAGCCATTACGTATCACAGCAGTCAACTATAATGCATCTTCAGATTTATTAATGGTCATAAATGAGACCTTTTAATATCCCTGGGACCAGCTACATGAGAATTTTACATTTAATTATGGTCACAGATTATAGATCTTATATATATATCCCCCCCACACAAAAAAGAACTTCGATAATCAAAATGGGATTACATATTATTCTCCTTTAATTATGAATACGTTTAATAATAATGGATCTTCAGACGTAATTAGAGTCAAACTAGTGACATTTAAAGATAATAGGGGTCAGAGAATCCATCTCACTGATGGAAAGGACGCCGACACACAATCCACTCGTTTACAAGAGATTTATGATGATTTGCATACTTGTTAATGTGTACCTGAGAATGTTGTCCTTTGTGATTGTTTAATTACAGGGGAATTATTCGTTTTAATGCGTATTGACCTCAGGCTTTCCGTTTTAATGCTTGACTTTTGGGCTTTCTGATTTAATGTTTGACTTTTGGGGCTGTCTGTTTTAATCCTTGACCTTAGGCCTTGTTTAATTGCTTTACTTGGGGCTTTGTTTTAATGCCTTACTTTGGGCTTTCTGTTTTAGTGCTTATGTCTTTGGGCTTTCCGTTTTAATGCTTAACTTTGGTCGTTCCGTTTTAATGCTTGGCTATAGGCTGTGTTATAATGCTTGACTTTGGGCTATGTTTTAATGCTTGACTCTGGGCTTTCCTTTTGCATGCATGACTTTGGGCTGTGTTTTAGTCCTTGACTTTGGGCTTTCCGTTTTAATGCTTATCTTAGGACTTTCCGTTTTAATTCATGACTTTGGGCTGTGTACTTCAGAAGTCTTGGTTGGATGTTTTAGTTGTCATATACTTCCCTTCAGTTGAAATTCCTGTATTATATTTTTTGTCGCTACCGTCAGGCGATTTTATACAACTTTAGGCAAACCTCTGTCGTGTCTGGGTTGGTTTGTTGCTTATCTACCTGTGTAAATTACACTTTTTGTTAAGATGCCTGTGTTTTGGATGAAAAGGAAGAATTTTTGACTTGGAGAGGTTAGATATTGCCTCTTCTCACCCCTTAAATATGAAAGGCTTCCTAAGTTGTATGAAGTCGTCCGGAGATGACAAGGATGAAACTAAATAGACATCAACACAGTACAGGGTTGTTAAATAGGAGTACAGAAGCATAGAAAATACAAAGATACATTTTAGCTGAATAAATGTATAGACAATGTTTGATAACTAGTATAAAAACAATACATTCTAATTTAATAGGAATACAGGCTGTGCTTTATAATGAAGTGAATATAAAGACATTACATATGATGTCACCATTTCCTTCCTCAGTAAGTATAAAGCCAACACCTAATAGCTTTAAAGACATATAGACAACATATTATCAACTTCACAAATATAGCCAAGATATAATCAATATAAAGAACATAAAAGCCAAGATTTACCAATCCATAAATAGAAAGAACATCATACGTTGTTACCATAAAAAATACTACATAAATCTTATCGTGTATAGTTAACAGATTTACTAGATGTATATTTATTAAGTCAGAATTTATTAACAAGGTAATTATATAGGACTTTGATAAATCATTAGGTATAAATTTTAATAAACATAAAGTCAACGTATAATAATTCTCTGGAGCCTAAATGCTCGACTACTCCCGCAGAAGTTCAAGACCATAAGGTGCACCTAGACAAAATGAATGTCCACAAGCGAGAGTTGAGCATTAAGTTGAGATTACCCTTTGCTCTATAACTCGTCCTAGATCGGGAAAGCCTGTCTGGGTTTATTTACACTGACCTCCCCCTCCTCCTTCCCTGGCCACCCCCAGTTTGTATGGGTCGTGTGGGTGGGAGGGAAGGGGGGAAGAGGGTGGAGTGAGAGAGGGTAAAATGCTGGGGCGGGATGGGTGAGGGAAGAGTTGATTGAGGAAGAAGAAAGACGAGGAAGAGACTGAGAGTCAGGGTAAGATTGAGGAAGGCAGAGGTGCTTTGATGTGGGAGGGGATAGATTTAAGAAGGAGTTTGATAAGGAGCAACGATGAGGGAGGGGAAGAGTGGGGTGAGGGACGAGCAAATGACAGAATAGGTGAGGGAGCGGAAGGGTGAGCGTGAGGGAGAGGAAAAGTGAGGGAAAGGTGAGGAGATTGGGAGAGCGAGGTTTATGTTGGAGATGAGATGAGAGTGTGAGAGCGGTGGATGACTGGCAAGGTGAGGGTGTAGGTTAAGAAGTGAGGTAAGAGTGAGGGGCAGGGTGAGGGAGGGGTAGTTTGAAGGTCAAGTTGGATGAGGGGAAAGGTGAGGGAAAGGATGGGTGCAACGTGCGGAGAGATGGTGATGTGAGGAGTAGGGCAAGAGGGGGATGGATGGAGTGGGTTGGTGAGGTAAGAGCAGCATTAGGGGATGAGAGGCAGGGTGACGAAATGATAGGGTGAATGGAGGGGTTAGGATCAAGGTGAGGAACAGAATAAGAGAAGGACAAGGTGAGGGGAAACTCAGAAGGAATGGGTTACAGGGAGGAGTGAGCTAGGCAAACAAGGTTGAGAGGAAAGTTGAGGGTGAGTGATGGGCAAGAGGGCATGGTTAGGGCAAAACATAGGGAAGGCACACTGGGAGAGAGGCAGGCTAAGAAAGACTGAGAGAGTGTAGGATTAGGAGGAAAAGTGGGGAAAGGCCAAATGAGAGAGGTCTGTGTAAAGCAAAGTAAGAATGGCTGTGGGAGTGTGAGACAGGGTGAAAGAAGGCAGGAAAAGGGTGAGACAGGATGAGGACGAAGCAAAGGGACAGGATGAGGGGGGGAAGATGATGAGAGGGGATTGGGAAGGCAAGCTGGGAAAGCGGTAGGGAAAGATATTGGAGGAGCAGGAGGGGGGTCGAACACTTAATCCCAGCTGTAGCCAATAACCTTTGAAGGGTCAGAGGGTCGCAGGAGGCAGGCAGGCAGACAGGAGTCAGCTGGCTAGTCGCTTGAGTGTCTTCCCAGCGGGCTCTTTTACACAATATCAGAGATCTGGGT
This sequence comes from Coenobita brevimanus, assembly GCF_032717465.1. Lineage (NCBI taxonomy): Eukaryota > Metazoa > Arthropoda > Malacostraca > Decapoda > Coenobitidae > Coenobita > Coenobita brevimanus. The sequence goes on along the minus strand of NC_136977.1, from coordinate 43,993,729 downwards.
CTGTCCCGGCCTTCTCTTTTCATTCAGTACTTTTATACATGTTCATTGTTAGGTGATGTAACAACTGGGAAGTCTCTTGTGGTGTAACAACTGGGAAGTCTCTTACAGTTCTTTTTCTTTCTGTATCGTACAACCCAACTCTCCGTACTATATATTTCTCTTTACCCTTTGGCTATGGCATACTTTCGTGAACTGAACATAGTTATGTGGTGTCAGCCCAAACTAAGTGCAAAATTCATAGTTAATGTTCTCTTTAAAGCTGAACAGACAGAATTGTTCCTACTGCGGTGGGTTTTCTCGAACCAACTAAAATCTTTAGGGGATAGTGGAGATAATAATAATACAACAAGCCTCGTAATTATCAGCGGAAAGGTTATCCCGTTATGGTAATCCACTGATGCATTGTGCCTGTGAAGGAACCGGCGAGTATTGTGCTTCAGCGGATATGTCAGTGCACCAGCAAATTATTTAGAATTTTTTTCGAATTTTGCTTGTCAATGTCGTTCATTTATGGCTTGCAAGATGGCCTGGTGTACACTGGCGCTGCATGACTCCGCCCCATTAATCGCCTACACTAACTAAATTCGAAATCAGCCGTCATGTGCCAGCTTCGGCCTTGTGCTTAATTTTTCTCGTCCATTTCCCTTCCCCGACGCCAATATACAGTGACGTAAAAGCATAATTCTTTTGTAGGTAAAGGATTAACTACTTCACTTCTATTGCTTCTTTTGTTATATATGTTCTTGCTGCCGTAGGACGATTATATTTCAGCTAAAGAGAGTTTTTTCCAACTGGATGCGTTAAATAGTGCTCAAAATAACTCGTTGCAATACAAGAACTTTTTACCAAGGTGAAAGAAATCGTCTGGGGTGGCAAGATTGAACTAAAAATGGTGTCCTCGAGTTGAAGGTGATTAACCCCTTCGGTATAGGAACATGAAATATAATATTTTTATACCTACTATGACGATGATGTCGATGAAGATGATAATGATAATTCTTGCAGTCACTGGACGTTTACAGGTTTATTCATTTCAGGAGAGATCATTCGTACTTATATTTAACTGATCAGAAATAATATCTTAATAACTTTTTGCAACACGATAACGTCTTATTTGTACCGAAGGAAATAATACTTGTCTCTTATATTTTCCCCTGGCTTTTCTTTCTCGTCATTTTCTTTATTTAGGTTCTGTCTCACACCCACCCCTCTCTCCTTTCTTCGTCCTTCTCTCGTCTTTCCTTCCCTTCCTCTTCTTGCTCTCCCTCCCATTCACTTTTTCCTCCTCTCTCACATTTCCCACGCTTTCATACCTCCCTCTCCTTTCCTCTTCCCTCTTCTTCCTCCCTTTCTCTCACCTCTTTCTTCCCCTTTCACCTTTACTTCTTTTCCTCCTCTCGCTTCTCCTTCGCCTCTCTCGTCAAACCCCACTCTTACTCATCTTCCTCCCACTAGCCCTTCATATTTCCTTCCCATTCACATCCCCCTTCTTCCCTTTCTCTCTTTTCTCCCTCCTTTACTCACCTCTCCTAACGCCTTTCTTGCTTTACTCTCCCTTGTCCCTCCTCTCTCGCCCTTTCCTTATCTTCCCTTCCCCCTATTCCCCTTTTTCTTTCTCCCCTTCTCCCCCTTTCCACTCTCCTTTTCTGTTTCCCTTCATGCCTCATCCCTCCACACACCCTTCCCTACTCACCTCTTCCAACTCTTATTTTCCCTCTCTCTTCCACTTCCCCTCTGTTGTTCTCCTGTCTTTCCTGCTTCTCTTCTTTGTCTTCCCCCTCCTCTCCCTTCTCGTCCTCCTCTTTCTCGCATCTTTCCCCCCCCCTCACCGTCTTCCTCACCCCCTTCACCTCTAGGACAGGACCTCACCACCTGAACATTTTGAGGATCTCTCTATCGCGAGAACCTGACAAGAGTCCCTGTGTGTGTGTGTGTGTGTGTGTGTGTGTGTGTGTGTGTGTGTGTGTGTGTGTGTGTGTGTGTGTGGAGGGGGAGGGTCTTCTGAAGTGGTGGGTGAAGGAGTGTGGGTGTGTCAAGGGGCGTAGGAGGCTGGGTCATGGGAGTCTGGACGGGGGAATGAATGTGAAGTTTATGAGAGAGAGAGAGAGAGAGAGAGAGAGAGAGAGAGAGAGAGAGAGAGAGAGAGAGAGAGAGAGAAATTGATTTACAAGTACCAGGAGCACCTTCAGCTCGAGTGGGCCATCCTGTACTGAATATCACGTCTGACATTATTGAGAATTAAGTAAAAATGATTGATGGAGGTCGATTGTACCTTTGACCTAAGCTGCCTCTCTTCAGCTTAATAAAATGCGGGTAATATGGCATTCGCTGGAGTTATTATGAATACATTCTTCGTTGATGGGTTTACATTACCCCAGTACGAAGGAAAAAAAAAGAATGGTGTCTCACACTGAAGATTTTTGCAGCCCAAGAAGAACCATGGTCAAACTTGGCTCAAAGCTTCACCTCTTCGAGTTCTTAATTATATCTGCTGGTCAGTATTCCAAAGCTGGGAGAGAGTCAACATGCTTTCCTGTTCACAGATACTGATATGATGTGTCAGGGAGGAGAGCAGCCCTATGTGTGGAGTACATTATGTGAAATAACAGGTGACCTCTGACTAGCCTCAGAGTCCAGCCTACCCTAAGCCAACACGCCAGCCAGCGTGAATTTGACTGTCCGTACACAAAACCCCCAATTTGCTTCCACAACCAGTCATTCTTCTGCCTAAAAGTTTTTATAATATAATATTAAGGGTCGGCTGCACACAATGTTGAGGGGCAGATTGGTTCCGGGAAGAGGAGGGCGTTGGGGCAGTGGGTGCATGTGTTGACCCTGGAACCTTTGTTTGCCCGGTTGAAATGCCTGGATGAGGTTAGGAAGGTGGGAGGAAGGGGAAGTAAGGGATAGGGTTGGGTTTAGGGTACTAATCTGTGAGTAACCTTGGTGAGTTAAGGGATTATGATAATGATTATTATTATAAAAATAAATCAGTTTCTTCATTATAGTCACCGGTTGAAAATACAGAGGCCCTTCATGAAGACAGATGACCAATTCTTGACCTGTTCACCTCATTATGTCTTTCCTTCTCCCCACATCCTCCAGTCATTAAAGCACAATATGCCCAGGTAATATATATATGGATGGGGTTGTAAAGGAGGTGCAAGGTAGGGCAGTGGATGTGGGGGTGGCCCTAATGAATGAGGGTGAGATTTGGAAGCTTCCGGTGTTGCTGTTTGCTGATGATACAGTACTGTTGAGTGAAGATGAATGGGAGTTGCAAGGTTTGGTGAATGAATTTGGGACAGTGTGTAGGAGGAGGAAGCTGAAAGTTAATGTAAACAAAAGTAAAGTTATGGTGTTTGAGAGGAATGAAGTCACAGAGTGTGCAGTGAGGTTGGATGGTGAGGTTATGGAGAATGTGAGTGCATTCAAGTACTTGGGTAGTGTGATGAGTAAGGATGGAACTTTGGGGGATGAAGTACGTGAAAGGGTACAGCAGGGAAGAAAGGTTGTTGGTACACTGAAAGCAGTGATGAGAAATAGGGAGGTGAGTATGGAAGTTAAGAAGTCACTGCATGATGGTATTGTGATCCCTACCCTGACGTATGGAAGCGAGGCGTGGACCTTGCAAGAGGGGAACAAGTCAAGAGTGAGAGCAGTGGAAATCAGTTACTTGAGAGGAGCATGTGGAGTGACGTGGAGGGACAGGTTGACGAATGAAGAAGTGAAGGAACGTTGTGGGGTAGATGTGGATGTGGTTGAAAAGATTAGGAGAAATACACTGAGGTGGTTTGGACATGTGGAGAGAATGGAGAATGAAAGACTGACTAAGAGGGTGTATGTAGGTGAGGTGGAGGGAGGGAGAGGGAGGGGTAGACCGAGGATGAGGTGGAGGGATGGAGTTGAGAGGTATATGAGGGAAGGGGGGATGAGTTGGGGGGAGGGGAGTCAAATGGTGGGTGACAGAGTGACTTGGAGGCGTTTTGTCTGCGGCCACCCTTTGCGGGATTAGGGCGTCGGGCTATAGATAGATAGATAGATGTCGAAATGAAATAATCATGACTTAGACTCTCTTTTGTTCGGAAAGGACTTTCTTCCGGCTTCCTGCGTTTACAGGTTTACTGTTTTTTACTCTAACCTGACCCGTATTTCCGTAGCTCAGTGACGGAAAAGGACAATACTACGACTCTACATCTTTTCCATAACACCTCTTTGTGACTAAAACCATATTTTAGTGTTAACGTGTATTTACAATTCAGCATTCGAGATGGAGAGAGGAGAGTTTTCGGCCAGCTTAAAGTAAAAGAGTACAGTAGAGTTATATATTTTTGCATTAATAATAAATAAATGCAGCGCCCTAAGCCAAGCTCCCAAACCTGAGGCTGTTCCTGAAAAATGTCGACACAATACCAAGGCTCGCTGGGGCAAGAATTAGGCGCAGGCATAAGGGAACTCACGACATACATTGAGTCTTCCACCTCGGCAAGGAAAAGTCCACCTCCCCAGCACTAGTAGCACGGCAGACAAGGCTTGAACGTGGCCCTTTTTGACTCGTAGGCATCTGTGTGTGTGGGGAGGGGGGGGGGCACAAATGCGGGAAGAGTATAAGCATTACTGTATTATTGTACGTGATTGTATCCATACGCGTGAGCGTTTGTATGAAAGTGTGTGCATGTCTGTGCCTGTACGTGTATGTGTGCATGTGTGAGTCTGCCTTTGTCTCTGAGTGTTGTCTCACGCACTTCGTGATCCCGAAATAATTCCTAAATGCAGTGTTCACCCGAATATTAAGAAGGGAGAGCTCCGCCGGCGTGAGCTTTTGTAACAATCACCGTCAGCCACACCACCTCCTCTTACCAATCTCATTTACCGGAGTCAAACCCGTAGAGACCCTGTCAACCCCTTCCGAAGTTCCGTACGAGTCATGTTCTCCTGAAATTAATTAAGACTTCTGGCACAACACGAATTAAATATGAGAGACGTATAACATTTTGATACTAGCCAATAGGAATTTGGTTTTAACTGTATTCGTAAAGCATGGAGTTCCTATATCTTTTATAATGTTATTCCTGTTACCATCTGACGATCTTATTCACTTAAAAATGGACATCTTTTAATGACGGCTAGAAACAACCTCCATCATAACGTAATACGATTATCTCCAACATAGGGGACAGCTCTGCCAACGTGCGGCTTCGGTAGTTAATATGTGGGACAGAACTGAAAACAATCGTGTGAGGGTAGCTCAGTCTTCTTCAAAAGATGTCACTCCCCCCCTTCCCTCTCTCTCTCTCTCTCTCTCTCTCTCTCTCTCTCTCTCTCTCTCTCTCTCTCTCTCTCAAAATCAGTGCAGTAAATCGGCAGCCATTGACACTGATGACACCGATCTGTGGCTGAATAAAGTCCTCAGTGTCAGTTGCTGCAAATTCGCCACACTGATTTTCAAAGTCCATGCAGGGAAAAGCAGGAGAAGCTACAGGACTTTTGATACCGACTGTTCACGAGGAAGAACCTCGCTTGTCGAGTTCATAAGCGTAAGGTGGACAAAATGGTTTGAAGGTAGCAAGAATAAAGAAAAAGAAAGACACAGAACTGAAGGGTATTAAGAATTTGTCACACCGGATCCTTAAGCTTCAAGGACCTTTTAACCCTTTCTCTGCGAGGGGTATGTCCTAAGATGAGTAAAATCGCCTTGTAGAAATAAAAAGTCATACTGAAGGTAAATATAAACGTCTTCAAGAACCAAAATACATACCTAAAAAGTCATACTAGCTGCTGAAGACGACTCCCATACTGATTGAAACTTTCTATCATCAATAAATAATAATTCAATAAAAGAGGTCATCGTAAGGCAAGGGTTTACGTTCATTTTGTTATTTAGAATCTCACCCAGAAAACTGTTAAGCACAAAGACCCCATTAACCATTTGTTCTGGGCGTCCTCTAAATATGTTTGTTTGTCCTGTTATGGAGGTGTTCTTACCTAATTGTTCTTACCTAATTGTATCTTTACAGGAATGAGTCAAGCTCGTACTGTCCCGTGTCTTAAACCATATTTATCGTACATATCCTTAAATTTGTGAATTGTTTTGGCACACACTATTTCATTCGGTAGTGCATTCCACTGATCAATTGCTCTGTTTGGGAAACTGAATTTCCTCACGTCTTTATCACTTCTCTTCTTATGCAGTTTTTTGCAGTGTCCTCTTGCTGATGCTTCCCCATATGTTAAGTAATCATTTATGTCTATTTTCTCTTTCCCTGATATGCATTTATATAGCATTATCATGTCACCTCTTTTCCTTCTCTCCTGTAGTGTTGGTAGATTCAGTTTATTTAGTATTTCTTCGTAGCTTAGATCCCTTAAGCTTGGTATCCATCTTGTAGAGGCCCTTTGAACTTTTTCAATCTTGTCTATGTGTTTTTTGAGATGAGGACTCCAGACTACTGATGCATACTCCAGGGTTGGTCTGATGAATGATGTTATTATCCTTCTTAGCATGTGTGTGTGTGTGTGTGTGTGTGTGTGTGTGTGTGTGTGTGTGTGTGTGTTTAATAGCCACTGAGGAACGCATTCTCTTGAACTTATAAGGCGTTGTAATATCTCCTTGGCGATTCATTTTGCGTCTTGCACTTCAGAATTATAATGAATTCTATGTATCTGTTTTGTTGCTCTCGCTGTCTTCGAGTATTGATAGATCACCAAAAAACTCTTTCGACAATAAGAAAAAACCTTACTGGAATTAATTTATTTGAAAAGTCAAATGCCATCTCCCAATAATCATAACCAGCACTTCATTCGCATTCCCTGGTAAAAGAAAAAAAAAAAAAAGATGAATAAACAGAAAATAATTTCACACTAATCATAAATTCAGACCTTTGATATCTTTCAGTGGAAAAAATATCGTGAGAAAGCCAACAAAGATAACATTTTACAAGAATTATTCAGTCAAGACCTCATTAATATCCAGCGGAGAAGCGATAGTAAACCCAGTTGTAAAATGAAACACACGCAATATACGTAAACCCAGACGGATACAAAACCCCTTCAGTCCGATGACGTATTCTCTATTTTATTCTCGCAACCTTAAGATGATTTTGTTTAGTTTAGGAGAGACGTTTCGTGATGGTGATGTTGCTTATAGGGTTATTTAACGTGGGATGTTCTGGGCTTGGAGGAGGGAGAAGGATGTGTTCGGAGAGGGTGGGTAGATGTTCAGGAGGATTTAGAAGTATTGACTGGTGCGGGTGGAAGGCAGGGGATAAAATGTTCTGGCCTACGGGGAAGGATGATGTGTTCAGAGGGATGGGTAGTTGGTCAGAGTGGTGATGTTCCAGGAGCATGTGGAAGTGTTTTAGAGCGTGAGACACTGTTTCAGAGTACATGAAAGTGTTCGGATTGCGTGAGAAATTGTTGATTATATTATACCAACAAATATCAAATAACGAAGTTGTTATCCTTTTCCTAAGGTAGGTGAATTCTCGGTGGCAGCCAAAATAAGATAAGGAAGGCGTCCTCGAGCGTGTTAAAATAAACACATATGATACTGTCTCTGCAAAGGGAAAGTATCCACCCAGATAATACGAAGGACATCACGTTTCTCCGAGTATAGAGGAAGAATCGAGTACTGTAATCCAGAACCACATGTTGCCAGTGCATGAGAGGGAGCAGGTGCGAGAGGAGAGGGCACGAGTGGCAAACAGAGGAGATAATTTTAAACACATGAAAGCACAGGATTATCGGCACGAGAAAGTGGTGGAACTTAGAAAAATGAGGTGAGGCAAACGAGGGAAAGGGAGGACTGGTAGTGGTGGTGATGAAGGTTGAAATGGAGCTGTGAGTGTAAGGAATGTGGATGGAAAAATTGTGGAGTAAGGTGGTCTGGAGTGGAGAGAGAAGTGGAGTGGAGACTGCAGATGTGGCTTATGTTGTGGAGGAAGGTGGTGGTGGAGTGGATAGGGCAATTGACTGGGAATTGTAGACGTGGATTAGGCTGGGTTAGGTTAGTACTGGTGTTGGTAACCAGTGGCGTACCCAGAAAGTTGAAAAGGTGGGGGCCTTTTTTTTTTTTTTTTTTTTTTTTTTTTTTTTTTTAACTGTGCAGCCCAAGACTTTGGCGAACGCAGGGAGCCCGTACAGCTGGGGGGTTCGGGGAGGCGGGCGTTGTAAGCCCGCCTCTCCAAGAAAATTTTGCATTTTGGCCAAATTTATGATCATATTGAGGCCATATGGAATGGGTATACGACATAAATATGGTATATTCTAAAGTCATTTTTAAGTGCTCTGTGCCACTGAGTTATGATTCAGTCTCTCCAATAACTTTATATTACTAAAGTTAAAACACACACATTTCGATCAAACAGCGTTACAACTGTTATAAACTAACAGCAATTACATTAAAAAATTATGATAATTTAATCACTGTATTAGTCTCAATTACTGACAGTTAAAGACAAGACATATCCAATATAATTTTCTTTCTGATAATTCAGTTGAAACAGATGAAGCTGATGAACAGTTCTCAGAGCAACCGGTGGATAAAATCAGAAAACTGTCATTTCTGAGATACCACTGAGTATAGTACATAAGCAGTTGATTCAGGTATGCATTATTTTAGCTGGATTTTGAAGCTGTTTTTGTTGTCAGGATATGAGGGTAGGGGGAATTTAACTAATCTGAGAAAGTATTACTTTAATTTTTATACGTTTAATAAATTTAATATAATATGGTATATTTATATCGATATCTATATCTATATCTATATCTATCTATCTATCTATCTATCTACCTATCTATCTATATATCTATCTATATCTGTCTATCTATCTATATCTGTCTATCTATCTATCTATCTATCTATCTATCTATATATATATATATATATATATATATATTTTTTTTTTTTTTTTTTCAAAAGGGGGGGCCATGGCAGCATGCGTCCCCCCCCCCATCGGTACGCCACTGTTGGTGAAGATTCAACTGAGAATGGTAATGGAAGAGATGTAGACGGAAGCCTGGGAAGAGGTGGTAGTGGAATGGTTGATGTGGTGTACTGAGGACTGTGTGGTAGAGGGTTCGGTCCCGGCAGGTGCAGGGGATAGTTTGTAGATTTGAATTTGAAAAATGAGAACGATATCCTCGCCCTGAAGGAGACAAAATCCTTTACTTCCTCTCTAATCTAGAAAGCTCCCCTGTAAACGTGAAAATATCCCTTTGGAGGAGAAAGATCAACTGGGATTTTATTGGAAATTTTTGATGTGATAAATTTGTGCATAATTGCTCATATTATAACCAGATATTGGCGTGTTCTGTATAATATTCTGAAGGAGGTAACATAGTGGAGAGAATCTGATAAGTCTTAGTAAAAACGTGTAATGGTGGAGATCACAGGTTAGGCTCGGCTGTTTTTATGAGTTGATTACCCTTGAGAACTTGTGAAGGCGAACACTGTTAGGAGGGAAGAATATTTTGAAGGTTCCTTGTTTATCATCTTAAGCACTGAGTATATAGCGACTCATTTCTTTACACACTCACAGATGATGGAGCATTTCTCTTGCTATTTTCCAAGTTATCTGTCAGGTCAGCGTTACTCGTGAGCTATCCGATTAAAGTTTATAAAAATCGAATTACCATTCTGTTTTATGGGTAAAATTATGATGAAAATTATCAATGACAACAAAATAAAAAGTTCTTTTTTTTTTATTTTTTTTGCACAGTCAGGTTACCTTCTCCTCTGCCGCATCCACTGTGTACCTTTATCTCAGACTCCCTTCTCCATCAATGTTGCCTCGTACCTGGGTGAGCAGCAAAGTGGCTGAGTGGAGATGTGAACGCTGACTCAAGTGGTGATCAGAGGCCTCTTGGTGAGCAGGTAAGTGGCTGAGTGGAGATTTTAATGCTGACTCAAGTGGTGATTAGAGGCCTCTTGGTTAGCAGGAGTGGCTGTGGAGATTTTAATGCTGACTCAAGTGGTGATCAGAGGCCTCTTGGTAAGCAGCAAAGTGACTGAGTGGAGATTTTAACGCTGACTCAAGTGGTGATCAGAGGCCTCTTGGTGAGCAGCGAAGTGGCTGAGTGGAGATTTTAACGCTGACTCAAGTGGTGATCAGAGGCCTCTTGCTGAGCAGCAAAGTGGCTGAGTGGAGATTTTAACGCTGACTCAAGTGGTGATCAGAGGCCTCTTACTCGCTGTAATACAGTAGGTGTACGTACGATCCCGGAAACTCAGTCAGCTTTTGTGCATCATGACTCCTGTAATGACCTATGCTTGGTGTGCTTCTTTTTTTTTTTTTTTTTTTTTTCAGTCGCTGAATACTCAGTGTTTCGGTTGGTCTAATGAGAAAAAGAGAGATGTAGGAGGCGAAATAAGAAGTTGAGAGTGTATAGAGAAAATAGCAAAAAGGGAAATGTGAACATCTACGTGTATAAGTGTGAGGTCCCCAAGCCGGCATCCTACCGCTGACTGACCCCATCATTCACCACAACACGATGACCCAAGTGCTTGATGCCAACCACTACCTTACCCCCCCAAAAAAAAAATAATAATAAAAATAAATAAATAATAATAATGTTTAGCTGTAATGCATGACTTCGCTTATTCATCAGATTAGTTTCTACCAGCAATTATGGACACTGGGCCTAACGGGCGGGGGCCATAGTTACAAACTTTCTTCCGGTTCACCCTGATTTGGTCGGGACAACTCTAGTATTCTGTTTTACCTTACACCAAAAGAGTTTATTCACCTGAGTGTTGGACGAAGGAGCCTGAGTGTTAATAGTGTAAGCAATAACTCTTGTTGGTGGGACGACTGTGATATTCTAGTCCACCTTACGCCGGACGATTTTGTTCAACTGGGAGTGAGTCGTTGGAGCCTGAGCGAGTTAAGGTCTTTCCTGAATACGTCCCCAGCTTCCCCATCTACTTCACACAAAGCCATATATTTTCCAATGTTTCATTAGCTCCGTAAAACTTCCTTCAGTTAAAAAGGGTTTAAAATTCGCAGTGCATCCTAAGAAAGACGTCTTGAGTTGATGGCGTTTATGGTCCTTTTGTAAATTGTCCAAAATACCTTGTTGGTCCCAGGGTTGAAGGGTTTTAAGATCCTTCCTGAACACTTCCCTAGGCTCGCCCATCCGATTCTCATAAAGCGATATATTATCCAGTGTTTTACCAGCTCCTACGGGCAGGTTTTTATGAGCTCCTAAACACAAGACATCCATCGTACATCCTGACGGAGTCCTTACATTAATCAGGTCAAATCATAGCCGGGGCTGGGCCAGAACGAGGAGCGGTATTTACAGACTCTTGTAAACTCGAGTTGTGTGTATGATTTGTATAAGAATACTTATATATACGGTACGTTGTTTTCACTTATACAGCTATCATTCACTTCGCATCTAAACTGCTGTAAATATTCCAAGGAAACAGTGCAGGAGAAATAATTAATTCTGACGATAACTATTTGTTGTGGAGACTTTTTTTTTTTCCCAGTTGGTGTAGATCCTTTATTAATGTTTCCTCGGATTACAGAACCCAGGGGTCAAACTTGCTGCCGCTTTGGGAGTGACATTACACGTTGGTGGGTGATGGGTAGGAGTCCAAGCTGACACGTTTAGTTGCCACTGTAAAAGCATGAATTGATTCTCGGACTGGTCACTGTTGGGCAAAGTTTGTTTCCTTTTTCCATCTATTCACCTAACAAAATAACTGGCGACTTGGATGTAACATTGACTGCCACGGGTTTTTTCTAGTCCCTTACTATTCCTTGGAGGCTCCAGAGGGCCCGGGTTGTGAGAGGATCCGAGGTTAGGCTCTCGTACTACAGATCATTTAAGCCAAAAAAGATCATACATTCCGAGCAGCGTTTTACATGAGTTCAACTCTCCGTCCATATTTTTTTAAGATTCGGACAGTGGCATGTTAGCACATTACCTCATCCAGCCAGAGCTCTCCCACGTGCAGTCGATAGACATAAATCTTACCCTTCTGCTGTAGGTTCATTATCTGGTCATTAGAGCTGGGAGGGGACATAGAAATGTGGTGGGTGCTAGGTAAGGGAAAGGGAAGGGTTGATGCCCCATCCCAATCACCAGCGTTATTGATATGATCCACCGCCCCATGCCTCGTTTATGTCCACCCCGAGGGCTTAATAGAGCTGGGGGTATGGGGGACGGGGAGAATGGGTGTGGGTGTGGGAGTGGGTGTGCCAGGGGAGAGAGGGGAAGGTATTTTTGAAGAGAGTGGGAGAGCGAGGTGAAGGGCAGTAGGCGGAATGGATGTGTGAGAGGAATGCAAGGAACGTGTAATGGTGATCGTGCGTAGTGGGGGGCAGAGGTGGGGGATGGGGTTTCAGAGGAAGGGGGTTGTGTGAGAAGAGTGTAGGGATGACTTGTAGGTTGAAGGTAAGGAGGTAACTGAAATGTGAAAATGATGGGAAATTTGCAGTTTCGAAAAGTCAAGTTTTGTTTTTTTCTAACTGACATAATCTAACCTAACTTAAATCTAACTAAACTAATCTAACCTAACCCAACCTAACCGACATAAATAACTAAACTAATCAGAAGTACGACTGTCCGAAAATACAATAATACCAAAAAAGTAGGGAGTGACGGGGAGTATGGGATTTTCTTTTCTTTTTTGTGGGGGTGGTGGTGGACGGTGTGGTGCGGGAAGTATGTGAGGGTAGCGTATAAAGAGTATGTGGGCTGGGGGTGTGAACGGATGGTTATGTAAGGGGAAGGTGGGAAACTTGTGAATTTATGGGTGTGTTTGTGAAGGGGGTGAGAGAAGAGGAGTTTTAGAGGAAAGGGAATTATGTTTGAAAGAATGTAGTGAGAAGCTAGAGAGGGAGAGAGATGTGGAGAATGGAGAAGGTAAGAGAAGGAATGAGGGAGTGGAGAAAGGGCAGACTTCTCAGACTCCCACTGAGATTGTGAGGTGAATGCTCAAAAACTTGTGCTTTTCAGGAATAGAGATTGTGAGGTGAATGCTCAAAAACTTGTGCTTTTCAGGAATAAAACAATAACCAAACCTACTCCATACAACTAACTGCTACCAAAATCTTCTGTTTCACCGATTGTGCATTGTATCAGTCGTATACTCCTAACTCCTTAACTTTACTCTTTAAAGTAGATAAAGGAGAAATGAAAGATGTAGAGAGGTAGTGGCCGAAGTAAGCATGCATTAAACTGTACATCAACTTCCGTAAAACCCACATTGTTTTTTTCATTTATACACAGCTGCCCGCGAAAAATAAACATATATTTACGACCCGGCTCAATAGACATTAATTACCACGTAGTTTACACGCTTGATAAAATATCAACGACGCTCAGGTACAGATAAGAAAACAGTGAACATATCTGTGTTTTGGACAGATGATGATGATTGCAACTTTTTTTTTTTTTTCACTGCTATGGAATTACGTGGCAAAGATGAACATAAACATTAAATACTATGTACTTACACCTTTAAAAATATAATAAGGAGACTTAAGTCCAGCTAAAATGAAAAAAGAATGCGGTTATTATTGCTTGTGAATTGCAGGTGGTGTTTGCAATAATTTTTTTCACATTTGCACAGCTGTCAGCCATAGATGAAGACGCATATTAGTTACCACGTACTTACACTCTTCAAAATAATCAACAGGGCTCAAGTCCAGTTAATAATAAAAAAGCATGTTAATATTTATGTATATGTGTTGCAGGTGGTGATGATTGCAGCTTAGAACACGTCTAGTGTGTTAAGCTCCAGGAGGTACTGTCAGTGACCATCCAGATTACACTCCGCTGGGCACCTCTCAACTCACACCCTACCTCAGTTCTAATTACACAGAGGAGGAAGGGGGAGATGGGGAAAGAGGGGATAAAGAGGAGGGGAAAAAGGATCGATGGTGGGGGAAGATGGGGAAGAGGGGTAGAGAGGGGTAAGGGCGATCGAGGGAGACCAAGGGTGACAGAGGTGTGGGGGTACAATATAGGACAGAAGGGTGTCTTCTTGGGCAGAGGACAAGGGGGAAGGTGCGCTAAGGGAGGCAGAGAGAGGAGGAGTGGAGGTTTAGAGGGAGTGGGTGGGAGGGCTAGGGGAGCAGAAGAACTGGAGGTGTTGATGCCACTTCTTAAACATCATCATCACTAACACCACCCTCACTTGTAACTACACAAGGAGGAAAGGATGAGGGGGCAGAGAGAGGGGAGATAGGTAAGCAATGGGGTAAAGAAGGAGTTGATGGTGGATGGAGGTGTTGCAGGGGCAGGGAGTAAGGGGGACAGAGGAGGGGGAGGTAAGGAGGCAGAGGAGGAAAAGGGAGGGCAGAAAGGCAGGCGGCGCAAAGAGGGAAGAGAGGGTGTTGCTATCATTTCTTAAATATCATCATCACTAACACGACTCCCAGTCATCAGCACCACCCTCATCCTCACTACTCTGTTATTACCACTATCATCATCCACCATTAGCAGAGTCTGAAATGATGCCGTCACTGTCTACGTTGTCCTTATCTGTATCACACGGATCATCACTACCATCATTAGTGCTACTCGCATCGGTGCTTTAGGCATCATAAGCACCATTACTGTCGGTATTTTATCATTACATTTGTTATCATCGTCATCATTGTCGTTACAGCCTTCATCATCTGTTTAGCCATCACAACCACCACCACCACCATTCGCACACGGCTACCACGCATAACCACCACAGTTATTTGGACCACATCACATAACGGTACCATCAATGTTAATTTCCACCTGCACCACAGCTATTAAGAGATGGCTGCTATAACCTGTTTAATCTGATCTGAGAAGAAGTGAGCCTTAAGTTTTTGAAAGCTGGCAAGTGATTGGTTGGCGGAGTGCATTGAATATTAACGACGCATTCTAAATTATTTGCATTATATGGGTTTTAATAAACGTTTGATGATAAGATTCCCCAAATAAAATATTGTATGTAATCATCTGCATAGACTAATTTAAAAACGGGTCCTTATCAAGTTTATCAGATGGCCTACATAAGTGTGACATTTTGAATTCTCGGAACAATTTAAAACACTTCCAGGTAGTTTTACGAGTAGGCTACCTTGATTTTTAATTTTCATATTCAGGCAAATTAAGGTAAATAATGTCATTACTGCGATAGTTTGTGAAATATAACCCAGTAAAAAATCACAATTTCAATGAAATATAACATATTCCCTGAATTTTGATGAATGACTGACGTGGAGGGAGGGGGGTAGGCCGCTCAAGGGATGTCCCACTTGACTAAGCAGGCGAATATTCAGATTTACTTGAGTGTTTTGCTGTCGCATCGTTTGCATTATGCTTTCTACTTTCTCATCATCAACACGTTTTGTATCTTTTTAGTTTCGAATACATTATCTAGTTACAACTTACAAAAGAGTTGTGACAAGGTATGGGCTGAGGGATATTTAGAAGTGAAGGTGACATTTAGCTGCTTCGCCGGTGTTTACCATTTTTCATTGGAATTTCGATGTTTTACTAGGTTAGATTTTACATAATGTTGCAGTAATGACAAAATTTACCTTAATTTGCCTGAACATGAGGGAAAAAACAAGGTATTTGGAAAGTTTTATATGGACGTGCTCTGTTTTGTTCCGAGAATTCAGAATGTCACATGTATCTAGGCCATCTGATAAACTTTGTAACACCCAGTTTTTAAATTAGTGTATGCAAATAACTATTTAAAATATATTATTTGGGCAATCTTATCATCATACGGTTACTGAAACCCATATAACTAAAATAATTTAAAATGCGTCATTAATAATGAATTCGCTCGGACAACCAATCAGGTTCCAACTTTCAAAAGCTTAAGGATCGTCTCTTCTCAGATCAGATTAAATAGGCTATGCTACCTCCACTGCTTACCCTCCACGTACTGTCCACGTACACTTCACGCAGTGTCCGTGTATAAATTAACCATATTCCTGAAAAACATATGGGTAAAAAAAAATTTAAAGTTAAATTTGGAGAAATTTTAAATTCGATAAGGTCAATACCTACAAGGAAAAGAAACTGTCTTGAAGATCATCTATGTACTACGAAAAATAATATCAGGCACTTTCATGAAGTTAAGTGTTATGGTTATTGTCTGGTAAATCTGTTGCTGGTGCTCAACTCAGGTTTGCCTGATCGAGCAGACCTGTCTGCCCAGGGTATATGCAACTGCGCTATGGGATTATCGCATGGGTTCTCTACACCGCTGCGTCCTAGTGTGGCATGTAGCCTACTGTGCAGTGCTCCATTATATGTGTTATATTGTGTGGGCCTAATATACAAGTTGGGCAGGTGCATATGTGATGCCACCCAACCCAACTCTAAACTGGTAACGGAGGAGGGCTGGGTGGTATATCTGTGTGAAATCCGTAATTATTACCTTTTTCTGCAACCGGAATACAAATATGTATTTTTAAAAATAAGCATAATATGAAACAAAGAACACCTGTAGTTGTTGATGGAGTTTGAGGTTTGATCCTTTGCCAGTCCACAGTTAAATGCCCATATGGGCATGGGAACAAATACATGCGGTCTTTTTGCAACTTCTCTTCTCTAACCTCTGTTCAGTTCGAGACCTTCATCCTTTTAATTCAATGACGTATTCTTTGTCTATTCCCCTTTCAGTCGATGTAATGTGGCTTATGTGAGATTTTTCACATTGCCCTTATGTACATCTTCAATACGATAAAGCTCATCTTAGTAGAATAAAATTATCTGGTAGAAGCAAGAACCAACTAGCGAAAGCTTTGCCATTGCACTTGACACCTCCGGGTCTTTCGATCGATCTGGCATAAATCTTTAATTTCCAAACAGCCCTCTTACGGTTTCTATCCTTCTGTCTGTGCCTTCATCTATAGCCTCCTTCCTGGTCGTTCTATAGCCGCTGTTGTAGACGGCCGTCGTTCTTCTCCTAGACCTATCAACAGTCACCAACTCTTTTCCCTTTAGTCATCAGTGACCTTCTAATCTGTACATCTAACTCTATCCACTCATACGCTGATGGATCCACCCTACACCTTTCCTTTCGGTTCTCGCAGCGTCCATCTCAGCAGTTACTTCAACAAACAAGGGAAGAGGGTATGGCACACTTAATGTCTGACTTGGCTCGTATCTCTGACTGGGGTAAAAATAATCTTGTTTTTAATGCAACAAAGACTCAGTTCTTACATCTATCAACCCGACAAAATCTTCCACAGGAATACCCACTAATGCTTAATAATATCCAGCTTAATCTTGCATCATCCTTAAACATACTTGGAGTTTCATTCTCTCGGGACTTATCTTGGAAAGATCATATTACATCTCTTGTAAAATCAGCTTCCAAGAGATTAGGTGTGCTAAGCCGACTCCGTACCTTCTTTACCCCTTCATAGTTGCTGACTTTATACATGAAATTATTCGCCCCTATGTAGAGTACAGCTCTCTTGTGTGGGGTGGCTCCCCACATACAGCTCTTCTCAATAGGGTGGAGTCAAAGGCTTTTCGTCTCATTAACTCTCCTCCTCTTACTGGCTTCCTTCAACCTCTGTCTTTTCACCACACTGTTGCATCTTTATCTCTTTTCTATTGATACTCTAATGGTCTCTGCTCCTCTGAACTATCTGCTTGCATCCCTCTACGACGGGCACGTAGCACCAGTCTAACAACAAACTCTCATCCCTTTTCAGTCCAGCTCTTTAATGCAAGAGTTAACCGTTACTCCCAGTCCTTCATTGATGCAACAGGTCACCTCTGGAACAGTCTCCCTCCGTCTGTATTTCCTACTTCCTCTGTGTCACGAATTCGCGCGAGAGTATGTATAAATTCGTGACATTGTACATCAGTGAGAAACCACGAAATTTGTGACATTGTACATCAGTGAGAAAACCACGAATTCTGGTGGAATTCCCACTGCGCATCATTCAGTTCAACCGTCCTCATATTCACTCCGATCAGGATGGTTTTCAGAACATTTCTCACTGTTTCACAAGTGATCATTCTTATGCACGACATTAGTGCCTCCACTGAGTGATTTATTGTGAGCGTATATCACTCACTTTCTTTCCATTGACCGTTGAAGTTCGAACACGGCCATCTCTCGCCTCCTTTCATAAAATAGTTGTCACGGAGGGATGTGAAATTATGAATTAAATAATGCTTATAAGTTGCTTGGAAATAGAGACAAGGAATTTACTTGTGAAAATCAAGCAGTAAGTTTTACTTTATGGCGGCTTACCTCCCCAATTCTCTAAGGATGAGAATTTATAAACTTTCTCAACAGTACACAGCAGAAACTAATTACTCACGAATGCTGTTTGTTAGTACTGTTAGCCTCTTGAGAAAGTGACTCCACCCCTGACAATCAATAACTAATGCTATTAATGATAAACAAGTTCTTGCCGGTGCATTAACTCCTGGCTGGCACAACGGATTTAAGCTTGATACAAATGTATCAAGCTTAAATCCGGCAAGAACTTGTTTATCATTAATAGCATTAGTTATTGATTGTCAGGGGTGGAGTCACTTTCACAAGAGGCTAACAGTACTAACAAACAGCATTCGTGAGTAATTAGTTTCTGGCCTTAGTACCAGTTATGAATAATGTAAAGCGTTTGTGCAAACTAGGAGTGGCAACTAAAATAAGCTTAATGTGGAGAAAAAAAAAAAGTTTAAATGCATTAAGCTCAAAGAAAAGAACTGTAAATTTATTAATTGCAGTGAAATAAATTAATGTTACATGAGTCTCAAAAATGAATTCAAAATAACAAGGAGAATACACTCACTCGCTCATTCAAAAGCTAAACACACGTAAACCTAGGAAAAAACGAAAAGATATACTGGTCAGTGAAGGGGAGCCGAGCGAAATGACTGGGTGCCTGTGCTGGGCATCAGACACTGCAATTCGCTAAGTCCGCTTTTCCAATTCACCGTCTAGGTGGAGATTCAGGAACTCACTGTACAATGGCTGCGCTGCCTCACGCTGGGCACAAACGGTCCTACTCTCACGACGACTCAAAGCTGACTAACTTCAAACTATGAAAGATGGCGAGGGATGGCCGTGTTCGAACTTCAACGGTCAATGGAAAGAAAGTGAGTGATATACGCTCACAATAAATCACTCAGTGAAGGCACTAATGTCGTGCATAAGAATGATCACTTGTGAAACAGTGAAAACCGTCCCGATCGGAGTGAATACGAGGACGGTTGAACTGAATGATGCGCAGTGGGAATTCCACCAGAATTCGTGGTTTTCTCACTGATGTACAATGTTACGAATTTATAAATACGCTCGCACGAATTCGTGACACTCTGATCTCCAGTCTTTCAAACGCAGTGTGTTCAAGCATCTCAGAATGCCTGGAAGGAACGGTTTGCAGGCTTCTGGCCGTTGGTTCCTTTTTCCTTGCCCCCCCCCCCAAAAAAAAAAAAAGACGTCATTATTCTGAAGGGGTTAATGGTAGGAACATAGCCAATTTCATTCTGATAAAGATGATTGTAGGTCTCCGTGACCCAGAAATTATTTAATAAAAAGAAACACACACCTACACCCCCCCCCACACACACACCAGTGGAGAAAACCTGCACTGACTTCTTTGCCTTACCAAGCACCGAATGTGGGTTACAGAAAATTAGGAACTGCTTTTTCGCATCCAGTTAAGGGCATAAATTGCGTACAACCTGAGGGCCAGCAGTCCTTCCAGATAGGCCACACACCTTCACGTGTTTCCACCTGGGCACAAAAACCATACTCTCTCCATGGATACCTGCTGTTGGTATCTCACTCAGGACTGGTGTGTTGGTAATAGCGGGGGTGTTTTTGTGACGTGTCAGTGGTTCGAGTGGAAGAATAGATAACCTTAAGATACTGAGGAAAAAAATGTTGTAATTTGCAACCTCCAGATGATTTTACAGCTCAGAATTGGCCTTCCAACGTCTACGGCTCAGAACATCTCCACTTACTCTCCTGCGCCTCCGGGACTTACTTTAATCTTACAACCTTCCAAAAATATTACTCAGCCTAGAATTTGTTTCTTCTTGTTTTCGCTGTCCCTCTGACTACGACGGGAATATGAACTATTTTATTCATGCTACCGCCAAGCGATTCTGTTCATCTTAGGGGAGACTTTTCTGCATCTGAGAGTCATAATCTGTGTCCACTAATCCTGTGACGATGCTGCAGAGTTTAATTGTATTACTCTTGCTGCCGCCAAGCATTTCTGATCAGCTTAGAAGTCTGTTTTATGATATTCAAGTCTTCAAACTTTTCCCTGCCCCAGTCGGGATTGATCTCGTCTATACTACTTGAACTCCTCTACTTCTACGACTACACCTCCTCCCTCCCCCACCCTATGATCCGAACACAAAGCGACTGAGAAATGCTTAACTGACTTCGTTCCATTTTTGCATCAGAATATTGCTCTCGGATCTAGAAATTGCAGGGACCGATCGATATGATTATTAGTTTCTGATCGATATCATTCTTTCATTATGATGACGCCTTGATTATTTACTTATCATTAATATATTTACGTATTTACAGACGATTATATTAAGTTTAGGAGAGACTTCTCGAACTGGAGAGAGTAATACCCTTAATTAACCGTTTCAATACTAGTATGGTTTCTTCAACAAAATACACTACAGGGTGTTATATAAGTGTCCTTTTGTTGGCCGATATATTGTGTGTTGTGGGGACAGATCATTCAGCGTTATCAGTGTGTTCCCTGCATCATTTAGCCATATACTGCTCCCACTGCACACCCCCGCCCACACCAGCAGACTGAACCCTCCCTGTAATATGAAAGATACCTACAGGGTGAGTTTCTGTTGGAGATGTATTTATGTATTCTGGAGACACAAAAGTTACAGACGTCAAGGCAGTGAGGGGGTTTGTGCACTGAAGTTGTATAGCACATAAACACTTATTCTATTTTCATCTTATTTCTAGGTTGACGTCAGACTGTTAAATATCAGCTAAGAGAAATTTCCAGCACTTAAAAACAGACAGAAACGAAGATCTCATACAGAGCGAAAGAGAAACTCAGAATCCAGTTGTCTTACTCCACTCCACTTGGTATAACACTATCATTATCAGCAGCAGGAAAACACATCACCGTTATCATCATCCTGTGTCCCACTAAGATGAATGTAGGTTACGGAGAGCTAGGGATTATAAGAGAAGAGCACACACAGAAAGAAAGAGAAGCAAGAGACTCGAACTGTCTAGCCTAATTTGATCTGCGATTGGTGTGCTCCTTATTATAGAGCAGATCAGTCGCTGTCCCCCTTTGATTTACCACGGTACCTTCTTATTTTGCCCCTCCCCCCAAACACACACGCATGCACATGCACGCACGGACTCACGCATGCGCGCGCGCGCACACACACACACACACACACACACACACACACACACACACACACACACACACACACACACACACACACACACACACACACACACACACACACACACACACACACACACACACACACACACACACACACACACACACACACACACACACACACACACACACACACACACACACACACACACCAGGATTTCTTTTATTGACGGGGTTAATCCACTTTGTATGATTTTTTTTTTTTTTTGCTTCTTACTCTGTTCTTGCCACCCTGACACAATTTTATTCAGATTAGAAAATACCTCTCGTACAGACTGAGTTAAATAACCTCATTTAATCCGTAATACCTTTAGTATTTTGACGGTTTCACTTTCTGTTCTTAGTTTTGTAGTGATGAGTTAGAAGGGGGCTTCATTAGTTTGTTTATGATGCTGTCTTCTTGCTGCCTCCAGAAGATTTTGTTCCACGAATAGCCGGTCAGGCGTTGAAAAATTAGCCATGATTAGGATCGGCGGCCAGGTGTAGCAAACATCCTGGCTGAAACTCTTTTAAGACAACGAGCACTTGATTATTAAGCCTTCGGTCTCGTCTTCAAGATAACATTTTTTCCCCTGGCGATTGGGTGTTATGTGTGAATTCTCGTGTGTGTCGGTTTACAGAGATTGGTTTTAGTGTGTGTGTCTTAACTGTTCATATTGGTGTTTGTCTCTTGGAACGATCCTCATTTAACAGCCTCAAATTCAGTACCTGTCACACTTTGTCGGTAAAATTTTTGTAACATTCAGAATCTTGTGTCCACCTCTTTAACAGCCATATTCCTCTTTTCGTCTGCTTGTAACATCAACTTTTAATATTTTCTTTCCCCTGACATTCATATCTTAATGGCTGTTTTAATGAAAAAAGCATTGTTAGTCAGATAAGCAATGAACCACTCACAAGTTGTCATAAAAGACTTTGTGGTTCCTTTGTGGTTGAGTTATATATATATTAGACTTGTGGACGAGCGGTTTTTATATCTTGGAGAGGTAAAGAATAGTATGGGACTATTTTTATTTGTCTTGGAAATATTAACAAGTCTCTCACACAGAGCGGAGTATAGAGTCCAGTCCCGCTAGCTATCTCTCTGTCTCGCTCTCTCTGTCTCTCTCTCTCTATCTGCCAAGCCCTTCTCCCTGCGACCTGCCTCTTGTATGGCTTGTCTCCTTCTCCCCTGCCTGTTCTATGGCTAACCTCCATCTGAGCTCTCTTTCCTAAATTCTGGTGAAACAGAAGATGTATCACGTGTGTTCCCTGTGATGGAAAGTTCTAGAAGCCTGTGTGTGAGTATGTGTGTATGTGTGTGTATGGTCACTAGGCACTGTCGTGTGCCTATCAAGCATTCCTTGAGTTAAGAGTGTGTAAGCATGTTTAGCATTGCTCGATTCTCGCAGACACAATACCTTCTCATCATCTGACTCCCTGCTTCTATCTGTCTCTCTATCTATCTATTTATTATGATTTGTAATTATAATATGGAGTCCTAACACATTGCTTGGCCGCGCGAAAATGGCGTAAAATCGACAGTTAATAGTCCTAACATATTAATACATATTATATACACATTATAATGAACTTATAAGCTAATTAAGTGAAATACATAATATTGTAAAAGTAACATAATTGTATGAATATTGTACACATATAATATTTATAGTAAATAGTGATTATTCAGTAATATCACATTTTAAACAAGTTGTATACATATTTGAATGTAGACACAATACCTTCTCATCATCTGACTCCCTGCTTCTATCTGTCTCTCTATCTATCTATTTATTATGATTTGTAATTATAATATGGAGTCCTAACACAAAGTGTTCATATTTGTGACATACACTGTTTGGTCATTTTATATGTGCACCGTCTACATTTTATTGTTCATTTATTTATTTATTATGTAGGATCAGAGAAAGGGACGGGGGATGGAGTTATCCCCGTACCCTGAAGATTGGGTCTATGAATGTGCGTGGATGTAGTACGATTGAGGCTAAAAGGGAGGAGATTGGGAGAATGTTTGTGAGAAGAAAGTTGGATGTGTTAGCTTTGAGTGAAACGAAGATGAAAGGGAAGGGGGAATATATGTTTGGAAGTGTGAATGGAAGATTGTCAGGTGTTGATAGAGGAAGGGCAAGAGAAGGTGTGGCCTTGTTAGTGAGTCCGGAAGTGCAGCAGTGTGTGATTGAATGGAAGGAGGTGTCATCGAGACTGATGTGGGTGAAAGCGAAATTTGAACGTGAGTTGTGGGTGTTTGTGAGTGCATATGGGCCTGGTAGTGAAAGGGATGAACAAGAGAGGGAGTCTTTCTGGAATGATGTTGATGAGTGTCTGCAGAGTTTTGGAGCGAATGTGAATGTGGTAATGATGGGAGATCTGAATGCTAGAGTGGGAAATGTAGCAGTTGAAGGCGTAGTTGGTATGCATGGTGTGCCTGGAAGAAATGAAAATGGGGAACGAATGATAGCGATGTGTGTTGAGCGAGAGATGGTGATTGGGAATACGCTGTTTGAGAAGAAAGATATTTATAAGTATACATGGGTGAGACAGGAGGGTGGAAGGGTTGTTGATAGAGCCTTGATGGACTATGTGGTTGTGTCTAGGAATGTAATAGGAAGATTGTTGGATGTGAGAGTTCTGAGAGGGGAGGGTGGAGGTATGTCTGACCACTACCTGGTGGAGGGAAAGTTAAGAGTAGGTAAAGAGATGGGTGAGAGCTAAGAGGGTTAGGTGTGGCAGGGAGGTTTTGAAAGTGAGTGAGTTGGATAAAAGAGAGAAAAAGATAGAGTATCAGGAGAAATTGAAAGATGAGTGGAACGCAGTGAAAGATCGGGAAAATGGCAGTGTGGAGGAGGAATGGCAGTTGTTTAAGAGTGCTGTGGTGGAGCATGCAGAAGAGGTGTGTGGTGTGAGACGTGTGGGTGGTGGTGTAAGAAAAGGAAGTGAATGGTGGTGCGAGGAAGTAAGTATGGCTGTGGCTGAGAAGAGACGTGCATATGAAGTGTGGCTGCAGAGGAAGGATGAGATGTCATATGAAAGGTATAAGGAAAAGAGGAATAGAGCGAGAAGGGCTGTGCGTGATGCTAAAGTGGCAGCAGATGAGAGGTGGGGTAGGCGGCTGACAGAGAATTTTCAACAGAATAAGAAAATGTTTTGGAAGGAGGTGAAAAGGGTGCGAAAGGGAGAGTCTGGGAAGGAAGAACGAGTAAAAGCAGAGGATGGAGGGATGTTAATTGAGATGGATGCAGTAAGGAAGAGATGGGCAGAGTATTTTGAAAGATTGTTAAATGTAGAGGAGGAAAACGTGGCTGAGATTGTGGCAGATAGAAGGGTGCAAGGAATAAATGTGTTGGGAGAGTTGAATGATTCTTTGATCACGAAGGAGGAAGTGGAGAAGGCAGTAAAGGAGATGAAAACAGGGAAAGCTGCAGGTATGGATGGGTGTGCTGTGGAATGCCTGAAGGGTGGTGGAGTGACTATTGTTGACTGGTTAGTAAGATTATTGAATGTGTGCTTTGAGAAAGGTATGGTGCCAATTGACTGGGCAAGTGCTTGTGTGGTCCCGTTGTATAAAGGCAAGGGTGATAAGTATGAATGTACTAGCTTTAGGGGTATAAGTCTGTTGAGTGTTGTAGGTAAAGTGTATGGTAGAGTGTTAATTATGAGAGTTAGAGAGGGTACAGAGGGAGTGATTAGTGATGAGCAGTGTGGCTTTAGGAGAGGGAGGGGATGCGTTGATCAGGTGTTTGCTGTGAGACAAGTGTGTGAAAAGTATTTAGCGAAAGGCAAGGATGTGTTTTGGGCATTTATGGATTTAGAGAAAGCGTATGATAGAATTGATAGGGAGGCTTTGTGGACTGTTTTAAGATTGTATGGACTTGATGGTAGGTTACTAAAAGGGGTGAAAAGTTTTTATGTAAATAGTAGAGCGTGTGTAAGAGTGGGAAATGCTGTGAGTGGTTGGTTTCCCGTGAGAGTGGGGCTGCGACAGGGATGTGTGATGTCGCCTTGGTTGTTTAATATTTACATGGATGGTGTTGTAAGGGAGGTGAATGCAAGAGTTTTAGGTGGTCTGAGTCTGGTAAATGTTGATGGAGGAGAGTGGAATCTGAAGCAACTGCTGTTTGCAGATGATACTGCATTGGTGACTGATTCAGAGGAGAAATTGAGACAGTTGGTAGAGGAGTTTGGAAGGGTGTGTGAAAGGAGGAAATTGAAAGTAAATGAGAATAAGAGTAAAGTGATGAAGTGTACGAGGTTGATAGATGGTAGGGGGATGAATATAGTTTTGAATGGTGAGTTGCTTGAGGAGGTAGATTGTTTTAAATATCTAGGGTCACATGTTGCTGTGGATGGAAGAATAGATGCAGAAGTGAAGTTTAGAATTAATGAAGTAGGAAAGGTGCTGGGAGGAACGAAAAAAGTGTTTAAATGTCGTTCGCTTAGAATGGATGTAAAGAGAAGGCTGTATGAGGGTGTTGTGGTACCGACTGCGTTATATGGGGCTGAAACATGGAATATGGGTGTAGCAGAGAGGAAAAGTTTGAATGTAATGGAGATGAGATGTCTGAGGAGTATGTGTGGAGTGACGCGTATGGATCGAGTGCGAAATGATGAAGTGCGAAGGAGAACTGGAGTTGTTCGGGAGATGGCTGGTAGAGTTGAGCAGAGGGTGTTGCAATGGTTTGGGCATATGGAGAGAATGGATAATGAGCGATTGGTGAAAAAGATAACTAGATCTGATGTGAGAGGTGTAAGACTGAGAGGAAGACCACGAATAGGATGGATGGACAGTGTGAAGAGAGCGCTGGATGCGAGAGGGATGTCTGTTGAGCAAGGAAGAGTGGCTGTGCGTGACAGAAATAAATGGAGAGAAATTGTGAATGAATAAGTGATGACGCAGCCCTGAGGGGATATTCTCCCGCATTTGGTCTGATCAGCTAGTCAGGTCAGGTGCGGGTAAGGGGATGGGTCTGTTATGATGTGGCAGGGGTAAACCAGTTCTGCTGTCGGGCCCTGCTGTGGATGTCACTGCTTGCATTGCGCAGTTGACCCTTGTGCGGTGTGATGCGGTGAGGATCTGTCCGTTCTCCCCTTTGGGGCTAAGATGCGAATGAATGTGTTTGAATGGATGAGTAAATGGAGAGTGAGTCGTCCTGTCTCGGCTACCTCCCTTTCCTTGGGGGAAGCAGCCTAGGTATATAGATAGATAGATAGATAGGATCAGTATTATACTGAATCTGTACCCGCAACACATCTTACTTACGTCATTAATGTCAGTATTTTGTTCATTATATCTGTGCATTGTAATTTCCACATTCCATTATTTATTTCACAAAAAGATATTATTCCTCCTGTCTGTAACCCTCACTTTAGACCCCTATTCTCGTTGGTTAAGGAACCTCCCTAATACCTTTTCTGAAACGATTTATTTTGCTTATTACACCTTGCTGTCCTACTTTGTGTTATACAAATATTTCTAACATAGCCATACTCAACATACAAAACGTATAAAAAGATATTAAGCGGTTAAATACAAAACTAAATCGCTAAGAAGGAGGTTTTAGGGAGCCATCTTATCCGACAAGAATACGGGCTTTAGTGTTTACACGTCAGTAACATAAGTATCTTGTTTTTTTTCTTTTCTTTTTTTTACTATATCATGGTCAAGACAACATTTACTATATTCAAGCCAACGCCAGACGATATATTGGGCTGAGAGTGAGTCACGGGGGACAGCGTTGTCGCAATATAGCAATTATATTTGTTCCAGCATCTACATTTTGGCCAGTATATACATTTGGAGTCTCCGTAGTTTTCTCTAGTTCGAAATGAGAGGGAAACCAATGATTCTAATGCCTTTCTCTTTCCTACTATAATTTTCGTGCCTCAAATGGATCCGACCCGACGCTCGTTCCTGCCATTTGTCTTGGTACTGAGCGCTCCTACAACCCTGGGTCAGGATGCACACCACACACACACACTTAACGGGCGGATCCAGGAGTTGTGAAAAGGGAGGTTCTAAAACTGTCTGTATTTACATAGCGATATTTTTCATTTTAATCCTTCCTGCCTCCAGATAATTTTCTTCGGTTTAGGGGAGGCCTCGATGTGAACGAGACCTGAACTCTGCTGTTTGAAAAGATGAATAAAATCGTCTGGAAATGGAACAGAAATAAGAAATGCGCCATCGTAAGGATAGTGATTAAGGCCGCAATGTGGAGGTCCCTACGTCTGTGAATCTAATCCCAAAAATGTTTATTTGGCATCAGTGACATAAAAGTAGAGATTGAAGTTAAATGTGTAGAATAAATCGCTAAGGAAGAAGTGCGACGAAATTCCCAGTACCACTCAGAATACAACCCTAAAGGGGCTATCACACGGCACTTCATACAAGGTTTGCCGAGGATACGATGGTAAATCGGAACGGTAACGTGGTAAAATTGCTGACGATACCACTGGCATTTGGAATTCATCTGGAACAGATTCCTTCCTAGCATACGACGGACAAAACAGTGTGACCAAAACCCAGGCGAGTCGACAGAGAATATAGCGTACTACAGCACTGAACATTTAGCTTAACACTGAATACTTATTATTTTAGAATTCGTATCAATTGTTTTGAATCCCTTATAGAGAGTTAATATTTCCTATACCAAGGAAACTGTGACGTCGGTAAAACAGTCACGTGTTTACAACTGAGGACTTCACTGCAGCTAGCCGTACTGCTACCAGACGTACTACCACCAGTCGCCACCTGAAAACATCACAACAACAAAAACGTACTGCTTAATCAGCAGACTACAATGGCTTCATCACAAATTTCCAGGACTAGGGCAGCTGAATTCGCCCTTATAGGCTGCGATCACTTTCCACAGCCGCAAGACGGGGCTCTGGCAACAGTGTGAGAAGCATGTCCTTTGCCGAGGATACGAGGAACGTGTGTGATAGCGTCCAAGTTTTGTTCCACTTAAATCTTCCTCGGCCGTTCCTGATACGAGGTACTGTGTGATACCCCCTCAAGTCTGGCTGTGAGACCTTGCCCTGACGTGTTCATTTGGCAATAGTAATATATAAGAGGATATTAAAATGTGCAGAGTAAATTGCTTAGGATGAGGTGCTACGAAGCTGCTGTGCGACCCTAAGTCTAGTTATGAATCCTCGCCCTGACGTGTGTAGTTCTTGGAGTGGTGGATGAGGTTTCACGGGCCTTAACTCATACCCCACAGGACCACCCCGGCGCCTCGTGCCTCCGCCTAACTCCCTTCTGCCGTGTACCCTGGTGGGGAGCTTATTTACTGAGACGGGGAGGGGGCAGAAGGTCAGTCCTTAGGGTGGCCATAGCTCACACCCTATGTGTGTGTGTGTGTGTGTGTGTGTGTGTGTGTGTGTGTGTGTGTGTGTGTGTGTGTGTGTGTGTGTGTGTGTGTGTGTGTGCTTGCCAGGCTTCTTTTAGACTGCTGTTCCATCTCCCTTTCTTTTCTGTCAGGTACCGTTTCCAACCCTGTTAATGTGAAAATGAGACAGACAGACGTACAGTGGTTACTATACCTTATGCCGGATTCTTTATGCCTTTGCCGCTTCCTGCGCTTCTGTTTTCCTTTTTATCTTCAGTTCTTTTTCTATTCAACCCTCCTTTATTCCTGATCTTGAGAGACAGAAGGGGCCCATAGGTCGTGACTCAGACACGTAGTGGGAATATCGCAGCTCCTAATGTCAGTGTGTTTTTTCCCGCTTATTCTTCTTCCATTCGTGTCTGTTGTCCAGTCCCGTACTTGTTCTCACTCGTCTTTACTGTTCAGCCTGCCTTTTTACAGTGCCAGAGAAAGAAACGTATAATCCTGACACAGACGTCTGGGGAACACCATTGCTCGCAGCCATATATCCTTTCTTGTTTTTCTGTATTCCTTCGTGTGTCTCGTATAGTCTTATTCTTACCCGTGTTTGTCTACCATTTAGCCTGCTCTCTCACACTGACAAAGAGAGAGGAGGGAAAACTGGTCCTGTCCTCACTGACAGAGGCAGAGACGTCCATAGATTAAACCATATACCTTTTTCCCGCTTCTCCTTTGAACATTATCTTTAGCTTCGCTCTAATGCTAACTCATCCCTATGACTGTAAGAGCAAAGTACTTTATTCATTTGACTGTGAAATGCAGAGAAAAGGAGAGCTGGAACCAAGGAGAAAGGGATCATAAGATAGTGAAAGGAAATTGGCGGTGAGTAGAAGCTTGCTAGACCTTTGAGTTTGGAGAACATCCTCAACTGAAGAGAACTATCGAACTTTAGAAAAACTGTAACAAGATACACAAATGGGTTCCTGGCTGTGAAGGATTTAACATCATGAACCCGTGGATCTTTTATTTTGGTCGGGCTAACACCGGACCGTATTATCCAGCTGAGGAAGGATGTTAAAAAATTATTCACTGGGCTTCAGTCAGAACAAAACAGCAAATTTGGATGATTAATGGGATTGATTTAAATCCACACTCTGAAACCTTTTTGTATCTTCCCCCTAATGATGGAACAGTTTCGGCCCGTCGTGGATCCTCTCTAGGACAAGCGGAGGCAGTGACACAAGACATAGTTAAAACAGTATTGCCTGAGCTATGCATGGTTGCCCTCTCTCTCCCTTGCTGTTAGCGCTCATTGGTATTCCCAGCGTGGCCCCGTTTTTATCAGGAGGTGATGAAGGAGGTAAGGAAGGTGATACGTAATAAACTGTTAGTAATGGCGGCCATCGCACACTTCATCACCCCCACACCGCCTCTTAAGTCACGTGCAATCCACAGTCTTGCAGGCCAGGGAGTGATTGTTTTGCTTTGTGGCTCTGTCCCTCCTCCTTCTTGTCTGCTGTTGTGGTGGTGCAAATGGTGGTGGTGATAGTTTATATTGTCATTTGTCACCTGATGTGTTGCTTCTGCATTGTTGTTGTTGTTGTCAAGGTAGTTAATATCATGAATTTTATGGCTTGGGTACCCGAGACGTTGTTTCTTTAGGTGGGCATGATATGATAACCTGGATTAATTAAGATTTGCTACCAGGTGCTCAAAGTAGCCCTCTGATAGCTTTACAAAAGTACATGTAAAGTAAAAGTAGCCAATATCAAATGTAAGAAGTAGCCCGCATTATAAGAATAGGTTGTCTCAGATGTTTAACCCCTTCAGTCAGATGTATTTTAATTTTTTATTTTTTTAAAGATAGTTCTAATCAGCATAGAAAGGTCCTCTCATACTGGAGGGGTTAATAAGGACGGTACCTACCCTGTCAGATTCTGAGGGTTTCTAATGAATAAAATCGTCAAGAGATGGAAAGAATAAAAGAGAAAAAGCATAGGACTTAAGTGGTTTGTGATTGCGTTAAGGTTGCAAAGGTAATTCCGTAACATGTGAAAGTAGCCTGTAAACTGACAGTAAACCATATCACGTGTTAAAATAGGCTATATTAGGTGTAAATGTAGCCCATATCAGGTGTGAAAGTTACCGGCATGAGGTGGAAAAGTTATCCACATCATGTGTAAGTATAACTTGTAAATCCATCCATCCATCATCCATTCTTACGTTGCCCCATGAGGAGCGTAGGAGCCCCGGGCTAGGCAGTTCGTCCTGACATTTAACATGAGAGTGACCAGCCTCACTCATCCCTGAGTGGCATTACGTGAGCAATAAACCCCAACCATCTCTTGGATATAAACCTTCACCGGCTCAATTCGATTGGAGCGCAATAATTACCCACTAAACCACCAGGCGCCAAAATTTGGTTATATGGTTACCACCCAGAGTAGTAAATGATTTCCTGGTGTACAGGAAACCATTTGGCTCACTCAGTGTAGAGTCACCCACAGGCAGAAGGAAGAGGAAAGAATGAAGGAAAGAAAGACAGAAGAGGAAGTGTAAAGTCACCAGCAGGCAGAAAGACGAGTAAAGAATGAAGGAAAGAATGACAGAAGAAGATGGAAGGAAAGAAGGATGGAGGAGAGGACAGGGCAGACACCCGAGAGCAGCACTACATTGAGTGAGTGGATGGTGAGCGCCCCCACCTACCACAATAACCTGTAAATTTTATATATATAAATAGCCTGTAAAGGGTTTATAACTAGCCCTGTATCATAGAAGTAGCCCTTATCAGGTGTGAAAATAACCCATGTCAGGTGCACATATATCCCATAAACAAAAGTAGCCTGTAAAAGATATTAAAGTCGCCCTGTGTCATAAGTACAGCCATAGATGCGAAGAGTAGACAACAACATTTTTATCCAGTGTAAAAATAGTTCATATAACTGTAAAAATGACCCGTATAAGGTAGAAGTTAATTCCTGTATCTCAAAGAAAAGTAACCTGTCAGGCATTTATCTTACCTGTGGCACGGCGAGATACAGTCATGGTCAAAAGTTCGAACTGTTAATTCACTACATCTGCTTCACATTTGGAGCATATCCGTTACGTTCCTCCCTGACGTATCATATAAAGGAAAGCAGCAGCGGGAAGTGAGCAGGTATTAGGCAAAGAAACATACCAAGCATTTCTCAGCATTAGAATACCATCCAGCAAAGGAAAATAAAGGCACAAAAAGATGGCATATTATCTGGGGAAACGTGCCAAGCCTCTCAGGTTTCGAATGAGAACAAAGAGAATAGGTATAAGGAGGTTAGAAATTAGACGGTTTTTTGTGCCAGTGTGTACGACAGGTTGACCAAAGAAAAACTGCGGGATGGGTACGATGACGTGTGTGTGTGTGTGTGTGTGTGTGTGTGTGTGTGTGAGAGAGAGAGAGAGAGAGAGAGAGAGAGAGAGAGAGAACGAGCCTTTTAGTATGCGTATTTTTATCATTTGGCTGCAGACGGTTCTAAAGAAAGATAAAATTGATAAAGATAATTAGATATGCAGGTAGATCAGTAGACAGACAGACAGGTAAATCAGTACATAGGCAGACAGACCGAAACATGCAGGGACAGAAAAACAGAGACAGAAGACCGACAGAACCCCCACAGCATCTGGTTAGAGTTAAGAGAGTAGTGGCTGTGGGGTCTCTCTCTCTCTGCCTTTCGTGCCTGGTAACAATGAGTCATTGCCTGTGCCTGTTGTAAGACGTAGCGCTTCAGTCTACCCTCCATTACCCCTATTAGACCCGGGGTGACAAATGCTTCATGGCAGACAACTCCTGTGATACCTCTAATTTGGTGAGGTTACGTGGTACATTGCTGATGAGGATGGCTGCTATATCTGTCTCTAACATATAGATAGATAGATAGATAAGCCGCGTTGTTTGTTTGTCCTTCAATCACGCCCAAACCAAGGGCAAGAGACCCCCAGACCCATATATATTCGGAATCAGGGTGCTACAAGGGTAGTTTTAGGCGGGTCAAAATTCAGATCTGCGTCATTTAAGGTCACCGGTAGTGTTCATCTTTTGGCCCTTGGCAACGCCGGGTACCCCTGTAGCCCAATTTTTGGCATGGAAACTCACATGACCTTCAGTTCGGACATAGGTTATGTGAGGTTGACCTCCACGGTCATTTGAGGTCACCGTTAATAGTAAACAAGTGCGCCCAAATACTGTGCGCTAGTTTGCGAAAGCTGAAATAGAAAGTTCCTCGACCTCCTATAATCCCTCTTCAAAAGCATAACAGGTACATGGTCTCTCTGAGGTTGAAAGAAAGACTGAACTAGAATGAATAGGATTAGAGTGTTAGCCTTTTTGGCCCGGGCAGCGCCGGGTACCCCTGATAATGATTGTTTAATGTCTCTCTCTCTCTCTCTCTCTCTCTCTCTCTCTCTCTCTCTCATGCCAGGGGTGCTAAGAGGCTTAATGGTTCATTTAACATGATACCAGTAATTTTCTAAGGATAAATGATGCATAATTAATGATGATGATGATGTACAGGAGTAAGTAATGCGAGCAGTTAGTCAGGAGTTCCTCTGTATTTACTAAGCCAACTACATTTCTTTCTCTCATCCCGGGTTCAAATCTGAAGCCGGCCAGGACTTTTGGACAAACCCCAGTGCCTGCATCCCTAGTAAAAATAGCCTTGGCTCTATTTCTTAACCCGATAGGACCAACGGGCAAGCAAACCTCTAGTTATGGAGTCATTTACGGAACAACTGTGAGGATTAGATGCGATTAGAATTCCTGCCATGTTACAGAGCGCATTCAGCAGCGAGGTAGAGATGCTAAAAACTTGATCTCGTGAGCAAATGACTGTCAGAAACTGTATGCTTGCCTACTGTGTAGCTCTTTGTTTTGATAATAAGGCCAGAGAGTGAAGAAAGGATGAGAATAGTATGTGTGACTGTCCTACCACCTGAGGAATATCAATCCAGACTTTGTTTCATTTTGATCTACAACAGTGGGAAAGTGTCGAAAGTGATGATATTTCTCTTGTTATGATTTTATTTATTTTTATTTTTTTTAATAACAGAACATGGGAAGGAAAAAAAAAATCCATACACCAGATTACTGGTGTCCTCTGTTCATAAAATAACCGTTACAGTTCAACTTGAACAGCTGAAGGTTGAAGTTTGGAGGGAAACAACTCTGGGGAAGCGAGTTCCAAAGAGATGTGGTACAGGGAATGAAAGAATTCTGATAGGCAGAAGCTCTGCAGTATGGCTGAGTGACATTCCAGTCACGAGCGCTACCAGATGCCCGTGTAGCACGAGGGAAGGCATGGAGAGGTGGTATCATGGACGCAACTTCGTCTGAGCATTTGCCATAAAAATATCTGTAAAATAATGCAAGGGGGGCAATATTCCTTCTTACTTGTAGGGGAGGTAGTTTATTTGTAATGGCAGGGTTGTTAATAATTCTAACAACTTTGTTCTGAATTTTGTCTAGTTGTTTTAATGCAACCTCTCCACATCCATTTCACAAGAGTGAGCAATATTCAAGCTGAG
This sequence comes from Coenobita brevimanus, assembly GCF_032717465.1. NCBI lineage: Eukaryota > Metazoa > Arthropoda > Malacostraca > Decapoda > Coenobitidae > Coenobita > Coenobita brevimanus. The sequence goes on along the minus strand of NC_136977.1, from coordinate 43,959,441 downwards.
AGAGCATATGACTCTTATAAATTACAGCTAACCGCTCGTCAGTGAAGAAGTTACGGACTCTGTACATTAATTCAAGTCTCTTTGAGGCGGTTTTGCCAAGTGATCTAACATGAGAGGTCCAGCTGAGGGCATTGTTAAGTGAGACGCCGAGAATTTCAATACGTTTGGAGATGGGAATATTAGTAGTACTGAAGGTAATATACAAATCTGGCGGTATCTGTCTATTAGTAAAGTGTATATATTTAGTTTTACTAGCATTAAATGAGACAAGGTTGTTTTGTCCCCATTCACTGATCGTAGATAGGTCTTTATTTATGGAGATAGCTGTACTGAGTTGAGAGGTAGAGGTATTAGACTTTGTAAATGGGTGTCTGAGTGTGAATAAACTATGTAGTGTTGAGTCATATGCATATGAGTGGATGGGATTGTGGGTGACAGATAAGAGATCATTAATATAAACCAAACAGGGTTGGCACCAGAACTGATCCTTGCGGCACACTGGCATTAATTGAGTGGAAATTGGAATATACATCATCTACTTTTACTCTTATTTTCCTGTCACTGAGATATGAGATCAAAGGAACAAAAGACGTTAGTCCATAGCAAGGGAGTTTGGACAGCGGGGAATGGTGCCATACTCTATCAAAAGCTTTAGAAATATCAAGGGTTACTGCATGGGTTTCTCCATGTAGATCTATTGATTGGTGGATGGTATGAGTTAGGAGATTGAGTATAGCAATGGTGGATCTCTCTTGGCGAAAACCATATTGTCTATCACTAATCAAGTTGTTGGATTGAAGATGTTTAACAATGTGCATATTAATTAAAGTTTCAAATACCTTACCCAGAGAAGATGTGACAGCTATTGGTTTGTAATCAGAGGGGTCAGAGGAACTGTATGTTTCACAGAAACCTGTTCAGTCGGTAAAGAGATAAATTTCCATCATTATTTAGTGTCGCTGCAAGTAACTGTACTTTAGTTAATATATATTTATGTTACAGGAGACGGTCGTTATGGTAGGGAGGTGGAGTGGTTGTTCTACACTTTAAGAAACGATCACCATTCACTCACTCGATATTCAGGTGTCCTTGTACTAGGTGGCAAGTCTGATGGTTCCCTGAAATCCAATTAACCATTTAATGCATTGGACTTTAACTATATAATAAGCAAATAGACTCTAAGTGGTCCATAAGCAAAGGTATTCCAACTAAATGTAGCCCACCAGGGTTCACTTCCAAGGAGTGGTTGGAATTTCTCACATTATACCTCTTAGGAAAGAGTGACTGGGCATCCTTGTCTTAAATGTGTGGGTCTCTACTCTGCTTGTGTTGCAGTACAGGATACAGTGATGGATAGATGGATTGCTACTGGGATTTCTGTCAGTTGAATGAAAGCTTGTGATATTAGCTTGAGTAAATATCCAGATGTTGCGACAGGAGCGAAATTATTACATGTTTGAACTTTGGTGCACATAAAACACGTACACTGTTTAAAAGGCCACACTGCTCCGCTTTCTTCCCACTTTAGCTTAGCATCACCCAGGGGACGTGAGGAGCAAGTAGACACAACCTCAGCTGAAGTGTATTGAGCAGGCCCAAGATTACTACAGCACTAAAGCGTGTAAGCATGGCCGGGGGTAGGAGTGTGAGAGGGAGTGCTCCTATGATCACTATATCTCCGGTATCCATCTTGGTCGCCACCCCGTATATGGGCCTCGCTGATAGGGTCGTGATATGAGGTACTGGTGTATGAGATTTTGTTAGGTCTTTTCTTGGGCCACTTTTGGTTTGTAGAAAAGGAAAGAGGGTTTATGACATTTAATTTACTGTTTATCTTTGCTGTATTATAGTGATGATATATATCTTTGTTCGATTCTTTTGCCCAAAGCATTTTTGACTTGGGAAAACACGAAAAGGTGCAGAAGTATGATTCAGTGTACCTTTCACCTCCCTAAGATCTTCTGTGCTATCCTAACATCTTGATTTTCTTTTTTCTTCTTTTTATTTTTTGAGGGGAATGGCATTTTCACATTGGAAAAACTATGTATAAGACTTGCTAGATACTTGTGACTTTCCACATAATCCTTCTGTAGTTATTTAGTAATTTATTTTTAGGTATCAATGTTTGGAAAAATGGTGACGGAATATCTTAAGTATTAAAAGATGACAGTGAATTCATCTTGATGGACGTTTCTGTCTTGTCCCGATGACGTGGTGATATATTAATCTGGTTATTTACTTGTGTATTTATGTACTTAATTTCATGGTGTTTTATCTCTCATGTTGTCTAATTAATTTAGTTATATATTTGTAGTGATATAGTATTGTGGTTGTTTATATACTTAGCTATTTGTATATTATTTATTTGTTTGTTTACTTTTATTTATTAATTATATTGAGGCCTTTTTAGTGTGGAAAAGAATGTTCAGGATAAAACCCTTCCATTACGGTGGCGTCTACATTAGACTAATCCTTGTTGCCTTAAGACGATTTAATTCATCTCAGGAGAGCTACTGACACTGAGGGAGGTAATGAAGGCTATATTTCATCTTCCCTATTCGAAAAGTCTCTCCTAGGTTGAATTAAATATCCTAAAGGCAGAGGAAATTAAATAAAAACTACCAGTGGTACCCGGCGTTGCTCTGGCCAAAAAGGCGAACACTCCAATCCTATTTGTTCTAGTTTAGCCTTTCTTTCTACCATAAAAAGACCATTATACTTTGAAGAGGGATCCAGGGCCCAGATTCTACAAACCGTCATAGCTAAGTCCGTCGTACATATCTAAACAAAATGGCGCATTTTAGACATAACTCCGTCAGAAACTCGTATGGTCGACCATAAACTCCTATGGACGACCATAATAAGACGCGCGATGGTATGTTCGGGTTCACCCTGTCTTAACGCCGCCTATGACCGTCAGAAGTGTGTCAACATGGCCGCACCACAGCAAGCAGATCCCCAGCCGAGGAATATTTTCCAAAGAAGGGACGTGCTTAACGAGCTCAGTGATGCTGAGCTTATCAAGAGATACCGGCTAGACAGGGACGGTATTTTGTATGTCACCAATCTTGTGAGAGACGCCTTATCGAATGACACCAAGAGGAGAAACCCACTCACCCCGGAGCTTAAGGTCATCATAACACTACGTTATCTTGCTACCGGAAAAATGCAAATGTGCAGAGTTTGGGCTTTACAGTACTTGTAGGGCTAGCCCCAGCAGGTTAGGTTAATTATGGACGTCTAAAAAATATTAAATAATAAATAAATATAATAAAATAATAATAATGGGATAGGTAAAGTTTAGACTGGTCGAAAAAATAATACTTTAGGTTAAGGTTAGTGTAAAAAAATATGAAAATATTAAATAAACCAGAAACAAATTATAGAAATATATAACTCAACCTAACCCAGATGAACTGGTTATTGTCCCATTGCTGTCCATAGCAATGAATATTTTCTTTAACTTTCTTTGGACTTAAGAAAATATTTGTAATGTAGGTTAAGTATATTATAATAAATAATGATATGAATAATAAAATAAAATATATATATATATATATATATATATATATATATATATATATATATATATATATATATATATATAAAATTTAACCTAACCAAGTTTAGCCTAGCCAATAAAAAAATACTAATATGAAATTAGATGAAATTAATAAGGTAGGTTAAGTTTACACTAGTCAGACAGTGTTTTTGGTTACACACTTTTCAACGGGAATACGTTTCAGCGCATTTTCTCACAAACGAATTCCTATTTTACTATGTCTAACTTCCCCAAAAGTCGTAATATGAAGTTAAAACAATTTAAATCCAAGAAAATAATGCCAAGAACCTATTTTATTCCATAAATTTAAAGTTGACAAATTGTGAGCGGTGCGTTCTAGCAGCTGACGGTGTTGTTGGATTAGTGAGGTATGGCCGACGACTTCCGACGGCCATAAGACTGACTGTCATAAATTTGCTTAGCTATGACGGTTAGCTAGGGTCGACCATAAGCACTATGCAGAATACAGGCCCAGGAGCTTTCTGTTTGAGTTTTCGCAGAATAGCGCACAGTATATGTGCGCACTTGTTTACTATTACAGGTGACCTCAAATGACCTCGGTAGTCAAATTCACACAGCTTATGTCCGAACTGAAGGTCATGTGAGTCTTCATGCCAGAAATTGGGTCCGGCGTTGCCCGGACCAAAAAGGCGAACACTACCGGTGACCTCAAATGACTCAGATCTGAATTTTAACCCCCCCCCCAACCATCCTTGGGTCACCCTGATTCAGAATAAATATGGGTCTGGGGGTCTCTGGCCCATGGCATGGGAGTGACTGATGGACAAACAGCGCGGCTCTTTTATATATTTAGATGGCGATCTCGTAATGAAGGGTTTGAGCTGTTCTGTTTTCCTAAGCTGAATAAAATCGTCTGGAAGTGGGAAAAACGTAAAAGACGTCTTCTTGCTTAAAGGTCAATGGCAGATTGCATAACCCCTTCAGTACAAGATATCCTTCCCTAAGCTTAAAATAAAATGTTGGACAAGAAAAAAGAAAAAAAAAAAAAAAAGAAAATGTTTGGAGGGAGCGAGATAAAAGGAAAAAGAGGGATAAAAAGCAAAATGAAGGAAAAAAGAGGTGAAGATAAAGAATGTTTGGAGGTAGCGAGATATATAACTTCAATCTAACGACATATTCTAATCCATTCTCGCTACCTCCAGACGATATTATTTATCGTAGGGGAAAGAATCTCCTCGCTGAATGGGTATTTGAAGGCCGTATCTAATCCCTCCAGTTCGAAAAGTCTCTCTTAAGATGAATAAAATCATCTGGGGATAGAAAGAATCAAGAAACACGTCATTGGAGTGAAGAGTTTAACACACGTGTCGTCGTACTGAATGAGTCAATTACCTTGCTACACATCAACGTTTGGAACACTTCTGTGTTTTCTTGTCTTAAAAGTTTTGATTACCTGTTCAACACCTTCATTTGTTTATTTTTCTTTTTTTCACTTTCATCAGTCCACCACTAGATGACACTTTTAGCAACTTAGGAAGAGCCTCTGTTATGGAGGAAGTTAAAGTAGGTCATATCTAACCCCTCGAAAAGTCTTCCCTAATCTGACTAAAGTCGTCTGGCACTGTTTAGGACAGAGTGAAAAGGATGTCATCGGATTGAAAGGAATAATGTACTGTCATTGACGCTTCCTCTTTAGTGAAAAATTTAATCTGCCGTTAGTTTTTCCTTTTATATTCCCTCTCTTCGGTTTAGGCAAAAAAATTCATATGACTTCCAATACATCTTTTTGCACATGATCACTTGAGACATTGGTGTGTTTCCCTAATGTCTTAGAGATATGATGCTTAAGGAAGCTGTTTGCAATCTTTTGGGTTTTGGGGGAACGTTTGTGATAATTACAACTCCCTGTTTAAGGTATCTCTGTTAAATCTTCAGACTGGAAATATTTGCTAGATATTGTTACTTTGATGTGCCTTTGTCTTCATAAGTCGCAGTATGATTTGCTGTTGCAAGTATTTATAAATTAATCTTTTTTTTTTTTCGGTCAGGAGAAAGAATGCCTGTATCATTTATATAATGTCTTACTACCAGAGCGGCTTTAATATTTTCTTTGGTCGCGAAAATAATTGTCTACTGTTCATTTATTTATTTTTTTCTTTTTTCTGCGACCTCTAGGATTACCTTCCTTGTTTGAAAAAAAAAAAAAAAAATACTTGAGACACTGCAATTTATCTTACAATGCAATGTTACTTGAGACGGTTCTTTGTTTCCTTTAAGTTGTGAAATTCTGGTTTTATGTTGAAGGAATTTTTTCCCAGCAAAGCATTCATGAGAATGCTTGTGACACTAACCCATTAGCTCCCAGAGTTCCTGTGTGAGGGATTTTGCCGGATGGGTACTAAGCGTTCCCCCCTCCACCTGCCGGCTCATAGTCGCGAAGCTCATAGGTCCTACCCGAGGGTTCCCTTCTTTATTAACTTTTGAAGATGCCCAGTTGAGGACACTGGGCGGAAATAGGTTAATATACCATACTAGACATTATCGCTTAACTATATCTGTGTTATCTAAAGTCTTTTTATGGTTGGTTGTTTCACATTAATTCATTAATTCATTCATTCATTCATTCACTCATTAATTCATCCATTCATTCATTCATTCTGCCTATCCATCTATCCATTCATTCATTCATTCATTCATTTTTTTCCTTGGTCTCACTAGTTTTGCAACAGAATCGGCGACATATTTTTCTAGACACAAAGACTTGAAGTCGTTTCAGTGGTTTATTGGGTCGTGAAATTTATTATTTGTTATTCACACCTTTTTCCTTATTTCACTTTTCCCTTGGAAAAAAAAAATGTTCAGTATAGCTCGTCACTATCAGTTACATAAATCTGTGTTTTCTAGAGTCGTGTTATCTTTCAGAATGTATTTACTTCATTTTCGTTTATATATTTATCTATTTCTCACAGTCTCATTGGTCTGAAAAAAAAAAAAAAAAAAATCTTGCGGCAAAGTGACAAATTATAATCCTGTATCTTAACAGACAAATGCCTCTTAGAGTAATTTGAAAGTAAAATTTTGTTACACCGTTTCTTGCTGTTTTTCATTTTCTACTGATCTCTTCAGTTTTTTGAAACGGAATACTTGAAGCACTTGTTAGACAAAACATTTTACTAGGTTGTCAGGATGATGGTTTGCCAGTTATGGTGATTCTTCCCTGGCTTCTTCATTTTGGAAAAGAATGTTTTAATATATCATACAAGACATGGCAATTTACTCGCTTTTGTTTCTTAAATCGTTTTATGGTTTGGTGTTTTACTGCGGTATTTGTTGATTTACTCCATTTATTTTTTTACATTTTATCTATATCTATCTTTGCTAGGCCTTACCGGTTAAAAATAGAATGCTTGAGACAGTTGAATAGATCTTACTAAATATTATCAGTGAGGTGCCACTGAGTCTCCTTACCTCTTTCAGTCTGCTGACTTATTTTGAAATCACTACCACTAGACAGTCTAATTTGACATAGAAGAGCCCCCTGCTGGCAAAGGGATTTATGAAGGAAACATCTAACCCATTCACCTTGGTAAGACTCGCTTAAGCTGATTACATTTATCTGATGGTGAAAATAATATGAAAGAAACAAAGAAAGAGGATAAAAAAGTGAAGAGGTATGGTGGCGAGAATAATGAATCAGTTCGCTGTTTAAATGTTTTATATTGCTGTGTTCTGTATTTGTTTATTTTTGACATGTTCCAACTAGCAAAAAAAATTCTAAAAACATTTTCATATACCGTATCATATTAGACATTGTCACCTGGATGCCACTGTTTTGCATAACCGTAAAATTTTGATTTGCTGTGTAGTATATCTTTTGTTTTATTACTTTTTTCCTTTCTTCTGCGACTTGGAAAAAGATTGCTTAAGGTATTGTACATATATTTAGCCAGGTATCACCAGTTAGGATGCTGCTGTAGTTCCTTAAATCTTGAAAATTGTAATTAACGGTTAATTGGTCATTAAAAAAATTCCGTTTGTTTTACTTTTTGTTTTTACTTTATCTTCCCGGGTAGGAAAAGGAAATGCTTAAGACATTCTCAGTAAACCTAACCAGACATTACTAGTTAAGACGCCGCTGTTCTCGTACTCTTAATCCTATGTAATCCTCCTCCTCCTCCTCCTCCTCCTTTGTACATCCACACTGTGCACTGTGCAGTCCCCTTTAGTCTAAGACACCCGTCTTATATATTTTTCAATCTCCTCAATGCAAAAGAAAGTAATATAAGCACAGATTAGGATCTGCACAGGTAACCCTGAGTTAATGGTCACTACTCTCACTTTCGACCTGTGATGGGCTGTGGAGCACTGAGGGTCCCTGTTAGTCAAGTGACCACCATCGGGATTTTTAAATGCACCAGGGGTCACTGCTTCAGGAGGAAACTTGCGTACTTGTCCCGCATGGGAGAGCTCCTTGTCTCAGTGAAGTGAACGGAGCTAGGGCCTGATTGACTGCTGCCTACCTTAAAAGCGCCAAGCAAGGCTGCCGCGCCACCCCTAAACTTCCACACTGTGCAGTGTGCAGTTTCCACGTTATGTCCACAGACTTCCCATTAAATCAATGTACCGGTTTATAAAGTCATGCCGTAACTATTAGTTATTTGATTATTTTCTCTTTCAGGTTACTCAATCGGGTAGCTTATAGACAAGTATTATAGAATGTGACTTTTCCTTTCCAGTATTTCCTATGAAATTTCCATGTCAGTTTTTCCATGCTGAGCGGTGGTTTTTCTCACTTTTTCCTGGAGGGTTTGGGGGTGGAGGGAGCCTTCTTGCTTTACTATCCTTATCCTTCAGCATGTAGAGTTAGATCTTGTAGTCATAGTTTTCTCTGTAACAAGCAGCCCCGAAAGGACCATGAGGTCTGTTGCTGTTTGCTTTCCTATGTAATCCTATGTAATCCTATGTACTGTACTACTTTAAACATCTCCCCCACCCCTTCATTATCCCTCGAGTTATATGAAGATTCTTTTAAATGCCCGTCCCCGGCATAGAGAAAGCAGTTACAGGGTCCTTCCCTCCTGTAATGGACTGTTCAACGCTGTAACACTCCGCTCTTTTCCCTGTTATAACGCCAGCCGTCCACAGATGCTCAGAAGTGCATAATGTTGAGGTCAGGTCATAGTTCACTACTTTTTGAACGTCTTTTTTGGGGGGTGGGGGGAGGAGGGTTAAGTACTGATTGTTGTTGTTGTTGCTGCCGCTGTTATTTATGTTCTTGGTACTGTTGTTGTTGTTGTTGCTGCTGTTGTTGTTATTGTTTTATTTGAAAGACATTTGCATGCCTTGATTACCTATCTATCTATCTATCTGTCTGTCTATTGTCAGATGCCTTAATCCCATAAGGGGTGTCCACAAACAAATCGCATCCATTACCGAGAAGTAATTAATTATTTCTCTACAATGTCGTGTTTTTTAGTTATTATTTACCTTGTTACCACTAGACGACTGAGTTCACAAAAACCACAGAGAGGTTAGGAGCAGTAGCCATGACCAATTACGTATTTTTACTTTCTTATTGCACGTATTTTTTCTTTCTTATTGCACCGCCGAACGATTTTATTCAGCTAATAGGGAAAACTTCTTGTGGTAATGAGGTTATCTGTATTTTACTTTACATGTCGTGTATTCGTAATGATCATAATTCCTGTTTCCATGTTTTTTAGTCTTCATTTGCGTGTGTGTGTGTGTGTGTGTGTGTGTGTGTGTGTGTGTGTGTGTGTGTGTGCCGTCAAGAGGTCAGAGAAGTACATGAGGGAGGGTGCTTGGCGTGGGGGGAGGGAGTGGTGATCAGGATTGATACAGAGATATATGTTCTTGTGGCGGTCACCTTGCACTGGGTGACTATGACTAGTAATACATACATACCGTACATATACACACATGCATACATACATAGATACATACACATGAGTGGGTAGAAAGATAGACGGACGTTTGATGATAGTGTCTAGCAGTAGAAATAAAGACAGACAGACAGACAGGCTTGGGATGACGGTGCTGGACAGTTGATAGATGTTCCTGTATCATTGCTAGGAGGAAGAGCGATAGCCAAATTTTATCCTTCCTCTTACTGGTGTGGTACGAATCAGGAAGAAAGTGTCCGTTGTGAAAGAGTGCATGTGAAGGTGGAAATATTGTTGAGGCTGTTTTTGTGTGTACCAAAAGCAGTTTTGGTGACCACTATTAAGGGCAAGAGTGAGAATATGTGCCAGAATAATAAATTATGAAAAGAATATACCGCCAGCAGGCTCCTTGAATGGCAGGCATCCCATGGCTTGGGTTTTCGAGCTTAGAATCAGGACACATAAGCGCGCACGCACGCACGCACACACGATCACGTAAGCAAACACGCACGAGCACACACACACACACACACACACACACACACACACACACACACACACACACACACACACATATCGAGAGGCAACCACGTTATCTCTGAGCCACCATGGCTGCAGCAGATAGATAGACATAAATAAGCAAAATGAAAGACAGCTGTTTAATAACCACTTTCCATGGACAAGTTACGAAAAAAAAAAAAAAAATGATTGCTTCTTTCTCTACCTCTCTTTTTTCCCTCTCCATCTTCCTTCTCTCTCCTTCCTCTCTCCCCCTCCCTCAGCACAAGGTTAGTACTACACCCAGCTCGAGAGACAGGTTCCAAATTTACACCTGAACTTTCCCCCATGCCTCCTGCAGGTGCCTCAGAGAGCCGGGGTATGAACGACAGTCACTGAGATTTGGCTGTCATTAGTGGTGATGTACAGGGCAGTTTTGACTGTGGTCACGCTGGATGTAGTCTGGAATTGGACGCCTGACGATAGATATATAGGAAGACAGAGCTTGCCGTGGTGGTAAATAGATATATAAATAGACAGACAGACGCCACTTTCATACAGACAAGGAGGGAAAAAGATGGGCACACCTCTCTCACTCGCGAAACTACCATTCCATTACGTAAACACTACACCCAGATCAAAAAGACAGGTTTCTACATTTAATCCAGCTGGACTTGTAATCGACTCTGAAGGCGTTTGGCAATACGATAAATAAATGGATAGATATACGGCACTTTCCACAACCAGGATACGAAAAAGATAGACATCTTTCTCTCCTACATCGCACTTACACTACACTCAAAATACAAACGACAGGTTCTAAATCCAATCAGCAGGACTTGTAATCGTCCCTAAGAGGTGGTACATTCTCGTGCTCGAGCCTCGGCTGTTGTAATTTGGAGCTGTTGTAGTGGCGATAAGATTGAGCTGGAGGCAGTTTTGGTCTCGGCCACTCCGGATGAACTCTGGGATTAGGCGTGTGGCGATAGATAAATAGATAGATGCTGTATATATTTGGTAATTTAGGACTGTGTGTTTTGGTTGTCAGTGTGGAGAGAACTTGCTTGCTGGTCCGGTCTTGTAGCCCCTGGACCAGTGTCGTAGCTTCAGACTCGTTCTCACAGCCCCTGGTCCACTCACAGCCCGGCCCAACTCTCTTAGTCCCCCTGGCCCCCTTTCACAGCATTGCGGGGGCAATTACAGGCAAAGGCTCATTTTCATAGCTGTAATCAAGTTCCTTTTCATAATTCTAAAACTGGTTCACTCACAGCCACACCTCTTGGCCACTCTCATAACCTTTGTTCCAGTCATAGTCTCTGGTCCACATTCTTAGCCCCTGGTCAATTTTCATTGCCACTGGTCTACATTCACAGACACTAGTCCATTTTCAGCTCTTGGTTCACACTGATCCACTCTTTGAACCTCACACTGGATCACCTTATTTTTAAAAATATCTCACTCATTTTATTTAACCTCTTTAGTATCATGAAGTCTTTTCTTCCTTACTCTTGCTATTCCCAGATGATTACATTCAGCCCAGAGAGGACCATTTTGATTGAAGACATGATTACCAGCCTCCATAAACTCCTCCACTACGATGCCGAATGTTTTGCTTTTATTCATAGTTGTATACTCCTCAATAACGACCTCTTAATTTATTTGTTCAGTACGGTAACAATTTCTCCATTTTTATTCACACTGTCGCCAAAAATTATTCAGCTCGCAAAGGGATCCCTCCTTTAACCCCTTCACTACTGCCACGATTGCTCTGTTGTCTTCACGCTCTCACCACATCACTGTACTCACCTCATGAAGAATCTCTCCTAGTGAAGCGACTTACACATTTTCTCAGGTTGTTTTCCCAAGCAATAAGAAACATATACCTGTTACCTGCCCGTTCTTTTATTTGACATGTTTTCTTTATTTCAAGCAACTTATTTCAGGTTTTCCTTTTTCAGATGAAGGGGAAAATATGGGGAGCCTCGGTTATGGTAAGAAGTTTTTGTTTCTCTCTCTCTCTCTCTCTCTCTCTCTCTCTCTCTCTCTCTCTCTCTCTCTCTCTCTCTCTCTCTCTTCATTTTATTTATTATTTCCCTTTTTTCATTTCGTGTATTTGCGTTATTATCTTGATCTCCAGTTTCCCATCTCCCCAGAAATGTTACCTCCCTTGTGCTGTTGTGCATCCCTGAATGAGTATATACTTAAAGCATTCAGAAAAATATAATTCGTGTGTAATGTGATTGATGAGGCAGGGATGATAATGTGACCGGATGTGTGAAGGGATGTTCGTATTAGGTAAAAGGCTGGTAGGCGTAGATGCTGCATATCCTGAAATGAGAATATCAGTTAGGAAATTATTGTTACTGAGAATCCCAAGGCTTGTTAATAAGGTTAGATGCTGCAAGTCACATAATTATCACGCTTTCATTTTTATCTGAAATTGAAACAGCAGGTACTTACATATAAATACATAATTATACTTTACATAAATTTCAAAAATGTTAATATTTATTTATTTATTTATTTATTTGTGAAGGTTCACCAACTCTGACCCCAGGATATTAACGTCAGGTTTCATGAGTGATATCCCTCTGAAACAGAACGAATCTTTAGAATTTAATCTGACATTTAGCTTACTGGAAATATGAGAAGAAACTTGGGATTAACGCCACATGTAGGCTTACTATCAAACCGTGGTGTGTGTGTGTGTGTGTGTGTGTGTGTGTGTGTGTGGTCTCCACATGAAGCATATAAGGAAAGAGGTTCGTTGCCGGAGACAGATGGAAGGCCGAGTGTGGTAGTAGCAAGCGTCGTGTACTGAGCATACTCGTGTTGCTGCCCAGCTAAATCCAGGCACAGGCACGGAGGGAAATTCTGTTCCCTCATTCTTCCCCCATCTTTTCTCTTCATCCCCACCTTCTTTTCCTCATCCCCACCTTCTCTCCCCCGCCTCCACATTCTGTCTTCCCACCCGCGCTTCTCTCCCCCACCCCCACATTCTCTCCTCCCACCCCCACCTTCTCTCCCCCACCTCCATATTCTCTCTTCCTACTCCCACCTTCTCTCCCCCATCCCGACCTTCTTTCCGATCCCGACCTTCTACCCCACCCTCACCTCTCCCACCTCGACCTTCCCTCAAACCCTCCAAATCTCTTGCCTTGAGCCTTTACAACACTCGTTGCAAATTACGAAAATTCATATTTTTTCTCAGGTCTTTAAGGAACACAAAATATAATAAGTCTTGCTAGGTGAACCGTTTATCTGCAACTTGCGATGTGTGTTCTGTTTTGTCTGATTCCAGGCAGATTTATCAAACTTATTCAAGTCTTTCCGTTTTTTTTTTTTTTTTTTTTCTGACTAACGCTGATCTACTTCTGTCCGGTTAAAGCCATGCGAATCTATTTAGCTAAGAACAGAGCTTTCTTCCTAACTAAGTTAAGGAAAAGCCTTGTTGTGAAGGAGTTAAGCATCACTTGAAGGCACTGTATGCCGCTGACCTGAGCGGGCAGTACTGCGAGGTAATTGGCTATTTTAACCGTAACGTTCATAAACGAACCAGACCCCAACATGAGGCTATGAGGCTGCGAGGACGTAGACTCTGCTCATCATCTGATATGGAGGCTAGACACTACTCTGCTCAACTCCTGACTGTTTTCTATATCACAGAAACCCTAAGCAGAGAGTTAACCACAACCCTGAGGCCGCTATCCCGACGCCAGCCAGGGATATTTATGCAGGTGCGATGTAGTTTATGCGCTCACCAGACAAGATGAGGTGAACTGTTCCTGTGACCGTGAAGTCTATGCATTATGCTCTAGTTAGATCTTGACGATTTTATCCAGCCAAATCGTTTACCCAAACCTTCAGATGAATGTGCTAAGAAATAAGCATATGCACGTCGCCAGACACGAAGAGAAAGTAACCTTTCAGTGGAATAATATATTTTGTTTTTCTCCTGAAGATTTTGGTTATTGTAGAGGAATCTTAGACAATTATATACCTAAACAGACACCAGCTACCGGTCGTTATGAGGGTGCGAGAAGGTTGAGCGCGTCTGTGTATTCACCAGACACGATGATCAAGTGGTACTTCTACCCCCTGTTCCCCGGCGCATTGACTCACTGTCTCGCTCACTGGAGGCTGCTGAAGGCCGTAACTTAACCAGGAGGTCACACGGCAGACAAGTGACCTAATTTGTGACTAGTAATTTTAAACCTGATTTTTTCCATCTTTGTCACTTTTTTTCTTTTCATTCATGAGTTCACTACCCCAGGTTTCTGTTGAGTCAGACTGTGAGTATCTAGTGCCGGTGCCGGATAAGCTTCACTTTTTAGAGTACAGGGGTTTTCCTCAGTTGAACAGAATCCTCATCTAATCTTTAGATGAGGAAGTCACGATGATGATGATCATAATGAAGATTGTTTGCCGGTAGTTGAAATACTATAAGTAAATACAACTTTGCATCTTTAAGGATTCATGACCCTTAAAAAAAAAAATAAATAAAATGAAGTTGATCCCCTCCCCTCCATTTTCTTTAATGCAAAGGAAAAAGCAGAGTTCGGGATACTCTAAATCTTGTCTCTCCCAAAGAATGCGAAACAGGAGTGACTCGATATCAAAATCCTCTTCTTTTCGATCTGCCTGGACATGTCGACTCTGAAAAATCAGAGGTCGGAAGCACGGGGAAAGACAAAAGGAGACAGAGATCCGGAGTGTACACAAGAATGAGAAAACATAGAAGGAGAAAAGAGCCTGCTGCATGGCTGGTGATTGCAAATATGAATGATTAAAATATGTAGAAGGAGAAAGTAGACTTGTTCAGAGTAACACGAGTTGCGTGAATGAAAGACTGCCAGTATACGAGAGGAGGGGGGACGCTTGTCACGAATTGGCGCGAGCGTGTTTATAAGTTCGTGACATTTTTGTTTCAGTGTGAAAACCGCGAATTCTAGTGGAATTCTCGCTGAGTATCACTCAGTCCAACCGTCCTAGCGTTCACTCGACTGGAACGGTTTTCAGAACATTTTTCACTGTTTCATAAGTGATCATCCCTGCGCACGACATTAGCGCCTTCGCTGAGTGATTTATTGTGGGCGTGTATCGCTCATTTTCTTTCCGTTGACCGTTGAACCAAGTACGGCCATCCCTCGCCCCCTTTCAAAATTCGAAGTCAGTCAGGCTTTATTCTTTAATCGTCGTGAGAGAAGGTTTGTGTACAGTGAGTTCCTGAAATCTCCACCTAGACGGTGAATCGGCGAAGAGGTCTAGCGTGTTTTCAGCGTCCGTCCTACGTAACGACGCCCAGTCATTCCGCTTAGCCCCCTCTACTGGCCAGTATTTCTTTTCATTTTTCCTAGGTTTAAGTTTAGCTTTTGAGTGAGTGAGTGTATTCTCCTTGTTATTTTGAATTCATTTTGAGACTCATGTAACTTAAAATTAATTCATTGTGATTAATAAATGCACAGTTCTTTTTCTTTGAGCTCAATGTAGTTAAACTCGTGTTTTATTTCTCCACAATTAGCTTATTTAGTTGCCACTCCTAGTTTGCACAGACGCTTTGTATTATTCATAACTGGTACTTAGGCCAGTCCTTTTGTATTAAGCTTAAATCCGTTGTGCCAGCCAGGAGTTAATGCACCGGCAAGAACCTGTTTATCATTAATAACATTAGTTATTGATTGTCAGGGGTGGAGTCACTTTCTCTAGAGGCTAACAGTACTAACAAACGGCACGCGTGAGTAATTAGTCTCTGCTGTGTACTGTTGAGAAAGTTTATAAATTCTCATCCTTAGAGAATCGGCGAAGTAAGCCGGCATAAAGTAAAACTTACCGCTTGATTTAACAAGTCAATTCCTTGTCCATATTTTCAAGCAAAACATATAACCTTTATTTAATTTTTAAATTTACAAAACCCCGTGACAACGCTGTTAAAGAGATTACGAATGTGGTGTAATAAAAGAGTGAGAATACATAGAAAGAGGACGCAGATGACGGGTTGAAGATATGAAATATTAAAACTACACAGGAGAAGGAGGAGGCAGATTGTTCTCGAGTTAACTATGATGTGTCTCCTGTAACTTGGCCTAAAATTGCCATCGCTTCAGTTAGCTGCCTAACCATTCCACACTTTTCCTGGTCCAGAATATTGTGCAGGATACATAATTTGTGGTTTGTTACAACACCATATTCTGCCTCAGCAAAAATAATCAGAATTATGGAGAGCGTATTCTAAAACCACACACACACACACACACACACACACACACACACACACACACACACACACACACACACACACACACACACCATTATCCTTTTAATAACTCTTGGAAGGGTTCACTCAACACTTGCAGCCATATATCGAGCAAACAAAGAAGAAAGTTGTTGTTCAGTCCACACCAAGGAATGATGAAAATTAAGTTTGTATTAAGAACCCGAGGCTAACTTGGCAAAAAGTATCACCCCAGACTTACTGTACACCTGCAGTTAGTGAAGGAGTTAAAGATTAGCGTCAGGAGACCCTTACTTCCACCTTCAACCTTTTAGCATCCATCTCCATTAACCTCTTCCTTTAGAGGACGTATCTTGTGTGTGTGTGTGTGTGTGTGTGTGTGTGTGTGTGTGTGTTAGGAGGGAACACCTGGGCTGAAGGTGTTTGGGGAAATGTTTCCCTCACATAATTAAATCGTCTGGTTTAGGTTCTGAGCGTGCTTAATCGAGATGTAGGGTTTATCTCCGTCATTATTAACCTCTGTTAAGATTTATGAATTTGTTTGGTGTAGCAAGAATAAATTGTTAATATATTGAAGAATGAAATATTAAAGACGTCAAGAATGAAGTATTCTGAAGAGGACGTCAGGATGTTGAAGGTTCTGATAGACGGAGTGAAACAAGAAACGCAGCCAGACAAATATCAAATGTTAAAACATGAGCGTGTTTAATTCAGGAAATACCTCACACAAGAACGTCCCTCCGTGTTTGATCAGTTGCGTTTGGCAAGAAGTCACCTCAGAAAGAATAGCTCAAGCTTCTGTGACTCAGCCGAATGAAAGCGTATATCGTTTCCTGCAATATTAAGAGTTGTCCCGACCATAAGAGGGTTAAAAGTGACTTAACGAGCTCCATGATTTACTCAGCTCAATAAATCGTCTGACGTTATCTGAAACAAAACACAAAAGACGAGATCAGGAGACGGTTAATAAAAACATGAGGAAGAGTCGGTAAAAATGAAATATACCAAGACGTCAGGTGGTGAAGGAGCTAATTGAAGATGTGAAGCATAAAGTTCAGCCAGCTAGGAGATAAATAAATGTTTAAGGCAAAAGCGGGTTTGATTCAGGGAAAAAATTACACACAAGAAGATTCCACCGTGTTTGATGAATCGTGTTAGGCCAGACGTTAAACCAGGGAGGTAATAGATGCTCAAGGTAAAAGTAGAGAAGTTTCCGCCGTCTTTGATTTGCGGTGTTATGCAAGAAACTACATCAGAGGGAAAAGCCCCGATTAGACAGAGACATAGATAGGTAAGTTGATTAGTATAGAAGTGTGTTCAACAAAAAAGAAAGAAGATGAAAATGCTATACACAGGTAGAGCCAATAGCGCCTTATAACCTGGTAAATTACCAATATGCTGGGAATCGAACCAGGGACTCTCAGGTGAGAGCCAGGCAGCATACCACTACACCACGACCAGGTAAAAGTTATCTCACGTTGTCACAATCTTGTAACCAATGTCCCTCCGCCCCCACAGTGGGGGCGGAGGGACGTTGGTTACAAGATTGTGACAACGTGAGTTAGCTTTTACCTGGTCGTGGTGTAGTGGTATGCTGCCTGGCTCTCACCTGAGAGTCCCTGGTTCGATTCCCAGCATATTGGTAATTTACCAGGTGATTTTTCCTGTGTACAGTACAGGTTCTCCCTTCAGCGCCTTATAAGATTTATGGAGTTTAGCAAAAAAAAAAAATAAATAAATAAAAAAAAATAAATAAAGAGAAAGAAAGAAAAAAAAAAAAGGAGCCGCAGTCGTCAGGTGGTTCAGGTTTTCATTTCGCGATGCCTATGCCATGAATCTAGGTGGATATCTAAACTGGGTAAAAAGGGTGTTCGGAATATTACCTTTCATATGCTTGCCCAATGGTATTCAGATATCAACACTCACAGACATTTCCACTTTCCATGCATCATTCTCCCCACAGACACTGCTTTCCCATTCGTACGTTGTAGGCATGGGGGGGAGTGTTTATTCTGATTGCTGCCCTCCTTCCGAGATGATGGATTGGTTGTGCAGTAAACCTGATATGAACTGTATAGTTACAGTATTCACCTTCAGTCAGGGGGGCAGACTGAAATAATATGGCAGTATAAATCGTATAACACACACACACGCATACACACACACACACACACACACACACACACACACACACAAAGGAGGAGGAATTATAATATTAACTAAGAAAAATCTAAAAGTCAAAGAAATAGAATTAGATATACCCTCACAAGTAGAACTGATTCCAGTAGAGATAAATACATCTGAAGGGAAAGTAATTGTAGCCAATTTATACATGTCACCCAGATCAAACACATGGGAAAGAGACGAATATGAGGACCTGGCGGAGAGTACAATTCAGAGTTTAAGAGCATTACTACATAAAATGGATTAGAAATAAAAAAGAATTATACTAACTGGAGATTTTAATACAAACATAAATTGGAATACTCTAGATATAATAAGCCAAGAAAGCTGTTGGGATCAAAAGCTCCTGGATCTTGTGCAAGAGTTTTTCCTAACGCAACATGTAAGGGAAAGCACCAGAAAAAGAGGACTCGATGTACCCTCAATGCTAAATCTCATATTTACTAGGCAAGAAAACGATATTGACAATTTAATATATCACCCTCCATTCGGCAAAAGGGACCATGCAGTACTAAATTGCAACTTCAGGATTGCATATGACAGATAACAGCAATGAAAGTTACAAAAAGAGCCTAAACTATAAAAAGGGAAAGTATCATGTCCTAAAAGAGTACTTCTTAGAAATAGCTTGGGAAAAGGAGCTTAGAGGACAAGATTTAAATGCTATATATGAAAAAATCTGTGAACTTTATGAAACAGGAGTCCAGAAGTACATCCCACAGCACAAAGAAGCAGAAAAGAAAAGAAAGAAATGGTTCAATACAGAATGTAAAACATCAAAAGAAAAAAAGAGATTTGTTGTGGAATAGATACAGAAGACACAATAGTGAAAGGGGATATAATAATTACAAACATGCAAGAAACGATTATACAAGAATAAGGAGGGAAGCCCAAAAACAGTTTGAGGAGGATATCATACATAAAAGTAGTGATCAACCAAAGCTATTTTACAGCTACATCGGAAGCAAAACCAAAGTAAAAGATAAAATACAATCCATTACGGACGAGGGAATCACCTACACACAAGAGAATGATATTTGTGAAGTACTTAAAAAGAATTTCCAATCAGTTTTTACAGAGGAAAAAATTTTGAGAGGGATTATGTGGAACATGCATGCCCACACATACTACCAGATATACAAACATCAGAAAAAGAAATACAGGAGGAGCTAAGTAAATTAGACAAAGGAAAAGCAAATGGTCCTGATGAAATTTCATGTTGGGTGCTATGTGAATGTGCAAAGGAGTTAAGTAAACCATTATTTTTAATTTTCAAGAAATCCTTGAGTCAAGGTAAACTACCTGATATCTGGAAGAAAGCAAACATTGTTCCCTTATTCAAGAAAGGGAGTAGACAAAATCCACTTAACTACCGACCAGTATCACTAACCAGTGTTGTAAGTAAGATATTAGAAAAGCATATAAGAAAAACTTGGGTAAACCTTCTAGAAAAACACAATATGATAACAGAAAGACAGTTTGGTTTCAGATAAGGAAAATCATGTGTTACTAATCTGTTGAGCTATTATGACAATGTAACAGACACATTACAGGAAAGAGAAGGATGGGTGGACAGTATCTATTTAGATTTCAAGAAAGCATTTGACACAGTACCACACCAAAGACTTTTATGGAAACTATACCATCAAGGAGGAATTCGAGGCAAACTGTATTGTTGGATGCAAGATTTTCTCATGAAAAGAAAAATGAAAACAGTACTAAGGGGAAATTACTCATCATGGAAAGAAGCGACTAGTGGAGTACCACAGGGCTCAGTGCTGGCACCAATCATGTTTTTAGTGTATATAAATGATATAGACAGTAACACTGGAAATGAAACCTATCTAAATATGTTTGCAGATGTTGCAAAAATACAAAGGAGAATTACTAACACAGACTCGTGTAAAGAGCTACAAGAAGAATTAAATAAACTTCATGAATGGAGTAACACATGGTAAATGGAATTCAGTGTGGACAAGTGTCATGTAATCAAGTTTGGTAAAAGTGGAAAAAGACCTGATTGGGATTATATGTTCGGAAATAAAACCCCCCACACATCAGAAAGATAGAAGGACCTAGGTGTGATTGTCAATAACAGACTATCTCTGGCTGACCACATCAGTGAGAAGGTACGGAACATGTATACACTGCTTGCCAATATGAGAATAGCTTTTACATACATAATGAAGACATGCTAAGAAAGATAATAACATCATTCATCAGACCAATCCTGGAGTATGCATCAGTAGTCTGGAGTCCTCATCTCAAAAAACACATAGACAAAGATTGAAAAAGTTCAAAGGGCCGCTGCAAGATGGGTACCAAGCTTAAGGGATCTAAGCTGTGAAGAAAGACTAAATAAACTGCATCTACCAACACTACAGGAGAGAAGGAAAAGAGGTGACATGATTATGCTATATAAATGCATATCAGGGAAGGAGAAAATAGACATAAATGATTACTTAACGTATGGGGAAGCATCAGCAAGAGGACATTGCAAAAAATTGCATAAAAAGAGAGGTGATAAAAACGTAAGGAAATTTAGTTTCCCAAATAGAGCAATTGATCAGTGGAATGCACTACCGAATGAAATAGTGTGTGCCAAAACAATTCACAAATTTAAGGATATGTACGATAAATATGGTTTAAGACACGGGACAGTACGAGCTTGACTCATTCCTGTAAAGATACAATTAGGTAAGTAGGTAAGTACACACACACGCACACACACATCCTTGACTGAAAATATGAAGCAAGAAGTCACATCCGATAGGTACCCAACTTCCCTCCTCAGTGACAACTACAACCGCTACTTAACCACCACCTCCAGAACCAACCTTTGTCGTGAGAAACATGTTTGTAACTGGAAGAGGAGTCGAGATTCATTCTCTCCCTCTCCCTTCGCCACGTTGTCAGGTCATCTGCGCAAGGTCATCTAAGGTCATATTTATAATTCTGCTAAGATTAAGGTGCGTGTAAGACTGTTTGTATTTTCGTTTGTCTTCGCTCATGCCGTCATCAAACACTTCACGAACAAATTAAAACCAGTATTATGCTGTTGATTAGGTCTCCCTCTGTCATGTTTTTGTCTTATCCTGTTCTCGGGACCCTACCTCACCCAGTCCTTTAGTTGGTGAGAAGAAGTCGGGATGATCATGAGGATGATAATTGATGATTGATGATGAAGAAGAAGTGACAGTTATGGAGACTTGTTAGTAGTAGCTAATAGTTGCAGCACCAGGCTCATTTGAACGTGAACCTAGTGGACTGCAGGCTGAAAGTATAATTTATTTAGGCTCCTTTATAGATGTAACATCCTTCCCCATCCCGAGACACGTGTTAGTCAGGTCAAGGGGCGAGAAAGGTCATGGGAGGAGGGCCGGCTCAAAAGTGGCTCTTACTTCGAGGTGAAAGGGTGAAGAGGTCTCGTAAAAGCCGATCTGATTATTCCTGCCTTGACGAGTGGGGTATGGATGGATGGATGAAGGGATGGATGGGTGGACTGATGGCTGCTGGATGGATGAATAGATGAATGGATGGATGCATGGATGGATTGATGGATGGATGGATGGTTAGAGGCATGGATGGGTGGATGGATGGATTGACTGACTGGTTCATTGGCTGACTGATTGCTTGATGAATGGTTGATGGATGGATGGGTTAATGAGTGGATTGATTAAGGGATATTTAAATGAATGGGTGACCTGACTGAGTGACCAGCTGATTGACATTCTGATAGATGGATTGGTGAATTGATGGATGGATATGTAGATGGATGGATGGACTAACTGACTGACTGGCTGATGGATAGATTGACGGATTGATGGATGTGTGCGTAGATGAATGGATTAACTGACTGGCTGGTGTGGCTTGATGGTTTGATTGATGGATGGATGGGTGATTGGGGTGGATCAATGGAGTATATGAATAGACTGACTGATGGATAGTTCGTTGGGAGGATGGGTGAATAGATATGAAAATTGATAAGCGAAAGGACAGAGTATTCTTGCAAAACTTCTCCCGACTGCTGCAGCGTTGAGGAATGAGGTGTATGAATGTGTGGATGGATGGATGGATAGATAGATGCATTTCTCCGCAGACACTGGAGAGTTCCGAGTGGCGAGGAAAGACGTCTGATGTTTAAGAAAACTAGATAAGATGCCCCCCGTGGATGGATGGTTAAAGCGAAATATTCCTTAGTGATGTGTTGATTCTCTCTCTCTCTCTCTCTCTCTCTCTCTCTTTGCGTACATAATCGAGAGAAAAAAAAACTTCCACTGCATAATATATTAAGCAGAGGATCAGAACACACACACACACACACACACACACACACACACACACACACACACACACACTACGGGAGATCTTTCCTAAGCTGATTAATATCGTAATGCGTAAACAAGAATAAAATTTAAGTAACGTGATTCTGAAGAGGTTCGATGAGACTCCTTCGAACCCCTTTATTACAAGATCTCCCCTAACAAGACTCCACCTGTCTATCTACTGCCAGACGCCTCAATCCCGTAAATGGTTGCCACAAACAAATCGTCTCCATGTCGCCCTGTCCAACGCCATTTCACTGCCCTGCTCCCAGCTCACACACCCCTCTCTCACATACCTCTCCACTCCATCCCTCCACCTCATCCTTGGCCTTCTTCTTCCTCTTACCCCCTCCACCTCATTCGTATACACTCTCCTCGTCAGTTTCTCGCTCTCGATCCTCTCCACGTGGCCAAACCACCTCTGTATATTTATCCTAACGCTATCACAGCCACAGCCACAACACAACGCTCTTTCATTTCCTCCTTTGTCAGTCTGTTACTCCACGTAACTCCACATGATCCTGTCAAAGAACTCATTTCCATTGCTCTCACTCTTGACTTGTGTCCTTCCAACAAGGTTCAAACTTCGCTTCCATACGTTAGGGTTGGTATCACAAATACTGTCATCAGCGACTTTTTACTTCCATGCTCACTTCCCTGTTCCTTATCACTGCTTTGAAAGAACCAGCAACTTTTCTTCCCTCTTGTACCCTTTCAAGCAATTCACCCTCTAAACTTCCGTCCTTACTCATCACACTACCCAAGTACTTAAACGCATTCAAATTTTCAATTTCTTCCTCACCCAGCCTCACTGTACATTCAGTGGCTTCATTTTGCTCGAAGACCATAACTTTACCCTTCCCTACATTCACCCTTAGATTCCGTTTCTTACACACGCTTCCAAACTCATTCACCAAGCCTTGGAGTTCCCCTAAATTTTCACTTAACAATACAGTATCATCTGGAAACAACAGTACAGGGAGTTTCCAAACACTGCCATCTCTCATTAGGGTCACTCCAACATCCACTGCCCTACCTTTTACTTCTTTTGTAACCCAATCCATATATACAGTAGATTGATCAGCCATGGAGACATGACACATCCCTGTTTCAATCCAACATTCAAATAGAAAAATTCACTCAGTTCACTATTCACACACACTGCAGCCCTAGCCCCCTCATACATACTCCTCACGGCATTCAACAACTTCCCATTTACCCCATGTATTCTTAATACTTTCCACATTCCTTGTCTATCCACCCTGTCATATGCTTTCTCCAAATCCATGAATGCCTCATACAGCTTCTTTCTCTTCTCTAGAAAATTTTCCACTAAAGATCTAAGAATGCATATCTGATCTACACAACCTCTTCCCTTCCTAAAACCTCCCTGTTCTTCTCCAACTAATTCCTGACTTTCAATCTTCCGGGATTCTACCTTCCTCCCCGGCCAATTTGCACATCTTCCATATCCATTCTAC
This sequence comes from Coenobita brevimanus, assembly GCF_032717465.1. Classification (NCBI taxonomy): domain Eukaryota; kingdom Metazoa; phylum Arthropoda; class Malacostraca; order Decapoda; family Coenobitidae; genus Coenobita; species Coenobita brevimanus. Next base: position 43,935,295 of record NC_136977.1, on the reverse strand, counting down.
TACTATCTGTCCCCCATTCTTCATCATTTTACCACACACTCCATAAATTCCTGAGGCTTTCCCCTTTTTGACGTTCATCATTACTTACACTACTGATTTCTTCCTGTCTTCTCATCTCCCTCCTTCTCCCAGCCATTCCTCAGCCACGTATACTCTCATTACTTTCATTCTCTGTGTTCAACAGTTCCTTAAAGTGTTCTCTCCATCTGCTCACTTTTCCCCCCCTCTCCACTAGTAATTTACCATTTTTTTTTTCTTTCACACCCCGACTTACTTCTATATTACCGTGTCTAACTCTCCTTACCTCTTCCAGAACATTTTGTTACTCGTACATTCCCTCTGTTTTACACTCAAAATCCTTCCAATTTCCTCATCCACTTTCTTCTTACTCTCTCATACTAATCCTTTCGCATCTCGCTTCTTCTCTACATATAACTCTTTCTTCCGTCTGTCAAGTTACATATAACTCTTTCTTCCGTCTGTCAAGTTCCTCCACGCCCGTGTTTCTCATCCACTCACTATATGCTTTCTCTTTCGTGCAACAGCCTGTCTCACCTCTTCATTCCACCATGCTGTTCCATGCACCCCTTTCATCTCGTGCACAGATTTCTTTTGTGAATATCTTGCACATACCTTCCACGTCCCACATCTGCTCTAGAACATAGTTACCAAATTGCATCCACTTCTCTCTTATATTCTGTTTTTTTTTTTTTTCTCCATCGTCTGCAACGTTTCTACCCTCCTTGTGTGGACTACTTCTTCCTGTTCTTCCCTTCTCCTACTCCTCCATTTCATTTGAACCTTGACTTTCACCACCACAAAGTGGTGGTCAGAAAATCCACTCCCCCCAACCTCTGTATGATCTTGCGTCCATTACACACCTTCTCATTCTATCATCCACACACACATCATCAATCATTGTCTTCCGTTCATTCAGTTCAACGCACACAAAAACAGTCATTGCCTTCCGTTCATTCAGTTCACCACACACCCCTCTCATCACTCTCCACGTATACCTGTGAATCATTTTGTGTCTAAAGAGGGTATAGGCTATCACCAACCCCCTCGGTGCACAAATGTCCACTACAGCACTGCCATTCTCATCCACTTGTGCACACACACCCAACTCACCAACTACTCCATCCACCTTCACATTCCCTACTTCTCCATTTATACCTCTAGTCAAAAACACTCTGCCATTGCTTTCAGACTTTTCCATATACGCCTCCACATTCGTCCAGAATAATGTAAATAATAATAAATATATAAATAATAATAATAATAATAATAATAATAATCTATCTATCTATTGCCAGACGCCTTAATCCAGAAAGGGGTGGCCACAAACAAATCGCCACCATGTCACCCTGTCCCTCGCCATTTCAATGCCCTGCTCCCAACTCACACACCCCTCATATATCTCTATACTGTACCTCTCCACTCCATCCCTTCATCTCATCCTCGGCCTTCTCCTCCCTCTCCTCCCCTCCACCTCACTCACATACACTCTCCTCGTCAGTCTTTCACCCTCCATCCTCTCCACATGGCCAAACCACCTCAGTGTGTTTCTCCTAACGCTTCCTATCAGACCCACATCCACACCACAATGCTCCATCACTCTGTCTCTCCATGTGACTCCACATGCTCCTTTCAAATACCGGTAACTCATTTCCACTGCTCTCACTCTTGACTTTATCCCTCCAACAAGGTCCAAGCTTCACTTCCATACGTTAGAGTTGGTATCACAATACTGTCATGTAGTAACTTTTTCACTGCCATGCTTACTTCCCTTTTCTTATCGCTGCTTTCAAGGAACCACCAACCTTTCTCACTTGTTGTACCCTTTGACGAACTTCGACCTCCAAACTTCCATCCTTACTCATCACATTACTCAAGTACTTAAACGTACTCACATTTATTATAATAACAATTTATACTACTACTACTACTACTACTACAAGTACTACTACTACTACTACTACGACTACTACCACTACTACTACTACTACTACTACTAATAATAATAATAATAATGAAGTAAAATCTTGGTATTGGAGGATTCAGTAAATATAGTGATGAAAACAATAAATTAATTCTATCTAAAATCTCAGTTTAAAAAAAAAATCGAAGACGTTAACAATATTTTAAGTGTAAAAATACTTAGGCAAGACAGACTAAAACATTAGACCCAGAAACATAGAAAAAAAAAAAAAAAAAAAAAACAGCGGGAGAGAATGAATAACCCATAAAATTGATGAAAATGAGCAGCGTTGGGTAAAAATAGGAGAGATTTTAGAAAGGGAATTTTAATGAACGCAAGAAATGTAAGAGAAGCAACCAGAAGTAGATCGCAGCCTGAGTAAGGAGAAAAAACTCTGAATTTTCTGGCATGAAATTTTACAAGAAACACTACAACCCACATTGAAACTGGAGGACATATGAGCAACAGGAAAACTAACACGGGAAGTTAATGGGAGAAAATAAGACTCATCTGTATTTTTGTGTGTGTTTCGAAAAAGGGGATTTATGAGAGAGACTGAAACAATAAGACCCAAACGAGTCTGAGTTCCTAGTTCACAAAACGAATGACAAGACAAAAAAATTAATGGGAGAAATTAGAGACGGGATTAGAAGAGAGTGATGTATATACAGGTAAATCGGAATAAAACAATGAGACCTAGACCTATCTGTGAGCACATGGTGAACAAAATTAACACTAACACAGAAGCTTGAGGAACGAAATTGTAAACTGTGTTCTAAAAATAGCGTGTTTAGAAAGGGAAGGCATCTATAAATCAAAGTAAAGTAGTTTTATGTCTCTAAATTTTCCTAGACAGTACAAAAACTAATACAGCAGTCTAATGAGAGAATTGGAATCTCTGGGCTAAAACTGCAATCTGTTTAGAAAGTGGGGCAGCGTGCACATGGGTAGGAGTAGCCAGATGAAATAGTTAAACTCAGATTCAAGCCTAACGTAAACAGTCTCTAAACTTGACTAGCGACATAACCTATTTTACAGAAGGACTATAATGAGAGAAATTGGAATTTGTGTGCTAAAAACAAAAACGTGCAGCGCATATGCCGGGAGTAGCAGCGGCACCTCGCCTCCTTGGCCTCCACTACAATCACGGGTGGACCAGTTTTTACGCTCGTAGCTGCATGCGTCTACCCTCCCCCTCCCTCAACCACCTCCCCCCTTCTATTCCCACCTGTATCTTCTTTCCCGTCTTTCCCCTACTTGCTCTTCCTCTCTTCACGTCTCTTCCTCCCACCGTCTTTCCCCCCATCCCTTCTCCTCTACCAACTCTTCCTCTCCTCCCCACCCACCCTCCACCTTCATCACACTCCTTCTCTCTTCCTCTCCCTTACGCCTTCCCCTTCTCCCTATCCCCCGCCTCCTCTTTTTCCTCCGTTTTCTCTCTCCTCACCTCCTCTTTCCACCCTCCTCTCCTCGCCTTCTTCTTACATCTTTATTTCTCTTTCTCCTCCTCCTCCGCTATTACCTCTTTCTCTCCTTAACCTCTTCTACCTCAATCACCCCTCGCTTTCCCCGACATGCCTTTCCTTTCCCCCACCTTCCCTTCCACATTTCTCTTCCCTTTTTTACCTTCTCCTCCTTCCGCCTTCGTCTCTCGTCCCTTTTCCTCTATTTCATCTTCCACTGGCTCCTCTTTGTCTCCTCCCTCTTCTTTACCTTTTTCCTCTCACCCCTTTACCTTCCTTTCCTACCTCTCCCCTCCTGCCCTTTATCTTCATGCTCCTCCTCCCGCTTCTCCTCCTCCCCCCCCTCCCTACCATAACCTGCACCAGTTTCACCCAAACCCGCATCATCTCTCAACCATAACCTCTATTACCATCATTTTCTACCATTCGCACCATCATCACCATCATTCTCTGCTGTTTCACCATAGCATCTGCAAAAACCAGTATTACCTTCTACCATGTTCACCATCAGTGCCATAATTTGCCATTACCTTAGCATCTACTACCCACACCATTACTTACTACCATCTTCACCATCACCGTTCTCACCTTGCCACAGCCTATCTTGTCACCACATTGCCTGACATCACCATCACTTTCTGCCATTCTCCCTATCATTATCAAGTATGCAGCCATTATCATTACCTTAACTTGTACCACAATCACCAACACGAGTATCACCATTACCAGCAAACCTCCACCATCACCATTCTTATCCTCCTCCTCCTCGTCGTTGTCCTTGCGCTTGCCCTCTTCCTCCTCCTCCTCCTCCTCCTCGTCGTCGTTGTCCTTGCGCTTGCCCTCCTCCTCCTCCTCCTCCTCCTCCTCCTCCTCCTCCTCCTCCTCCTTCTCCTCCTCCCCACGCTCCTCTCCATCTTCCCACTCGTCCATCATCATCATCTTTCCATCTGCCGCTCACAGACAAAGCCATTCATCATCTTCAGTTCCGCCTACATTGTCTTCAGCCTAACCCCCTGCCGATGATAGACGATTTTATTCAGTTTAGGGGTGGAGCTATATTCTTGTTACCGTCAGATGATTTATTTCTTGCTTCCCCCCGACGATTTTTCTAGTTGAAATACCTTAACTAATGATTGTACCATCACTTTCGTCTCCATACCTTTTCTTATTCACAACCTATACTCACCCTAGCAACTATCATCAGTACGATCATCACAATCAATCCTACTTTTCCCTATGCCAAGATCACACACGTCATAACTACCATCATCACTGCATACCGTCATTACAATTTTCTTTTCAGTCCCTCGTCCCAGCCACTATAATGCACAGATATTACCACAAATACTACCATCCCCACCACTATCACCAGCACCAGCACCCATCCTCTCACCTCCTACGAGCGCCTCCTTATGCCACTGCTACCATCATTTCATTATAACAACCTTTACTATCCCAGCCACAACTACCACCATCGTCACCACCACCAGAACCCATCCAATTACCCCCTGACAGCACCTCCGTATATCACCACTGCTACCACCATCCCTACCACAACTACCACCATCACTACCACCATCCTCACCACCACTGCCACCATCCCACACCACCACTACCACCATCCCCACCATCATCATCATCACCCCAGCACCCCAAGCCACTCACTCCCTGCCATTCACCCACACTTACTCTGAAATATTTTGCGCTTCATATTTCCCCCAAATATTATTCAGAAAATGATATTACGTTATAATGGGGAAACTGATGGGCGTAAAGTGTTCTGTTGGCGGTAAAGTTCAGATTATTGGTGGCTTCATACAGGAATGCTCTTGAAAAACAGCAGAAAAATGGGAAATCTTGTATATACTGTATATCGAGCTGGGGGTCGTGGAAAAGGAGTGTGTGTGCACCGAATTATGAGTCTGGAATTATGAGAGAGAGAGAGAGAGAGAGAGAGAGAGAGAGAGGTATGAAGGTATGAGTTTGTCTCAACAATATTTCATCATTAACCCACTCATGATCCGAACAACTCTATTAGTATTCTGTTCCTGCTTAAGCCAGACGATTTCATTCATCTGAGAGTGAGTCAGTTAATACCAATTAACCCTCTCGCAGTCTGAGAAACTCTTAGTGTTTTATTCCATCCTAACAAAAAAAAAAAAAAAAAAAATCACTGTATTATCCAGAAACGTGGCCAGATGTTTCAGCTTTCGAAATTGATCAGATCACATTGGCAGCCACAGGGTCGAGTTTTATTTATTTGTTTACTTACTGAGGTTCATAGAGTGTAGATGGATCAGGTAGTCATGTTCAGTCTACCTACGAACGTGAAAACCAGAGAGAAAAACGGATGGATGTGACAAAGTTTTGGTTATCCATTTCTCCCTTTGTACGTCTGCAAATATAAAATCTAGCAGGTCATTAACGAGTAGGAAGAGTTTAAAGGGAACAAAGGTCAGGCGGTCATTCGGTTCCCCTACGCCATTCACGATAACGCCATAACAACGTCACAAAAAAGGTAAATGACTATGATAGATTCGTACGTATCCCATTCCCTCCCGTCGTGCGAGTCGGAGGTACAAAATTGGATCCTACTTGACCTTGAAATAAAAGGTGATGCGGGTGATATGTAAGGTCACAGTAGGAGACCATGCAAAGGAGACACTCGGGGTCAGCTGGACACATTAAAGAAGAAGAAGAAAAAAGGTTGATGTCTGGTGGAGATGACAATATCTGGATATGTAAAACTGAAGTTGTGTGTGTGTGTGTGTGTTGTGTTGTGTTGTGTTTAGTGTTTCATGTTTCGTGAATGGGGGAAATCTTGATGTGCAAAGGTGAAGCACGGGAGAAACATGAACATAGCTCAGCTAATAAGTCACCTGGATATGTTCAGATGAAAGGGGAGCTCTTTGATATGCCAGGTGAGGAGAGATCACCTAGAATTAAGGAAGAGGACGGCTGGATATGCTGAAGTAAACAAGGGACATGTAGGTATAAGGGAAAGTGTTTGCTTCTACTTATACTTAGGTAAAGGTAGGAACCAGGCTGTGGTGGGGGATTACCTGGATAAGAGGAGGCGGAACACTTGTATATACGAAGGGAACACCTGGATTTAGAAGGGCACCTGAATATGGGAGGGGAACACCTGGATAAAGGAGGAGGACACCTGGATACAGGATTGGACACCTGTCTTTAGGAAGGGACACCTGACTTTTGGAAGGGACACCTGGATTTAGAGAGGGGACACCTGCATAGAAGAATGGGATCCCCTGAGTATAAGAGGAGTCACCTGGATATAGGAGGGAGGGGGACACCTAAATACAGTAGGGGAAGGGGAGATTAGGACATAGGAATGGACACCTGGACATAGCCTAGGGTGTGTGTGTGTGGGGGGGGAAGGGGATACCTAGGAATACCCAGGTAACGAAGGGGGACTACGACACAGGAGATCGTGGCTGATATCGCGAGAGTACGAATGTTATGGAGAGACAGAGGGAGCTGATGTGAGGCGTATATGGACGACAATAAGGAGCAGGGCGTTTGGGACAGCTATTGTGAACAGATTAACAATGGCCACATATATCCTTCTCCTTTATCTCATACATGTTTCTTCTCTTTTTTCATATTTCTGTTGGTTACGTGGTCGTAGCGATTATTATTTAGTATCGGGAATATGTATAGAGATATGCTAATGAAGAGAGTGAGACTTACTGTACATATCTCCTTCTTTCAACTCTCCTTTGTTGTTTATTGCTGCTACCACGGCGATAGGATGTAAAATATTCAGTATCAGCATTATCTTTACCTTATTCCAACTAACCAAGAGTGTAAATGGAGTGACTAGCATAAAAAAAAAAACAAAAAAAAACAAGGAATGGGTAAACTAAAGTAGAAGCTAGGCTACTTCCCCCAAGGAAAGGGAGGTAGCCGAGACAGGACGACAAACTCCCCATTTACTCATCCATTCAAACACATTCATTGGCATTTTAGTCCCAAAGGGGAGAACGGACAGATCCTCACCGCACCACACCGCACAAGGGTCAACTGCGCAATGCAATCAGTGACATCCGCAGCAGGGCCCGACAGCAGAGCTGGTTTACCCCTGCCACATCATAACAGACCCATCCCCTTACCCGCACCTGACCTGACTAGCTGATCAGACCAAACGAGGGAGAATATCCCCTCAGGGCTGCGTCATCATTTATTCATTCACAATTTCTCTCCATTTATTTCTGTCATGTACAGCCACTCTTCCTTGCTCAACAGACATCTCTTTTGCATCCAGTGCTCTCTTCACACTGTCCATCCATCCTATTCATGGTCTCCCTCTCAGCCTTAGACCTCTCACATCAGATCTATAGTAGGACTCGCCTAAGTTTGCGGCTGTGGTGTGGCCCGCACCTGTGTACAATGGTGCCACGTTTTCCCAACTTGCGATGTGAAACGGAAGCTATTTATGTACAAGGCAACACAAATACGATAAATTCAGATGAATAAAACTTACACTTGTGTATTTTGATGGATGAATCAACAGTAATCTTATTATGCATAAAATATTTATACAGTAACATAGAAACATGGCATACATATTGTACAGTGGTGCTAAAAGAAATTGTAGTCACTTTTAATCCTTTTTAGCGTAGTTTTAGGGTGGGTAATAATATTACAGTTATGGATATAAGAGAATGAGCCTGAAAAAAGAAGAATATGCCAATATCCAAAGTAAAAGAAATAATTCATATAATTCTTGTGAGTGGTAACAATGACACACCTGTCTGGCCTAAGGTAAAGTACGTACCCCTCCATAGACCCAAGCATAGCTTGTACAGGTGTTGCTAGGGAAAAATGCTCACATTTACTGGCTTTTACCGCAATTTTAAGGGCGAGGAATAATCACATTTATAATCATAAGCTAATATGTAGGACAAAATAGGGGTGGTGTGGAAATGATGTCAAATTTACAGTATATACAATATTATGTAAAAGAAAATATCCAAAATGTCTCTTGCAATAAAAGAGAGAGAGAGAGAGAGAGAGAGAGAGAGGCAGGCAGGAGAGGGGCAAGGTTGAATGCACTGTCGGCATGACGGGGGGTGGTGGTGGTGGTGGAGGCATTGTCAGGCTGAGAGAGAGATGGAGGAAGGGGAAAGAGAATGAATGAATGAAAATCAATCATGGTACTGCAATAACGGGTCATCTGTCTCCGTATACAAAAAATGATAAATATCACTAAATATAACAAAACCAAATTAACAAATGAAAGCACAATTATAAACAACTTATAAAAGAATCAGAAGTACTCAGGGTGGCTCACATCTCCCGCCAGGAGAGAGAGAGAGAGAGAGAGAGAGAGAGAGAGAGAGAGAGAGAGATAACGGTATAGAAAACGTGGCAACACTGTACACAGGTGCGGGCCACACCACAGCCGCAAACTTAGGCGAGTCCTACTATAGTTATCTTTTTCACTAATCGCTCATTATCCATGCTCTCCATATGCCCAAACCATCGCAACACCCTTTGCTCAACTCTACCAGCCATCTCTCGAACAACTTCAGTTCTCCTTCGCACTTCATCATTTCGCACTCAATCCATACGTGTCACTCCACACATACTCCTTAGACATCTCATCTCCATTACATTCAAACTTTTCCTCTCTGCTACACCCATATTCCATGTTTCAGCCCCATATAATGCAGTCGGTACTACAACACCCTCATACAGCCTTCTCTTTACATCCATTTTAAGCGAACGACATCTGAACACTTTTTTCATTCCTCCCAGCACCTTTCCTACTTCATTTATTCTAAACTTCACTTCTGCATCTATTCTTCCACCCACAGCAACATGTGACCCTAGATATTTAAAACACTCTACCTCCTCAAGCAACTCACCATTCAAAACTATATTCATCCCCTTACCATCTACCAACCTCGTACACTTCATCACTTTACTCTTATTCTCATTTACTTTCAATTTCCTTCTTTCACACACCATTCCAAACTCCTCTACCAACTGTCTCAATCTCTCCTCTGAAACAGCCACCAGTGCAGTATCATCTGCAAAGAGCAACTGCTTCAGATTCCACTCTCCACCATCAACATTCACCAGACTCAGACCTCCACCTAAAACTCTTGCATTCACCTCCCTTACAACACCATCCATGTAAATATTAAACAACCAAGGCGACATCACACATCCCTGTCGAAGCCCCACTCTCACGGGAAACCAATCACTCACAGCATTTCCCACTCTTACACACGCTCTACTATTTACATAAAAATTTTTCACCCCTTTTAGTAACCTACCATCAAGTCCATACAATCTTAAAACAGTCCACAAAGCCTCCCTATCAATTCTATCATACACTTTCTCTAAATCCATGAATGCCCAAAACACATCCTTGCCTTTCGCTAAATACTTTTCACACATTTGTCTCACAGCAAACACCTGATCCACACATCCCATCCCTCTCCTAAAGCCACACTACTCATCACCAATCACTCCCTCTGTACCCTCTCTAACTCACATAATTAACACTCTACCATAAACCTTACCTATAACACTCAACAGACTTATACCCCTAAAGCTAGTACATTCATACTTATCACCCTTGCCTTTATACAACGGGACCACACAAGCACTTGCCCAGTCAATTGGCACCATACCTTTCACAAAACACACATTCAACAATCTTACTAACCAGTCAACAACAGTCACTCCACCACCCTTCAGGCATTCCACAGCACACCCATCCATACCTGCAGCTTTCCCTGTTATCGTCTCCTTTACTGCCTTCTCCACTTCCTCCTTCGTGATCAAAGAATCATTCAACTCTCCCAACACATTTATTCCTTGCACCCTTCCATCTGCCACAATCTCAGCCACCCTTTCCTCCTCTACATTTAACAATCTTTCAAAATACTCTGCCCATCTCTTCCTTACTGCATCCATCTCAGTTAACATCCTTCCATCCTCTGCTTTTACTCATTCTTCCTTCCCAGACTCTCCCTTTCGCACCCTCTTCACCTCCTTCCAAAACATTTTCTTATTCTTTTGAAAATTCTCTGTAAGCCGCCTACCCCACCTCTCATCTGCTGCCACTTTAGCATCACGCACAGCCCTTCTCGCCCTATTCCTCTTTTCCTAATACCTTTCATATGACATCTCATCCTTCCTCTGCAGCCACACTTCATATGCACGTCTCTTCTCAGCCACAGCCATACTTACTTTCTCGCACCACCATTCACTTCCTTTTCTTACACCACCACCCACACGTCTCACACCACACACCTCTTCTGCATGCCCCACCACAACACTCTTAAACAACTGCCATTCCTCCTCCACACTGCCATTTTCCTGATCTTTAACTGCGTTCCTCTCATCTTTCAATTTCTCCTGATATATACTCTATCTTTTTCTCTCTTTTATCCAACTCACTCATTTTCAAAACCTCCCTGCCACACCTAACCCTCCTAGCTTTCACTCATCTCTTACCTACTCTTAACTTTCCCTCCACCAGGTAGTGGTCAGACATACCTCCACCCTCCCCTCTCAGAACTCTCAGATCCAACAATCTTCCTATTACATTCATAGACACAACCATATAGTCCATCAAAGCTCTATCAACTACCCTTCCACCCTCCTGTCTCACCCATGTATACTTATACCTTTCTTCTCAAACAGCGTATTTCCATCACCATCTCTCGCTCAACACACGTCGCTATCATTTGCTCCCCATTTTCGTTTCTTCCAGGCACACCATGCATACCAACTACACCTTCAACTGCTACATTTCCCACTCTAGCATTCAGATCTCCCATCATTACCACATTTACATTCGCTCCAAAACTCTGCAGACACTCATCAACATCATTCCAGGAAGACTCCCTCTCTTCTTCATCCCTTTCACTACCAGGCCCATATGCACTCACAAACAAACACAACTCACGTTCAAATTTCGCTTTCACCCACATCAGTCTCGATGACACCTCCTTCCATTCAATCACACACTGCTTTACTTCCGGATTCACTAACAAGGCCACATCTTCTCTTGCCCTTCCTCTGTCAACACCTGACAATCTTCCATTCACATTTCCAAACATAGACTCACCCTTCCCTTTCATCTTCGTTTCACTCAAAGCTAACACATCCAACTTTCTTCTCACAAACATTCTCCCAATCTCCTCCCTTTTAGCCTCAATCGTACTACATCCAGGCACATTCATAGACCCAATCTTCAGGGTACGGGGATAACTCCATCCCCCAACCCTTTGTCTGGCCTGTCTCTTTTTAGGAACTAAAAAACAGAGGAGGGGGTCCCTAGTCTCCTCACCCCGCCCCTTTTAGTCGCCTTTTACGACACGCAGGGAATACGGTGGCAGTATTCTTCCTAACACAACCTGGCCGCAGAGTAGTAGTACCACCCCATAGTGCGGCCAGATTGTGTCCCCCCCGCCACAGGGGGGAGCACTGTCATAATAGTGATTAGTGAAACATTTCGTACAAACAGATGAACATGTCGTTGCATGATGCACCACTACCGCTCTCTTCATTACCACTAACACCTCTTCACTCCAAAGACATATTTTTGTATTTTAATATTACCACCTGTGGTAGGTGGGGCGCTCACCATCCACTCACTCGATGTAATGCTGCTCTCAGGTGTCTGCCCTTTCCTCTCCTCCATCCTTCTTTCCTTTCATCCTCTTGTTTTTCTTTCCTTCGTTCTTTCCTCGTCCTTCTACCGCCAGGTGACTTTATGCTCCCTCTTGTCTTTCTTTCCTTCATTCTTTCCTCTTCCTTCTGCCTGTGGGTGACTCTACACTGAGTGACAAGCCAAATGGTTTCCTGTACACCAGGAAACCATTTACTACGCTGGGTGGTAACCATATAACCGAATTTTGGATCCTGGTGGTTTTGTGGGTAATTACGGCGCTCCAATCGGATTGAGCCGGTGAAGGTTTATATCCAAGGGGTGACGGGTTTATTGCTTACGTAAGCCACTCAGGGATGAGTGAGGCTGGTCACTCTCATCTTAAATGTCAGGGTCAACTTGCCTAGCCCCGGGCTCCTATGCTCCTCATGGGGCAGTGTAGGACTGGGTGATGGATAGATGAATATTACCACCACCAAACAACTTTATTCATCTTTAGATAGAATTGCCGGACATGAGGGGTTAGATATTTCGTTCAGTAGCCCCTTCACTACTGAAGGTCTGTCCAAGAGTTTAATAAAATCGTCTGGTTGTAACGAGAATGAAATAAAAATACGTCTTTGGATTGAATGGGTCCATACTACCACATCCACCACTATCATTACTACCACCATCGCGACTACCATTCCCATTTACAAATGCCTTATAGGAACCCCAAAGAATATAGCCTAGGTTCACCTATATGTCCAGCTAAGAATTATCAGCTTGAAGAGTAATTGGGTAAGTACTGTGGGAGATGCTGTACTTGCGTTCATTTGCACTTGCGTAATTATTGAGCGTAAAATGAGGTAGTCGGTGTTCATCAGGAGGTCCAGCTTGGTCATGTGTCAGTTTTGATGGCAGTTGATTCAGTAGTTTGGTTATCACACACACACACACACACACACACACACACACACACACACACACACACACGTTGCCTTTTACTGAGAAGAAACTTTTAGATTTTTTCAAGAAGCAGAGGCTTGTGGTTCCTATTAAGGAGATGATTAATTGTAGGAGTAACTTCAAACAACACTGCCTTGTGCAATTATGACAGCAATTAACCCCATTAGACCTGCCCATCAAGAGGCCATTGCGATATAATTATTCCTGTAAGATCGGCTACTACAAGAAGATCAAGGGACATAGAACATCTTTACACCCTCATCTTGTCTTTTCACAGCAAAAACCTTTCTTAGTTACGAGAGGAATTGTATCGTAATTTTGTGGATCCATGTTTAGGTCAACAGTTGCCGTCCATTAGCGTACATGGAGGGGTGGGGAGCATCATTTCTTGCGTTGTACGATACATTCTGAGTCACGGTAAGAAAAAAAAAAAAAGTATTTTACTATATCTTAGTGCAAAAGGTGTTGTTGTTATTATTATTATTATTATTATTATTATTATTATTGTTATACATACTGTTGTTGTTGTCGTTGTTGATGTTATGATGATCATGATTACGTACAGAGCTATTATTTCTGAGCAATATTTTAAGACATCCGAATTTTCTGTTACTTAGAGTCATCAAACATACCTAGACGTACAGCATAAAACACATCACACATATCATAAATACCGAGCACATCAACACAAGGAATAATTTTAAAACGGCTACTTCCGCTCCTTCAGAATTACCAGATATACCGAGACATCTGAAGAAATTTCCCTCGGGTCCATTTTTATTGGTTCCTGTGAAACTTCTTTGGCTACCTGTGCCTGCGATGTTACTCTAGTTACACGCAGGAAGCCGCATTTTCCCCAATCTTGGGGAAAGGTGGTGGTGAAGTGGATAGAGCTGGGGGCTGTGGGGTCGCATGTTCGATCCCACCTGTTTGCGAAGAGCTACTCAAGTTCATCCAAATCGTTCCTGCTAGCGACAATATTCTCTTGTCGACCGTACCCTCACTGTCGGTTTTGTTGCACGGACGGAGCCTCATCTACCTGACCACTTACTGTAGATACTCAGAGTTACTAGACGCACTAAAACACGCAGAAACATGGCTTAGATTTAGTAACATCGGTTGTAGAGGCAACAGCGATACATCTTTTGTCACATAACCCGCTATGTCGCTGTAGTTGCAAAGATGGAGCCGCCACCAGGGAAGCATGAAACCAATTAATGTTGCCTCGTTTGTCGAGGGTAAACAAGCAAACCACAATGACTAATCAGAGGCTGGGAGGGAAGAGGGGGTTGTGGTGGGAGGGGGTGAGGGGGCTGAGGGACTGGGGGGTTGGGGGGGGAGATTGTCGGTAAGGTACGGGGTGGGTGTCGCGCTTAATTAAAAGGTGTGCGGTGCTTGGGGACGACATAAGGGCCCAGTGGTTACGACGGGTTCCTTTAGGTGAAGGGCCAGAGTACGAGATCATGTGGTACTGGGCTTTGAACTCAAGATGGAACATATCCTAATTTAATCTAATAAAATCTAATCTGTCGTAACCTACAGTAATCTAGTCTAATCCAGCCTTACCTACACTCATATGACCTAATCTAACGTGATCCAATCTAACCTAAACTGTCCAAACCTAATCCAACGTAGCCTAACCTGATCCCAACCTAATCTACCCTAACGGAACCGAACGTAATATGACCCTATCTGACCTAACCTATCCTACCCTTAATTAAAAAGAGGGTGGTGCTTGCTAGCTGACATAGGGAATGAGTACTTGTTACATGTTCTTTTGGGCCAGGGTACGAGGAGGCCACCTACTGCACTACTGAATTATGAATTAAAAGTGGACCTAATCTAAACTAACCCAACCAAACCAAACCCACCCAACCTAGTCCAGTCTAACCCAACCTAATGCACCCAAACCTTTCTCGATTTCATATAATCATATTAGTTTAATCTAACCTACCCTGGCCTACTCTAATTGGCTTTCACTGGGTTCACGTGCAGATGAGCCTGGGGTTGCAACATCAGCTATAACGACCTAAGATGACCTAACATGACCTGTTGGAGAAGTGGTTGCAACAGGTTCATTTGACTGGACTGTGAGTGAGGTCATGTGGCGTGGGGCTTTGAACTCACGATGGGCTAAAGTTAAAAATAAATGGACTAACAAAGTATGACATAACGGTAAGGCGAAAGCGAGAAGGTCTGAATACGGGGAGGTTGTGTCGTGCCGCACCAAGGAGCAAAGAAGGACCTGGAGACTAAGGATCAAGGGCCGAGACATTAACCCCTTCACTTCCTCATTTTAGATAAAATCACCTGACAGTGTGGCGATAGGAAATACAAAATGATACACACTTCACCACACTGAAAATGTTGAGGATATTCTTTCTAACATTGTTTCCAGCATCTTTTATCTGAAGGTCTCTCCTAGGCTAAAATAAATGTCTGAAAAAAACAAAAAACAATAGCTAAGTAAGATGTGACACTATTAAAAGGATTAATAAAAGTGTATATCCAAAATTTAAACCATCGTCCTGCAGCAGCAAGGATGTGGTACAAAGAGAGAGGGAGAGGAGCCAAGAGATCGAAAAACCCTCTCCTTGCCGCCCATGGACGTTCAAATTTGCCCCCGCAGGAGGGTCATGGACGTCCAAGGGTGGAAGACCACCTGACCCAATCGTGGACGTCCACGACTTGGTAGTCTCCTTCTTCTCTATGGAGGTTACACGTAGCTGTGGCCAAGTAGCGTGTGTCGCCTGCTATCTTGAACTCTGTAGTCAGTTAAGGTGATATATTATGATTAATTCAAAATCGTCAGTAAACTTTGTGTAATCTTTTACAATACGACTTTTAATATTTCTATTTGTCATAAAAATGTTTCAAATATACAATAATGTGATAAATATGATGGAATGTGGACTAATTGTTTACAAGAGAGGCCCGCGCACGTTGGAAAGGCATACTCGGGAAGAAAGCACTACGGTGCAGATTTCTATACTGCCTGTTTTCTTCTCTCCATGGGAGCCATTCTCTCATCCACAATGCCCTCCTCCTCCCCCTCCTTTGTCTTCATGCAGAGGCTCCTTACTCTTCCTGCAGGGTTAGGACAGCAACAGCCATTGCAAAAGTCTCAAGCTGGTTCACGTCCATTGTTGTCGTTGATAAACACATCGCCTGCTAGGGAGTTGGAAGTAACCTCCCAGTTGCGTGGGGTGAACTCGATAAAGAAGAAGGTGGCCGTCGACGTCCACCGTGTGATAGGGTATGGACGTCCAAGCACAGTTTGGATGTCCATTTTGTGCTGCACAAAACGTTCACGGGTCCCCTTGTGATACCCGCTTTAGTGACTGCGGTGACTTAGCACATCCCTTGTCAAAAAGTAGCATTCACTCTGGCTGGGCTGACTTCTACGTGTCGAGAAAGCTGAACCTTTTAGTACAAGGTCTTACCATAGATGGATTAAACAAAAATATTGTCTGGAGGACGCAAAAATGACAATCATATTGTTTTAAAGGGATATAATGGACACTGTTTTTTATCAATTTCACTACGAGAAGTCTTTCCTAAGTTTGAAAAAAAAAATTGCCTGACGGTAGCAAGAAATTGATAAAACCTCATCGTATTCGTGTTAACCCTTTGAGGCAAGGGTTAATGAGTCACCCGCCCCTGAGGGGCATTATTAAGCGATAAACCCACTAGACCACAGGGCATGGCGATTTATTGGTTATATAGTGAGCACCCGGCGTAATAAATGGTTTCCTGAAGTACAGGAAACATTTGGCTCATCATTCATGAAGGTAACACCAAATCGAGTGTCATGAAAGTAGCCACAAATCGAGGAAGTGGGATAGCCAGTCAGTTAGTAGCCTCATATAATCTCACTCACACTGGTTAACTGTATACACCTCCCATTACCCCTGCAGCAGTTACACATCTTCCTCCTACAATTCCCCAAATGAGAGGTCACATTCTTGGTCACTTCAGCAGCCTCAGGACCTAGGCGATAAATCCGATGGGCAGCGATACAGAGGTCAGGAGAGGTTACCTCGAGTTGTACCGCCCCACTGCTGCAGCCCAGGGAGGTGGGAGGGGGAGGCGGGGTGGCGAAGGGAATAGGAGAGGGGGAGGCGGTGTGGCGTGGGGAATAGGGGAGGGGGAAGCGGGGTGGCGTGGGGGATAGGGGAGGGGGAGCAGAGTCGAGAGTAGGGGAGAGGGGAGGGAGTGGAAAGGCAAGGGGGAAAATGGGTGAAGGGAGGTCAAGACGGGGCGGTTTTTTATCTGGGATGGCTGTTGGATGTATGACATTGTCTTGTGTATCCTCACTCGCCTTGTACTGGAATTTCTTTTTGTGCCAGTCATAGATTATCATCATCATCATCATCATCATCACCACAACATTACCGTCATAATTCATTCACTATGGTCCCAAATTTTCATCTCTTTAAGGCTTGCTTCACATAGTTCAGAGACAGAACAAGACAATACTGTGGCTCTACATACCTTCTGTAACACTTCTTGGTGATTAGCATTATATTCTAGTCAATCTCTTGTCATAACTCGGCATTCAAGATGAAGGGATGACAATTTTAGGCCAAGGTATAGGGAAAAGATATAGTAGCAAATGCACCTTTTTCATTACCTCAAACCCTAATCGATTCGTAGTTTCGTGCCAGCCTAATATGGGGTTGGATTCATTCTTTATCTCTGTCCTTCACCTACCAGGGAGATCAGATTCTGTTGTGAGCTGCATATGGACCAAAACATATGAAGAAGACTGAGTCGAAAAACATGAAGAAGTGGAATAAAAAAGTATGGAAAATATATAGGAGAACCTATCATCAGGGTGTTGCGCAAAAATATACCGTACATCCATTTTGTCATATTAAATTTATGCCTTCAGATATCTTGGTAAAAATAAACGTTTATATTTATTCCTTATTCAAGCATTCAGAAGTGTCGGTAAGGAATGGTCGACAATGAATGAAACAGAGAGCAATGACAACAGTAAGAAGGATATGTTCACCGTATCCCACCTTGATTTTGCAGATGAAGTTCTTATATATATATATATATATATATATATATATATATATATATATATATTGTTACATAGCCTATGATTTCATCATCCTTTGTGTAATTTTAACGCACAGTATGCTGCATATTTGATCACGAGCGTGTTCTGCCTCAGTCCCCCCCTTCTACCGTTATAGTAGAGTAAGTCGTTCTTTCTGTTGTTCAGAGCGGGATTGTCAACTCTTTGTCCCCATGGCTTCATTTGCGCGTTCTTCTTACAAGTTGTATCAAGCTCTGCCGGCCCCTATATAATGAGCTCAGTCTCTACATTAATGGCCACTTAGATCTACTCCTCATTTTGTTCACATCTCTGTCCTCCCCTGTACAGTTATTATTGAGTGCTCAGGAAGTCTCCAACCATCTATCAGCTGTGTAATTTGAGTATAAGTGTTGTTGCATTTTTTTCTTGTGCTGTGTGGCATAGGGTTGGTTCTTGGGCCTAGTAAGGTTTTTGTAATTTATGTAAGGTTATTGTCAGCCATCATTAATAATAGTTTGTATCTGTAATAATTTATCTTGCATTAACTGAGCATTACCCAGTGTATTTTCATTTTATCAGGGCTGACTTAGATAAATTTACTCATGCTAATTTCGTGTTAATAGAGGCTATTGCAGTTAACCATATATTTAACCTGTTATTGCCATTACATTATCCTTATGAGTCCTGAATGTTTTGTTGTTAGTTTGAGCATTAAACTTTAACTTGTAATTTTACCTAACTCTTTTGTTTTGAACCTGGAACTTTACGGAACAGTAGTGATTTTTAGTATTCTCACTTAAAGTGTACATTATCTTTCTCTGTTCCGTAACATAAATTTGGCGACCTCTCATCAGGATATTCAGGATATTATCATAAGGATATTGCTTGATATTTTGTGACTGTTACTTATTCATGATGTCTACTATTACTACACTTGATGAAGCCAAAGATTTTTTGTCAAATGTGCAAACAGTGTTGGATGTAGAAAACAGAACAAAGAATGAAATTAAGCTTGTTGCTCAACAATTGGGAATTGCTGTTCGCTCTCATCATTCTAAAGATCAAATTGTTGACATGATTAAAGAAAGCTTGTTTAATGTAACTCCTCCAAATGAGCGAACGCAGATTGGAATTGCTGTTCGCTCTCATCATTCTAAAGATCAAATTGTTGACATGATTAATGAAAGCTTGTTTAATGTAACTCCTCCAAATGAGCGAACGCAGATTGAATTAGCTAAGTTACAGCTAGCCCTACAGGAGGCTCAGGCTAAGGAGGCGGAGTCTCGTGTTAAGGAGGCTGAATTTCAAGCAAGTGCTAAGGAGGCTGAATCTCAGGCTCGGATTCAGGAGGCACAGATACAGGCTCAGGCACAAATTGAACTAACTAGGATTCAGGCAGACCATGAGTATCGCATGAAACAATGTGGAACTGGATCATCTAGCTCTGATGATTTTGATGTGGCTAAAAATGTTAAACTTGTCCCTCCTTTTAATGAATCTGATTTAACAAAGTATTTTCAGTTGTTTGAGAGGGTAGCTACAGGTTTTAATTGGCCCAAAAAGTATTGGCCAGTACTCCTTCAAACTGTTCTCACCGGTAAAGCTCAAGTAACTTATGCATCTTTGCCTCAGGATCAATGTGATAATTATGATGTAGTTAAGAGTTTGATTCTTAAGGCCTATGAGCTTGTTCCTGAAGCCTATAGAGTAAAATTTAGGACAACTTACAAGCAAGATAAGCAATCCCATGTTGAGTATGCAAAAATCAAAGAAGATCTGTTAGAGCAGTGTTTAAATTCTAAGAATGTGGACTCTGATTTTGGTAAATTAAAGCAGATGATTTTGCTGGAGGACTTCAAAAGGTGTATAAAGATAAGCCTATATCTTGATGAGAGAAGAATAGATAATTTGTCTGATGCTGCAGTTTTAGCTGATGGATATGTTCTCACTCACAAGAGATATTCTTAAGAAAAAGGGAAAGCTGAGAGAAAGTACGTTGCCTCTACTCAGAGTACGGGTAACAGGAAAGAGAATAAAGATGATGTTTCTCAGGCAGTAAATACAAGCTTCACCTCTAGATTTCAGAAAAGTAAATGTACTTATTGTAGTAAGCTTGGTCATACTACGGAGAGATGTTTCAGGAGACAGCGTGATGTGAACAAAAAGGAGTCTTTAAATATTCAGTCAATTGGTCTAGTGTCCACCCTTGAGAGTTCCCAGAATTCTTTAACTGAGTTAACTGAACCTGCTTTGAGGGGTAACTTAAATTCTCATGATGGAGCTCCTCTTTTGAGCAGTAATGTGGGTGACACTCTCAAGAGTTCATGTGCTAATTTCCTGTCTGATGGTTTTGTCAGTCCTCTGGACAGTAATGACAGGAAATCAGTTAAAATATATCGTGACACAGGTGCTTGCCAATCCCTTATGCTGACCAGTGTTCTAGGCTCTAATGTTAATTCCTCTGATGAAACTGTAATCTTACAAGGTGTAGGGAATAATTACTTCTCTGTCCCTCTGTGCAGAGTGAATTTAGAGTCTGGTTTTGTTAATGGTTCTGTTATGGTTGGGTTGGTTGAGACACTCCCAATGTCAGGTGTAACTTTCTTACTTGGAAATGATATTGGTGGAAGTCAAGTGTGTCCAGCTCCTCAGTTGTCTAGTGAGCCAGTGGCTGTGTCCCAGGATTGTGATGTCCCTGATGTGTTCCCTGCATGTGCTGTCACTAGGGCTAAGTCTAAAGTTACTGGTGATTTAGAGGATAATGATGATGATGATGTTATCCTAGCTGACACTTTTCTTGCTAATTTGGACCACTCACCAGATGAGGCAGTATCCGGTAGTGTTGATAATTTGTCTCGTCAAGAGTTGATTGAGTTGCAGGTTGCTGACCCTGAGTTGAAAGGTCTAGCTAACTCTGCTTACAGTGAAGAAGAGTCAGCCGGTGCTTCTACTTGTTATTATGTAAAGTCAGGAGTACTTATGAGGAAGTGGAGACCCCCAACAGCATCAGCCGACTGTGAATGGGAGGTTGTACATCAAGTTGTCATCCCTCGTGTTTGTAGGCAGGATATCATTAGAGTGGCTCATGATTCCAGTTTGGCAGGACACCTTGGAGTGAGGAAGACTGTGGCACGCATTTTGAAACACTTCTACTGGCCAGGTATCTTCAGGGATGTTTCCTGGTATTGTAAGTCTTGTCACACCTGTCAAGTTGTGGGGAAGTGTAATCAGACCGAAAAGGTTGCACCTCAAGTTCCCATTCCTCCTTTTGAGGCGCCTTTCACCCGTGTGTTGGTGGATATTGTGGGCCCTCTTCCTAAGACTTCTTCAGGATTTTCTTATGTGTTGACCCTGATTGATATGGCTACTCGTTATCCTGAAGCCAGTCAACTTAGAAATATCTCAGCAAAGAACGTGGCTAAGGAAATGCTAGGGTTCTTCACAAAGTTTGGTCTGCCCAAGGAGGTACAGTCCGACCGGGGAAGTAATTTCATGTCGAATGTTTTCAAACAGTCTCTGAAAGAGTTGGGCATCACCCAGATCACGTCTTCAGCTTACCATCCCCAGACCCAAGGAGCGTTGGAGAGATATCATCAAACACTCAAATCGATGCTCAAGAAATACTGTTTGGAACATCAGAAAGACTGGGATAAAGGTCTTCCATTCGTTGTGTTTGCCGCAAGAGAATCTCCAAATGAATCACTGGGCTTCTCACCTTTTGAACTACTGTTTGGCCATGAAGTAAGAGGACCCCTTAAGCTACTCAAGGAATGCTGGCTATCGGAGGAAGATGACGTCAACCTGCTGGAGTATGTGATGAAGTTCAAAGAACGGCTGTCCACTGCTGTACAGCTGGCGAGAGAGAATTTAGGAGCTGCTCAGGAGAAGATGAAGACTTGGTATGATAAGAAGTCCAGGTTACGCCACTTTCAGCCAGGAGATCAGGTTTTGATTTTGCTACCGGTGCATGGGCAACCTCTTCAAGCCAAGTTTAGTGGTCCTTATTTCGTGGAGAAGAAACTCAGTGATGTCAACTATGTCATCGCCATACCAGATCGTAGAAAGAACAAGCAACTATGTCACATCAACATGCTAAATTTATATCACAGGCAGGACGAAAATAATCCAGACTGCACTGTAGCTGTTCCACCCGAGTCTGCAAGTGAAGCACTCCCATGCAGTATGAGCCTGAGTGATAGTTTGGGGAAGAATCCTGATATCATGAATGATCTCCAGACTAAGCTTTCTCATCTAGCTCCCGAGGAAAGGCAGGAGTTTTTGGCATTACTGCAGGAGTACCCGCAAGTGTTCTGTGCCACTCCAGGAAGAACTACTGTGTTGATGCATGATGTCGATGTTGGAGACGCAAAGCCAATTAAACTGCGTCCTTACCGTGTGAACCCAGTGAAAGTTCCTCTCATCCAGAAGGAGCTTGGCTACCTGTTGGACCACAAGATGATTGAGCCCTGTCAGAGCGAGTGGAGTTCTCCTGTCACTCTGGTCCCTAAGCCAGGTTGGTCACAGCGGCTTTGCATCGACTACAGACGTGTTAATCAGATAACCAAAACAGACACATACCCTCTCCCTCGTGTGGAAGATTGGATAGACAAGATCGGAAAGGCTAGGTACATAAGTAAGTTTGATTTGTTAAAGGGATACTGGCAAGTACCTATGACTGAACGTGCTAGGGAGATCTCATGTTTTGTAACACTAGGAAAGACTTTTGGATGTTCCGTAATGCCGTATGGTATGAAGAATGCACCAGCCACTTTTCAGAAGCTCATGAATGTTGTAACAGAGGGTTTGGCAGGGTGTGTTGTTTATATTGATGATGTATTAATCTTCAGTGAGAACTGGAAACATCACCTATGCCATGTCAGTAAATTTCTTGAACGTTTAGTTCAGGCTAATCTTGTAGCTAATTTATCAAAGTGTGAGTTTGGTCAAGCTAAAGTTCAGTACCTTGGGTATGTAATTGGTGATGGACATGTTGCACCACCAGGAGCTAAGGTTCAGGTTATAAGTGATCTTCCCAGACCTAAAAGTAGGAAAGAGCTACAAAGATTTTTGGGAATGGTAGGTTATTACAGGAGATTTGTTCTTAACTTTTCAATTCTTGTATCACCACTTACAGACCTACTGAAAAAGGGAGTTAAATTTGTCTGGACCGATAACTGTGAATCCTCTTTCAACAAACTTAAAGCTATCCTATTAAGTCAGCCAGTGCTCGCTACTCCAAATTTTGCTAAGCCTTTTAAGATGGCTGTTGATGCAAGTGATACAGGAGCTGGGGCTGTTTTGCTGCAAGAGGATGATCAGGGTATTGAACACCCTGTATCTTATTACAGTAAGAAGTTCACTCCACCTCAAAAGAACTACTCAACTATCGAGAAAGAGCTTTTGGCCTTGATTTTGGGTTTACAGCATTTTTCATTTTATTTGTGTTCTGGTTTTGACCCCATAGTCATTTATACCGATCATAACCCACTGAAATTCCTTAGTAAGTTTAAAGATAAAAATCAGAGATTGACAAGATGGAATCTACTTCTTCAGGAGTATTCATTAGACATACAACATGTCAAGGGGAAAGAAAATGTTATTGCAGATTGCTTATCTAGACTTTTGACAGATTATTTTGGAGTAATAAGAAATTTCCTTTGTAAATTTCTTTTTCTTTGTGGGGAGGTGTTACATAGCCTATGATTTCATCATCCTTTGTGTAATTTTAACGCACAGTATGCTGCATGTTTGATCACGAGCGTGTTCTGCCTCAGTCCCCCCCTTCTACCGTTATAGTAGAGTAAGTCGTTCTTTCTGTTGTTCAGAGCGGGATTATCAATTCTTTGTCCCCATGGCTTCATTTGCGCGTCCTTCTTATAAGTTGTATCAAGCTCTGCCGGCCCCTATATAATGAGCTCAGTCTCTACATTAATGGCCACTTAGATCTACTCCTCATTTTGTTCACATCTCTGTCCTCCCCTGTACAGTTATTATTGAGTGCTCAGGAAGTCTCCAACCATCTAGCAGCTGTGTAATTTGAGTATAAGTGTTGTTGCATTTTTTTCTTGTGCTGTGTGGCATAGGGTTGGTTCTTGGGCCTAGTAAGGTTTTTGTAATTTATGTAAGGTTATTGTCAGCCATCATTAATAATAGGTTGTAACTGTAATAATTTACCTTGCATTAACTGAGCATTACCCAGTGTATTTTCATTTTATCAGGGCTGACTTAGATAAATTTACTCATGCTAATTTCGTGTTAATAGAGGCTATTGCAGTTAACCATATATTTAACCTGTTTTTGCCATTACATTATCCTTATGAGTCCTGAATGTTTTGTTGTTAGTTTGAGCATTAAACTTTAACTTGTAATTTTACCTAACTCTTTTGTTTTGAACCTGGAACTTTACGGGACAGTAGTGATTTTTAGTATTCTCACTTAAAGTGTACATTATCTTTCTCTGTTCCGTAACAATATATATATATAAGCCAGGAAATACAAGAGCAGAGGGAATGGCATGCATCCCCTTTAGTTTTCTTCATTTCCCCGACAAAATCAGGTGTGCCAATTCTGCCGCGTCTGGATCACTGATTTCCGTTCTCTGTACCATTTTTGCACTTTTTCTTAACCAGGAAAGTATAGTTTACGTTACGGTTATTTTGATAGCGTCTGGTTAGTTTGTTAGATAGGCTAATCTGTTAGGTTAGGAGAGATTAGGTTAGGATAGGAAAGGATGGTTGTTACGCTGGTTAAAATAAGAAAATGGAAAAATGATCATCCCGAGAAAATCAAACTTAGCTCTCGGGACAAAAATGGTATACAGAACGGAATCTTCGGCCAGATCCGGGTGTAAATGATAAGAATCTTGGCTCATATAATCAAGGTCTGGCCCGAATCGTAAATTGGAAATGGAATTCCTTCTCCAGTTTTTAAGAGCTTCCTTTTTCCCTTGTTTTTTTTTTTTTTTCTTTTTTCGTTACAAGCCTCTAATTTTTCTGCCCTTTTCTGTTTTTGTTTCTTTTTTGCAGTGCTGTTGTTCTTGCTTTTGCGGTAAATGAAACCTTAATCCTCATTTGATATCAAATAAGAGAAATATCAGCAGTGATGGAAGATAGTTATGGTAGCTCTAACCTACTTTTTTTTTTTCTTTTTCTTTCCCATAAAACTACAGTAACTTAAAATTCTGACCTAAACTCAACGATACTGGAGTTCATTCAGGTTAAATAGCCGGAGATTTTTGTTCTTTTGTAGCTTATGTGCCACTTATTACATCTTCTCTCTCTCTCTCTCTCTCTCTCTCTCTCTCTCTCTCTCTCTAAGGTAATCAGTGAGCTCCTCCCCCTTTTTTCAGCAATTACACATCACACTGCCTAAAGCCTTCGGTAATACGTAGCCAATTACCACCCCTATCTCGCTCTATCATAGTGCCCTTTATGTTGTTCTGACACTGGATGATTGTTACGTATTTAATAGTGATAATTTTTCCTATACTTTTATGTCTGTTTATCATCTTCCATTCGTCCCTATTCAGTTAGGAAATGCAAAAATAAAGTGTCCAGCATTTCCTTCAGTGAATTTAAGTAATAATGATTTAATATTTAAAAATTTACAACTAAGGTGGCACTGTTTCTTTTTACTATCATGGAGTATTTGTTCATGGTTTCACATTTCAAAAATATTTTTATGTCTTCCTGTAATTTCAAGTTTGTTTATATTTTATTCTTATTAAAAAATTTTCTCTATAGATGCACTTCACAGATACCTGTGAGATACTTATTTCATGGACTACTAAGTTAAAACATAGGCAACGCTACTCTGTTGCAACCCTCCATCTGACCAAACACATACCCCCCACCTCCCAGCACACCTAACCAAGTACATAACGGCCCTCACCCCCCCTCCCCCTTCTATACAACACAGAGACAAAAACTTTAAAAATTCAGTAGTATATCCACAGTAATAATGAAGTTATGAGCAGATGAGATGAAATTATGACCAGTGCTTTTTTCATTTCGGCAGCCATTTTTTATGATTACATAGTAGGTACAGTCATGAAACTTCATACATAATTATTCATATAATCATTTATCATGTACAATATCTGCCTTCTAGGTGTAATAGTTGTTAATTTTTAACAGAAAAATGCATTAAAATAATAAGTTTTATGTATCATTGCAATTTCATAACAGTTATAATCTCATGGCATTCTAACTACAAAGGCACCAGGAGGCATATTAACACATATTTCTGGAGAGTTTGAAGCATGTATTTGTATTAGCTTCTGAGTCCTAGTCCGGAAATGATTTTTTTTTTTTTTACTTTTTCTTTTCAGAAAAAACAAAAGTAAGACATAGCATTCTTCCTATCAAAAGGCACCAGTTCACTATAAAACACATAACTATGTGAAATTTCATGACTCAACAGTGAATTCTTTCTGAGTCCTGGCCAGGTTACGAAGTCTCTGCGCCCTGCCAGCCACCCTGCCGCCCGACTCAACTGACTGGCTCCTATTGATCCCAGTGATAACAACTTCCTCCTCTGACTTTGTCAGGTGGAGGTTTTAACGAACTGGGAGAGAGGGGAGAGAAAGAGAGAGGGAACGAAGGAAGGGAGGGATGGAGAGAGAGGAAGAAACTAAGAAAGATGGATGAGAGAAGGATAAGGGGAATACGAAGTATGAAGGGAGATGGAAGGTGGCAGAGAGGAAGAGAAATGGATAGGGAGGGGGAAAGACGGAATGAGAAAACGAGGGAACGAGAAGGGACCAAAAGATAGGTTGGGAAATGGAAAAGGGAAAGTCTAAAAGGGAGAAAGGAAAGAGAGAGCAGGGAGGGAGTAAGGGACTGAGAGGAAAGGAGAGGATGAGAGGGACACAGGAAGATAAAGAAACAAGGATTGGGTAAGGATGGAGAAAGAAAGTGGAAAATGTGTTAGAAGTGGACGCTGGTGGTGGGAGAAACGGAGTGAAGGAGAGAAAAGAAAGAGGGAGGGAGTGTGCAGAAGATCATAGGTGAAGAAAACTGGATAAATGGAAAAATGGAGATCATAAAAAGAGTCAGAAACCTAGAGTTAATGAGAAGAATAAGAGATGAATGAAAGGGAGCTAAGAAAAAAGATTTTGATAGCAGTGGTGATGGTGGTTATGATGATAGCGGGGACAATGATGACAATAATGATGAGGATATAGAGCAGAAAATGAGTGAAAGTTGAAAATGAGTGAAGAAGAGGTGAAAAGAGTGAAGATAAGAAGAAGAGAGGGCAAGAGATCAAGAAAAGGGTGTGGTTGACCCTTGCATGACCCCACTCCCTCAGATCTGCACCACCCTACCCCCATGACACCCCTCGAGATTTATCCTGTTGTGACCTTCCGTGACTGAGATGCTGGAGAAGGAGGAGGAGGTTGAAGAAGAGGAAGAGGAGGAGGAGAAAGAGGAAGAGAAGAAAAAGAAGGAAGAGGAGAAGGAGGAGGAAAAGAACATTAACAAACAGAAAGAAAAGAAAGAAGAATGGATTGATGATGGTCATGATGCTGATAAAGGAAATCCCATTAAGAAAGAAGTAACATTCAGGGAGATGAATACAATAGAAAAATAAATAAAAGAATGGATAAAAAGTACAAATGAATATGAAAATGGATAAAGTATAATACAGAGGATGACAGAAATGATGATAAATGTGAAAGATGTTTAAGGAGAAGGATCTCTGAGGAGAGAGAGAGAGAGAGAGAGAGAGACAGAGACAGACAGACAGACAGACAGACAGACAGACAATCAGAGACAGAGATTGATTGATTGATTTTCCACCATTCAAATCTCGAACACGATTGTACTCCACCTCCGTCAATAGAAGACCGAATAATCTATATCCACTTAGCTCTTTATCCATGCATCAAGGTAGCGTGTGAACGGAGAGGGGGATTGGGTGTGTGTGATTGGCAGGAGCATTGATGAGTGGCTGTCAGACTGGGTGATTTAGGGTGATTGAACCGAGTAGGAGAGAGAGCGAAGCATTAAATGTGGAAATTATCGAGTGGGAAAGGGAGGATGAGTAACGAGTATCTGCCTTGTGATTAGTCTTGGGATTTGATGCAAATTTTAGAAGGGAAATAATTGGTGAAGAAGAATGTAAACTAGCAAATAAGATGGGAGAGTTTTTGAACCTCTGATTAGATTAAACTTGTTCTTGAAACTCAGGGGAACTCTTCCATACATTATTCTGGCTAGCGTTAGAGGATTTTACTTAGGTTTATGATGACGTTTAAATATCACTGAATTTACAGATATGTACAGACTTTTTCACCGGATGGCAGCTCTAAATGTGTCATAAGCTTCAGCCATTTTACTGTTCTGTCCCGAAGGTCGGAGACCTCCCCGCAGGAACACATCCCAAGTCTTACTCGGTCTGCTTCTTGATATTCTTCCCCACGCACTAACACCTGTTATTCTCCTCAGCCAGTCATCCTTCCTCCCTCCTTTTCTAAACATGTCCAGACCACCTCAACCTACCGATTAGCATCACTAACATTTCTCACACCATGTCTCTCTTAGGGGTCCTACTCTTCCATCTCAATATTCCCATTTCTATGTGTTCCAACTTGCTTGAATCATTTTATCTCACGGATCAGATCTTGCTTCCATGCAGAAAAACGTTTCTCTCTAAGGTTTGCTAGAGACCTCACAATGTATGAGGGTTAAGAAGTTGTTCCCATTTAACTCTTCAGTTTTGGATAATGATTTATCCAATTTTTCTGGTTGATGCTAATGGATTTTCCCTTCCACTGGGAAACCTCCCGAGGCGAACAATATTAAAACTCAGCTGCCCGAATGTGTATAATTTTTCTTTTGACTATTGCCAAAATGATATCAATCAGCTCAAGTAAGACGTGTACCTAGTTCCGAGGCAGGTTTTGGAAGAAAACCTTATTAGTAAAAAAAAAAAAATTGTGGGCGAGGTAGTGGAATATATAGTAGTAGATGATGTATGGAATCCGATGAAAATAAAGGAAAGTGAGTAGCTGATACGAAAAATACATGTTAATGACTTGTATTATAAGATGAATAAATGAAAAATAATATTTTATGCTGAACGAATTAACCGAGTCTGCAATAGCTTTCCATTCCAGAGACAACTGTGCATGGGTGCCAGAAATAAGATACGCTTAACAAGAAATGCTTAGACACACAACCCTTCATGTATCCAACAGGTCAACTCTGGAACTGTCTGGCTCTGTCTTTATTTCCTACTGCCTATGATCTCCAGTCACTAAGATGCGATAGTCAAGGCATCTCGAAATGAACGAATCTTGAATCTGGGTCTCTATTTTTATTGTTTTTTTTTCTTGGAGGGAACAATCTTGTCGGCTTTTTGTCTTTGATTCCTTCCTCCTTGCATAACACACACACACACACACACACTATAAGGCAAAGTAAGACAGGTACAAAAATGGACATAATTTATTACACCAACGTCATAAGTAAAATAAAATAGTAACTCCCTTATCCCCGTACCTTACACTATACCTTATAGCTTATACTGTAGGATTCAAGGTAACGAAGACTTAAAGAAATAATAATAATAATAATAATAATAATAATAATAATAATGATAATAAATGAAAAAAAAACTAATACAACAAATCGGTGTATCAGTAAATAAAGAGTTAACACAGATGATTGCATATTAACTAGCAGTTTCATTACAGAACAACAAATCTCTATTAGTCTTTCATTTAAGCTGCAGTTATTACCTCAGCAGCCATGAGTATAACAATGTGTTGTTGTTTTTTCTTTTTTAATCGTTACGGTTCATTGTCCGATGAGCACGGCACAGGTGTTTGACTAGATTAACCTATACTAGAAGAAGTAAGAGGAGGGGGGGAGAGGAGGAAGAGGACGAGGAGCTTGGCTTGTGTAAAATTCACTAGGCATCACTTCGTTGATGTTAATACAGTGTGTGGTAATTTTGGAATGACGGAAATGATAACCAATATACGTAACAATGTATAAACCAAAGCTGTATTGTGATGGTGATGTTATTAATCAGGTTAATTGATAATGGTGGCAATAATAATGAAATAAAAATGTTATGTTTTAGTGATCATTATCACCACCGTCCCAGCCTTAATTCCCACCTAATAAACGGGGTGAAGTAGAATCCAAGAAGTGTTAAATGATATAATAGTAATAGTGGACTTTTATTTACTTACATAGCTCATTATACTTGGCATTTTGTTGATGGTTCAATTTTTCTCTTTTCTGAATTCTACCCATGGAATTTATTACAGTGGTTGGAAACAAGGATGGGACAATAAAAGTAAAGATAGATATATTTTTAGTACATCAGTCTTCAGTTAAAATATACAGTAAGAATAATAGTAAATAATAATTATAAAAATAACCTTCATTCTCACGAACAGTCATGGTGACTAGCAAAGACTAATGATAAGAAATAACTTATCAGTTGTAAAAAAAAAAAAATAGTAAACAAATATACAATAGCAAGAAAAGTGAATAAAATAATAGTAATAACAGCAGTTGTTAGTTAAAAGAACAAAAAGAAAATTTAAAAGTGGCATACAATGACAGTCTTTCAAATAAATAATCACTTACATAAAACCGACAATACAAATAACTGTCTAGAAGAAAAATTATAGATTATTTGATTAATAATAATAATAATAATAATAATAATAATAATAGCAGGGGAAGAAGTAAAAAAATAAGGGCTCATTTACCATACAATATTCCAGTCATCTTTCAGTTCAGTCAGGAATGTTATCCCACACAGAACGAATAGCTGGTACTTTCAGTTCTAAAATTACTGCCTAAATCATTACATGTACCACACTCGCGGGAATCTACTTTTCACCAGTTTATATATATATATATATATATATATATATATATATATATATATATATATATATATATATGTGTGTGTGTGTGTGTGTGTGTGTGTGTGTGTATCCCACCTCGTAAGTTACAATTAGGGTAGAGGTAACGCTGATGATGTGTTTCAACTAGGGTTCTAGGACTGTAGGGCCTTTAGGCGTATATATATATATATATATATATATATATATATATATATTTATATATATATCTATATCTATCTCTATATATATATATATATATATATACTGTATATCTATATATATATATATATATATATATATATATATATATATATATATATATATATTGTTACATAGCCTATGATTTCATCATCCTTTGTGTAATTTTAACGCACAGTTGCTGCATGTTTGATCACGAGCGTGTTCTGCCTCAGTCCCCCCCTTCTACCGTTATAGTAGAGTAAGTCGACATTTCTGTTATTCAGTGCGGGATTGTCATCTCTTTGTCCCCATGGCTTCATTTGCGCGTCCTTATTACAAGTTGTATCAAGCTCTCCTGGCCCCTATATAATGAGCTCAGTCTCTGCATCATTGCCACTTAGATCTGCTCCTCATTTTGTTCACATCTCTGTCCTCCCCTGTATAGATATTATTATTGTGAGTGCTCAAGAAATCTCCAACCATCTAGCAGATGTGTGTATTTTGAGTATAACTGTTGTTGCATTTTTTCTTGTACTGTATAGCATAAGTTTAATTTGTAGGCCTAGTGAAGTTTTTGTAATTCGTGTGGGGTTCTTTATGTCAGTCATTTTTGATAATAGTTTGTATCTGTAATTATTTATCTGGCATTCACTGAGTATTATCTGGTATCTCATTTTATCAGGGCTGACTTAGATAAATTTACTCTTGCTAATTTCGTGTTAATAGAGGCTATTGCAGTTAACCATATATTTAACCTGTTTTTGCCATTACATTATCCTTATGAGTCCTGAATGTTTTGTTGTTAATTTAAGCATTAAACTTTAACTTGTAATTTTACCTAACTCTTTTGTTTTGAACCTGGAACTTTACGGGACAGTAGTGACTCTTCGTATTCTCACCTAAAGTGTACATTATCTTTCTCTGTTCCGTAACATAAATTTGGCGACCTCATATCAGGATATTCAGGATATTATCATAAGGATATTGTTTGTTATTTTGTGACTGTGATATATTCATGATGGCTACTATTTCTACACTTGATGAAGCCAAAGATTTTTTGTCAAATGTGCAAACAGTGTGTGATATAGAAAACAGAACAAAGAATGAACTTAAGCTTGTTGCTCAACAATTGGGAATTGCTGTTCGCTCTCATTCTAAAGATCAAATTGTTGGCATGATTAATAAAAGCTTGTTTAATGTAACTCCTCCAAATGAGCAAACGCAGATTGAATTAGCTAAGTTACAGCTAGCCCTGCAGGAGGCTAAGGCTAAGGAGGCGGAGTCTCGTGTGAAGGAAGCTGAATTTCAAGCACAGGCTAAGGAGGCTGAGGCACAAGTTGAAATTGCTAGGATTCAGGCAGACCATGAGTATCGCATGAAACAAGGTGGAACTGGATCATCTAGCTCTGATGATTTTGATGTGGCTAAAAATGTTAAACTTGTCCCTCCTTTTAATGAATCTGATTTAACAAAGTATTTTCAGTTGTTTGAGAGGGTAGCTACAGGTTTTAATTGGCCTAAGGAGTATTGGCCAGTACTCCTTCAAACTGTTCTCACCGGTAAAGCTCAAGTAACTTATGCATCTTTGCCTCAGGATCAATGTGATAATTATGATGTAGTTAAGAGTTTGATTCTTAAGGCCTATGAGCTTGTTCCTGAAGCCTATAGAGTAAAATTTAGGACAACTTACAAGCAAGATAAGCAATCCCATGTTGAGTATGCAAAAATCAAAGAAGATCTGTTAGAGCAGTGGTTAAATTCTAAGAATGTGGATTCTGATTTTGGTAAATTTAAGCAGATGATTTTGCTGGAGGATTTCAAAAGGTGTATTAGTAAAGATGTAAGCCTATATCTTGATGAGAAAAGAATAGATAATTTGTCTGATGCTGCAGTTTTAGCTGATGAGTATGTTCTCACTCACAAGAGATATTCTAGAGAAAAAGGGAAAGCTGAGAGTAAGTACGTTGCCTCTACTCAGAGTACAGGTAACAGGAAAGAGAATAAGGATGATGTTTCTCAGGAAGTAAATACCAGCTTCACCTCTAGATTTCAGAAAAGTAAATGTACTTATTGTAGTAAGCTTGGTCATACTACGGAGAGATGTTTCAGGAGACAGCGTGATGTGAACAAAAAGGAGTCTTTAAATATTCAGTCAATTGGTCTAGTGTCCACTCTTGAGAGTTCCCAGAATTCTTTAACTGAGTTAACTGAACCTGCTTTGAGGGGTAACTTAAATTCTCATGATGGAGCTCCTCTTTTGAGCAGTAACGTGGGTGACACTCTCAAGAGTTCATGTGCTAATTTCCTGTCTGATGGTTTTGTCAGTCCTCTGGACAGTAATGACAGGAAATCAGTTAAAATATATCGTGACACAGGTGCTTGCCAATCCCTTATGCTGACCAGTGTTCTAGGCTCTAATGTTAATTCCTCTGATGAAACTGTAATCTTACAAGGTGTAGGGAATAATTACTTCTCTGTCCCTCTGTGCAGAGTGAATTTAGAGTCTGGTTTTGTTAATGGTTCCGTTATGGTTGGGTTGGTTGAGACACTCCCAATGTCAGGTGTAACTTTCTTACTTGGAAATGATATTGGTGGAAGTCAAGTGTGTCCAGCTCCTCAGTTGTCTAGTGAGCCAGTGGCTGCGACCCAGGATTGTGATGTCCCTGATGTGTTCCCTGCATGTGCTGTCACTAGGGCTAAGTCTAAAGTTACTGGTGATTTAGAGGATAATGATGATGATGATGTTATCCTAGCTGACACTTTTCTTGCTAATTTGGACCACTCACCAGATGAGGCAGTACCCCGTAGTGTTGATAATTTGTCTCATCAAGAGTTGGTTGAGTTGCAGGTTGCTGACCCTGAGTTGAAAGGTCTAGCTAACTCTGCTTACAGTGAAGAAGAGTCAGCCGGTGCTTCTACTTGTTATTATGTAAAGTCAGGAGTACTTATGAGGAAGTGGAGACCCCCAACAGCATCAGCCGACTGTGAATGGGAGGTTGTACATCAAGTTGTCATCCCTCGTGTTTGTAGGCAGGATATCATTAGAGTGGCTCATGATTCCAGTTTGGCAGGACACCTTGGAGTGAGGAAGACTGTGGCACGCATTTTGAAACACTTCTACTGGCCAGGTATCTTCAGGGATGTTTCCTGGTATTGTAAGTCTTGTCACACCTGTCAAGTTGTGGGGAAGTGTAATCAGACCGAAAAGGTTGCACCTCTAGTTCCCATTCCTCCTTTTGAGGCGCCTTTCACCCGTGTGTTGGTGGATATTGTGGGCCCTCTTCCTAAGACTTCTTCAGGATTTTCTTATGTGTTGACCATGATTGATATGGCTACTCGTTATCCTGAAGCCATTCCACTTAGAAACATCTCAGCAAAGAACGTGGTTAAGGAAATGCTAGGGTTCTTCACAAAGTTTGGTCTGCCCAAGGAGGTACAGTCAGACCGGGGAAGTAATTTCATGTCAAACGTTTTCAAACAGTCCCTGAAAGAGTTGGGCATCACCCAGATCACGTCTTCAGCTTACCATCCCCAGACCCAAGGAGCGTTGGAGAGATATCATCAAACACTTAAAATCGATGCTCAAGAAATACTGTTTGGAACATCAGAAAGACTGGGATAAAGGTCTTCCATTCGTTGTGTTTGCCGCAAGAGAATCTCCAAATGAATCACTGGGCTTCTCACCTTTTGAACTACTGTTTGGCCATGAAGTAAGAGGACCCCTTAAGTTACTCAAGGAATGCTGGCTGTCGGAGGAAGATGACGTCAACCTGCTGGAGTATGTGATGAAGTTCAAAGAACGGCTGTCCACTGCTTTACAACTGGCGAGAGAGAATTTAGGAGCTGCTCAGGAGAAGATGAAGACTTGGTATGACAAGAAGTCCAGGTTACGCCACTTTCAGCCAGGAGATCAGGTTTTGATTCTGCTACCAGTTCATGGGCAACCTCTTCAAGCCAAGTTTAGTGGCCCTTATTTCGTGGAGAAGAAACTCAGTGATGTCAGCTATGTCATCGCCACACCAGATCGTAGAAAGAGCAAGCAACTATGTCACATCAACATGCTAAAGTTATATCACAAGCGGGACGAAAATAATCCAGTCTGCACTGTAGCTGTTCCACCCGAGTCTGCAAGTGAAGCTCTTCCATGCAGTTCGAGTATGAGCCTGAGTGATAGTTTGGGGAAGAATCCTGATATCATGAATGATCTCCAGACTAAGCTTTCTCATCTACCACCCAAGGAAAGGCAGGAGTTTTCGGCATTACTGCAGGAGTACCCGGAAGTGTTCCGTGCTACTCCAGGAATAACCACTGTGTTGATGCATGATGTCGATGTTGGAGACGCAAAGCCAATTAAATTTCCTCCTTACCGTGTGAACCCAGTGAAAGTTCCTCTCATCCAGAAGGAGCTTGGCTACCTGTTGGACCACAAGATGATTGAGCCCTGTCAGAGCGAGTGGAGTTCTCCTGTCACTCTAGTCCCTAAGCCAGGTGGGTCACAGCGGCTTTGCATTGACTGCAGACGTGTTAATCAGATGACCAAAACAGACACTTACCCTCTCCCTCGTGTGGAAGATTGGATAGACAAGATCGGAAAGGCTAGGTACATAAGTAAGTTTGATTTGTTAAAGGGATACTGG
The DNA here is from genome assembly GCF_032717465.1 of Coenobita brevimanus. NCBI lineage: Eukaryota > Metazoa > Arthropoda > Malacostraca > Decapoda > Coenobitidae > Coenobita > Coenobita brevimanus. The sequence continues at coordinate 43,899,512 of NC_136977.1, read as the reverse complement.
CAAGTACCTATGACTGAACGTGCTAGGGAGATCTCATGTTTTGTAACATTAGGAAAGACATTTGCATGTTCTGTAATGCCATGTACAGATTGTTTTAGAGTAATAAGAAATTTCCTTTGTAAATTTCTTTTTTCTTTGTGGGGAGGTGTTACATAGCCTATGATTTCATCATCCTTTGTGTAATTTTAACGCACAGTTGCTGCATGTTTGATCACGAGCGTGTTTTGCCTCAGTCCCCCCCTTCTACCGTTATAGTAGAGTAAGTCGATATTTCTGTTATTCAGTGCGGGATTGTCATCTCTTTGTCCCCATGGCTTCATTTGCGCGTCCTTATTACAAGTTGTATCAAGCTCTCCTGGCCCCTATATAATGAGCTCAGTCTCTGCATCATTGCCACTTAGATCTGCTCCTCATTTTGTTCACATCTCTGTCCTCCCCTGTACAGATATTATTATTGTGAGTGCTCAAGAAATCTCCAACCGTCTAGCAGCTGTGTGTAATTTGAGTATAACTGTTATTGCATTTTTTCTTGTACTGTATAGCATAAGTTTAATTTGTAGGCCTAGTGAAGTTTTTGTAATTCGTGTGGGGTTCTTTATGTCAGTCATTTTTGATAATAGTTTGTATCTGTAATTATTTATCTGGCATTCACTGAGTATTATCTGGTATCTCATTTTATCAGGGCTGACTTAGATAAATTTACTCTTGCTAATTTCGTGTTAATAGAGGCTATTGCAGTTAACCATATATTTAACCTGTTTTTGCCATTACATTATCCTTATGAGTCCTGAATGTTTTGTTGTTAATTTAAGCATTAAACTTTAACTTGTAATTTTACCTAACTCTTTTGTTTTGAACCTGGAACTTTACGGGACAGTAGTGACTCTTCGTATTCTCACCTAAAGTGTACATTATCTTTCTCTGTTCCGTAACAAAATATATATATATATATATATATATATATATATATATATATATATATATATATATATTAGATAGATAGATATTAACAGGTCTCTTAAGTGAGAATTAGGACTGGATTAATGATGATAATGGTGGTGATAAGAAGGAGGAGAAAGAGAAGATGATGATGATGATGGCGTGTTTATAATGCATCAAATACTCTGGATGTAGAACAGTGAAGGTACCAGGCTATCACCGTTTCCTCGAGGCTTGGCTACCGTAGTCCAACCTAACACTTCATTGATTTGTTCCTGTTAACTACAGGCGATTTTATTTAGGTAAAGGAAGTTCTCTTGCAGTGAAAGGGTTACTAAAGACTGTATCTAACCTCCATTCGATAAGCTTCTCCTAAGATGAATAAAATCGTCTAAAGTTGGAATGAATGAAGTCATAAACATGTTCTCGGGATGCAGGGATTACGTTAAAAAACAGAGGAATGGCACTACCTTACACGTGTTAAAAGAGCGACTTAATGATCTGAAGCACATCTTAGTGGGAATGTTTTTGTCTCCTGGGGTAGAGCGGAATGTTCTGGAGGTGTGAATGGTGAGTCTGTGGGGGCTTGGCACATTTTTGCTTGGCATTCTGGTGATAATTCTCCTACTTTTTTTTATGTTTTTACACAATTCCTGCTGCTGGATCCTGCTCAGTCTTTATATTATGGTTTAAACTGCGTTAAGTTACGATAGTGACGATGATGATGATTTATTTAAGATGACAGAAATATGGTATCACTACATGGACTTCACTTATTTAGCACAGTACATAATAATGGTCCTGAACGATCTATCTACCTACCTATCTATCTATCTTCTTTATATAAAAATGTTTGTATAACTGAGTCTGTGAATATACCGTATATGATTTTCTAATTAGCTGCGTGAACTGAGAGACAAAAAAGTATATTACAAGGAGTGTGAGAAGTGTAGTATAAACCCTCATAGGACAGAAAGCCACTCTTAAGTTGAGGAAAATCTTATGGTGTTAGCGAGAATAAAGAAGTTTGCAATTTTCACGTCTTTTGTCCCTTCACTACAATATCGTCTATTTTTACTTTTTTTCTTGCTACCAGAGGGCAATTTCATTCAACTTAAAAATAACCTCATAGTAGAGAAGTGGATAATAAAGATGTAAGTAATCCCTCCAGTTCGTAAAGTCCCTCCTAAGCTGAATAAAAGCCTCTGAATGTAAATAAACTATGCAAAACGTCTGTGAATGGAAGAGGTTAAAGTGTTACAAAAAAATTTTATGGACGACTACATCATGGGTTTTCAATGTTTACTCTTTTCTCTTAAGGGCTGGGTGCCTCTTACTGCTTTTCATCTCTCTCTCTCTCTCTCTCTCTCTCTCTCTCTCTCTCTCTCATCAGTGTTCATACTTGTGTCTTTTGCATTATATAAACTTCTTTTACTGTTCTTTCTCCTCATCTCTTTCTTCACTCTTTATCCTTTTTTTAAGTAAGGAGTTCCTTTTCCGTATGTCTCCTCTTTCTCATTTTTTTCTCTTCCTCTTCCCTATTTACTCTTTGTTTCCTTGCTTTTCCTTCTCAGTGGTCAATCTTGTCTCCTTCTTTCCACTGTCGGTGCTCAATTTCTTTCCCCTTGTTCTTCCTTCTCGGTGGTCTCTCCTTTTCAGCCACTTCCAGTGTTTCCTTGCCATGTTATTCCTACAAATTCAAGGCCAGGTTATGGGATATGAAAGCCGAGGGAAGTGAGGGTACCATATCTAGCATCACACCGTCAGCATGCTCATTATCTTCCAACCTCGTCTGCCACTGTCTGGCCCCACAACGTAATTTGCACTGTATCACCCACGACCATTATACCACTATATCCAACACACCACCACCTCTTCACATCCACACCATAACGTCACCACAACAGCATTACCAGCACATCACGACAGGTGTGGTGTGTCATCCCAGTGTGACGACTTGCGTATGTACCTGAATGTGTGTATGTGCAAGATCTGACCAAGCACCTCTGCGGGGTTCGGACTCCCCCAGTAGCAGCGCCACTGCTTCGCTTTCTGATACCGGTGCCAGGCCCGCCAGGCCCCCCAGGTTGTCCCCTAGTACAATGGCATCAGTGCACAGTAGGGTGAGTAGGTCGGAGTCTTGAGGGACTGGAGGGCCACTCTCACCCTGCCCCTCCTTGGATGGGGATGCCAAGGGACTGTCCGGGCCCCACGGCACCTCGCCGTCGTGTAATGCTTCCTGCAGGGATCTGATGTAGGCTGACGCCAGCCGCAGCGTGGTGATCTTAGTCATGTCGGCTGTGGCGCAGCGACTCACCACCCACGCTGGCAGGGCACACCGCAGGGACTCAAAGGCATGGTTAATCTGCCGCATGCGGTACCGCTCGCGGGCATTGGCTGTTTTCCTGCGGTAGCGGGACAGTGGTGGCGGTCGTAACTTACTGTGCCGCAGAGAGTCCTGCTGTAGCGACCACTTGCTGTCGGAGCAGCGGCGACCTGGCAGAGCCCGTGGCCGCAGCTGGTACTTGCCGCCTCGCACGCCAGATGCAAGGCTGGGAGCCGTAGCATCGTTCTTATTGTTTCTGTTGTTATTATTGTTATCACTGTCGTTGTTGTTGTTAGTGTCCATAGGGTCTCCCCTACCACTCCGCCCCTGTCCTTGCCAATGTCCCTGACCCTGCCCATTCTTCTCTCCTTGGCCCTCCTGCTGCGTCCTGGCTATGGTGCTGGGCCTCACGCACACCACAAACCATCAACACAGCAATAACACCACTGCTATCGCTGTCTTTCGTACTGTAGTCACACTCTTACAACAGCTGCCTAGCGTCGGCCGACCCTCGTGCTGGATGTGTCCTCTTTCCGTTACATATTTTTACGTTTCTCTGTTCTTGCTTTCTAATGTTATTGGGTCCTTATGTTTGATTGTTATGGTCCTGTTTTATTATGCACTCTTCCTTATGCGCTTGTATTCTTGTCACCCCTCAACACACGTCCTCCTACTGCTGCTGAGTCTTGTAGGCAAAGACACTCCTTCTGTAGTGGTATGTCTGTGTACGTCGGACATAGAGCAGCGTAGAGCAGGTCGGAGTATAAAGTACAGGAACAGTGAGAGAGTGAGATAGCTAGGAGACTGACTGGAGCGAAAAAGCGAACAAGTGAGAGCTAGAAGACTGGAGAGTGTGTGGTGAACTAACGGACCAGTGACCACTCCGCCCAAGAACCAGTGCCACACACCTT
>NC_136977.1:43872836-43890336 GCF_032717465.1 Coenobita brevimanus | reverse complement strand
GGAGAGGCGCCATCTACCACAAAGGGGTGCTTGTTCCCTGTTCAGTATACATATTGTGCTGTACACGTGGGACGGCCCCATTGAAACATCATTTACCTGGAGTCGATGAGTCTGCTCTGCCAGACATACTGGGGGGGAAACAACAACAGAAACACCGGCTGCGTAAGAAAAAACTAGATGGAGGGAAGCGATGGAACTTTATGAAGTAGGTTTACTGTAAGCTGCTGTGAACTTAGAACATAAAAGAACTTCAGAAAGGCAGCTTCAAGAAAGGAGTTACTGTATGCATTTATTTTAGATAACAGTTTTTACAAGTATCTCTTAAAATGTTGTGCTTGTTGTTTTTGTTGAGCAACTACGGTCTGTCTGACTAAGCAGACCCGTCAACATCAAGCAAACAACCACCCTGCAGGGCCGTCCTGTGCATTGAACTGATGTTCCCTTGCGGTATGCAGAGCCTCATCAGTATGAGGCGCGGGAGGAGTGTGGAGGTTTGGTTCCAGATGAACGCCTGTTCGTGTCTCTCCACCCAGTGAACAGGGGCACCATAGTACAGTATTTTTTTTGGTTAAATGACTACCACCTAGCATTGTTAATGGTTTCCTGGGTTGCAGGAAACCATTAAGTTTGTTACTCTGTGTAGAACCCCCTGAAATGAAAAGAAGAGTAATAAAACGAAAGGAAGAGAGGGAGCAATAGTAAGAGAGGAAGGCGGACACAGAAAAAGAATGATAAAGGTGAAGCAAGAAATAGGCAGCACTATCAAATGAATAGATGATGGTCACCATAACCTAAAAGGCTGTTAAGAATTGAGAAGTTGATAAAATGAGTGTTTCGTCACTGGAACATAACAGTGGTCACTCGCTTTTGTTTTAGCTGAGTTTTATATTTAATATTCCCAATCACCATCTCTCGCTCAACACACATCGCTATCATTCGTTCCCCATTTTCATTTCTTCCAGGCACACCATGCATACCAACTACACCTTCAACTGCTACATTTCCCCCCTGTGGCGGGGGGGACACAACCTGGCCGCACTATGGGGTGGTGCTACTACTCTGCGGCCGGGTTGTGTTAGGAAGAATACTGCCACCGTATTCCCTGCGTGTCGTAAAAGGCGACTAAAAGGGGCGGGGTGAGGGGACTAGGGACCCCCTCCTCTGTTTTTTTAGTTCCTAAAAAGAGACAGGCCAGAGAAAGGGACGGGGGATGGAGTTATCCCCGTACCCTGAAGATTGGGTCTATGAATGTGCGTGGATGTAGTACAATTGAGGCTAAAAGGGAGGAGATTGGGAGAATGTTTGTGAGAAGAAAGTTGGATGTGTTAGCTTTGAGTGAAACGAAGATGAAAGGGAAGGGGGAATATATGTTTGGAAGTGTGAATGGAAGATTGTCAGGTGTTGATAGAGGAAGGGCAAGAGAAGGTGTGGCCTTGTTAGTGAGTCCGGAAGTGCAGCAGTGTGTGATTGAATGGAAGGAGGTGTCATCGAGACTGATGTGGGTGAAAGCGAAATTTGAACGTGAGTTGTGGGTGTTTGTGAGTGCATATGGACCTGGTAGTGAAAGGGATGAACAAGAGAGGGAGTCTTTCTGGAATGATGTTGATGAGTGTCTGCAGAGTTTTGGAGCGAATGTGAATGTGGTAATGATGGGAGATCTGAATGCTAGAGTGGGAAATGTAGCAGTTGAAGGCGTAGTTGGTATGCATGGTGTGCCTGGAAGAAATGAAAATGGGGAACGAATGATAGCGATGTGTGTTGAGCGAGAGATGGTGATTGGGAATACGCTGTTTGAGAAGAAAGATATTTATAAGTATACATGGGTGAGACAGGAGGGTGGAAGGGTTGTTGATAGAGCCTTGATGGACTATGTGGTTGTGTCTAGGAATGTAATAGGAAGATTGTTGGATGTGAGAGTTCTGAGAGGGGAGGGTGGAGGTATGTCTGACCACTACCTGGTGGAGGGAAAGTTAAGAGTAGATAAGAGATGGGTGAGAGCTAGGAGGGTTAGGTGTGGCAGGGAGGTTTTGAAAGTGAGTGAGTTGGATAAAAGAGAGAAAAAGATAGAGTATCAGGAGAAATTGAAAGATGAGTGGAACGCAGTGAAAGATCGGGAAAATGGCAGCGTGGAGGAGGAATGGCAGTTGTTTAAGAGTGCTGTGGTGGGGCATGCAGAAGAGGTGTGTGGTGTGAGACGTGTGGGTGGTGGTGTAAGAAAAGGAAGTGAATGGTGGTGTGAGGAAGTAAGTATGGCTGTGGCTGAGAAGAGACGTGCATATGAAGTGTGGCTGCAGAGGAAGGATGAGATGTCATATGAAAGGTATAAGGAAAAGAGGAATAGAGCGAGAAGGGCTGTGCGTGATGCTAAAGTGGCAGCAGATGAGAGGTGGGGTAGGCGGCTGACAGAGAATTTTCAACAGAATAAGAAAATGTTTTGGAAGGAGGTGAAAAGGGTGCGAAAGGGAGAGTCTGGGAAGGAAGAACGAGTAAAAGCAGAGGATGGAAGGATGTTAATTGAGATGGATGCAGTAAGGAAGAGATGGGCAGAGTATTTTGAAAGATTGTTAAATGTAGAGGAGGAAAACGTGGCTGAGACTGTGGCAGATAGAAGGGTGCAAGGAATAAATGTGTTGGGAGAGTTGAATGATTCTTTGATCACGAAGGAGGAAGTGGAGAAGGCAGTAAAGGAGATGAAAACAGGGAAAGCTGCAGGTATGGATGGGTGTGCTGTGGAATGCCTGAAGGGTGGTGGAGTGACTATTGTTGACTGGTTAGTAAGATTATTGAATGTGTGCTTTGAGAAAGGTATGGTGCCAATTGACTGGGCAAGTGCTTGTGTGGTCCCGTTGTATAAAGGCAAGGGTGATAAGTATGAATGTACTAGCTTTAGGGGTATAAGTCTGTTGAGTGTTGTAGGTAAAATGTATGGTAGAGTGTTAATTATGAGAGTTAGAGAGGGTACAGAGGGAGTGATTAGTGATGAGCAGTGTGGCTTTAGGAGAGGGAGGGGATGCGTTGATCAGGTGTTTGCTGTGAGACAAGTGTGTGAAAAGTATTTAGCGAAAGGCAAGGATGTGTTTTGGGCATTTATGGATTTAGAGAAAGCGTATGATAGAATTGATAGGGAGGCTTTGTGGACTGTTTTAAGATTGTATGGACTTGATGGTAGGTTACTAAAAGGGGTGAAAAGTTTTTATGTAAATAGTAGAGCGTGTGTAAGAGTGGGAAATGCTGTGAGTGATTGGTTTCCCGTGAGAGTGGGGCTGCGACAGGGATGTGTGATGTCGCCTTGGTTGTTTAATATTTACATGGATGGTGTTGTAAGGGAGGTGAATGCAAGAGTTTTAGGTGGTCTGAGTCTGGTAAATGTTGATGGAGGAGAGTGGAATCTGAAGCAACTGCTGTTTGCAGATGATACTGCATTGGTGACCGATTCAGAGGAGAAATTGAGACAGTTGGTAGAGGAGTTTGGAAGGGTGTGTGAAAGGAGGAAATTGAAAGTAAATGAGAATAAGAGTAAAGTGATGAAGTGTACGAGGTTGATAGATGGTAGGGGGATGAATATAGTTTTGAATGGTGAGTTGCTTGAGGAGGTAGATTGTTTTAAATATCTAGGGTCACATGTTGCTGTGGATGGAAGAATAGATGCAGAAGTGAAGTTTAGAATAAATGAAGTAGGAAAGGTGCTGGGAGGAATGAAAAAGTGTTTAAATGTCGTTCGCTTAGAATGGATGTAAAGAGAAGGCTGTATGAGGGTGTTGTGGTACCGACTGCGTTATATGGGGCTGAAACATGGAATATGGGTGTAGCAGAGAGGAAAAGTTTGAATGTAATGGAGATGAGATGTCTGAGGAGTATGTGTGGAGTGACGCGTATGGATCGAGTGCAGAAATGATGAAGTGCGAAGGAGAACTGGAGTTGTTCGGGAGATGGCTGGTAGAGTTGAGCAGAGGGTGTTGCAATGGTTTGGGCATATGGAGAGAATGGATAATGAGCGATTGGTGAAAAAGATAACTAGATCTGATGTGAGAGGTGTAAGACTGAGAGGAAGACCACGAATAGGATGGATGGACAGTGTGAAGAGAGCGCTGGATGCGAGAGGGATGTCTGTTGAGCAAGGAAGAGTGGCTGTGCGTGACAGAAATAAATGGAGAGAAATTGTGAATGAATAAGTGATGACGCAGCCCTGAGGGGATATTCTCCCGCATTTGGTCTGATCAGCTAGTCAGGTCAGGTGCGGGTAAGGGGATGGGTCTGTTATGATGTGGCAGGGGTAAACCAGTTCTGCTGTCGGGCCCTGCTGTGGATGTCACTGCTTGCATTGCGCAGTTGACCCTTGTGCGGTGTGATGCGGTGAGGATCTGTCCGTTCTCCCCTTTGGGGCTAAGATGCGAATGAATGTGTTTGAATGGATGAGTAAATGGAGAGTGTGTCGTCCTGTCTCGGCTACCTCCCTTTCCTTGGGGGAAGCAGCCTAGGTATATAGATAGATAGATAGATTATATTTAATCTATGAATTTTGACTTAAGTGTAAAAACTTGTTAAAATTTTGCGTATGGTGTTGAAAAATTTTCTGAATTATAATTCTTTAAGTTACACAACCTGGCCGCACTATGGGGTGGTACTACTACTCTGCGGCCAGGTTGTGTTAGGAAGAATACTGCCACCGTATTCCCTGCGTGTCGTAAAAGGCGACTAAAAGGGGCGGGGTGAGGGGACTAGGGACCCCCTCCTCTGTTTTGTAGTTCCTAAAAAGAGACAGGCCAGAGAAAGGGATGGGGGATGGAGTTATCCCCGTACCCTGAAGATTGGGTCTATGAATGTGCGTGGATGTAGTACGATTGAGGCTAAAAGGGAGGAGATTGGGAGAATGTTTGTGAGAAGAAAGTTGGATGTGTTAGCTTTGAGTGAAACGAAGATGAAAGGGAAGGGGGAATCTATGTTTGGAAGTGTGAATGGAAGATTGTCAGGTGTTGATAGAGGAAGGGCAAGAGAAGGTGTGGCCTTGTTAGTGAGTCCGGAAGTTCAGCAATGTGTGATTGAATGGAAGGAGGTGTCATCGAGACTGATGTGGGTGAAAGCGAAATTTGAACGTGAGTTGTGGGTGTTTGTGAGTGCATATGGGCCTGGTAGTGAAAGGGATGAACAAGAGAGGGAGTCTTTCTGGAATGATGTTGATGAGTGTCTGCAGAGTTTTGAAGCGAATGTGAATGTGGTAATGATGGGAGATCTGAATGCTAGAGTGGGAAATGTAGCAGTTGAAGGTGTAGTTGGTATGCATGGTGTGCCTGGAAGAAATGAAAATGGGGAACGAATGATAGCGATGTGTGTTGAGCGAGAGATGGTGATTGGGAATACGCTGTTTGAGAAGAAAGATATTTATAAGTATACATGGGTGAGACAGGAGGGTGGAAGGGTTGTTGATAGAGCCTTGATGGACTATGTGGTTGTGTCTAGGAATGTAATAGGAAGATTGTTGGATGTGAGAGTTCTGAGAGGGGAGGGTGGAGGTATGTCTGACCACTACCTGGTGGAGGGAAAGTTAAGAGTAGGAAAGAGATGGATGAGAGCTAGGAGGGTTAGGTGTGGCAGGGAGGTTTTGAAAGTGAGTGAGTTGGATAAAAGAGAGAAAAAGATGAGTATCAGGAGAAATTGAAAGATGAGTGGAACGCAGTGAAAGATCGGGAAAATGGCAGCGTGGAGGAGGAATGGCAGTTGTTTAAGAGTGCTGTGGTGGGGCATGCAGAAGAGGTGTGTGGTGTGAGACGTGTGGGTGGTGGTGTAAGAAAAGGAAGTGAATGGTGGTGCGAGGAAGTAAGTATGGCTGTGGCAGAGAAGAGACGTGCATATGAAGTGTGGCTGCAGAGGAAGGATGAGATGTCATATGAAAGGTATAAGGAGAAGAGGAATAGAGCGAGAAGGGCTGTGCGTGATGCTAAAGTGGCAGCAGATGAGAGGTGGAGTAGGCGGCTGACAGAGAATTTTCAGCAGAATAAGAAAATGTTTTGGAAGGAGGTGAAAAGGGTGCGAAAGGGAGAGTCTGGGAAGGAAGAACGAGTAAAAGCAGAGGATGGAAGGATGTTAATTGAGATGGATGCAGTAAGGAAGAGATGGGCAGAGTATTTTGAAAGATTGTTAAATGTAGAGGAGGAAAGGGTGGCTGAGATTGTGGCGGATGGAAGGGTGCAAGGAATAAATGTGTTGGGAGAGTTGAATGAGTCTTTGATCACGAAGGAAGAAGTGGAGAAGGCAGTAAAGGAGATGAAAACAGGGAAAGCTGCAGGTATGGATGGGTGTGCTGTGGAATGCCTGAAGGGTGGTGGAGTGACTATTGTTGACTGGTTAGTAAGATTGTTGAATGTGTGCTTTGAGAAAGGTATGGTGCCAATTGACTGGGCAAGTGCTTGTGTGGTCCCATTGTATAAAGGCAAGGGTGATAAGTATGAATGTACTAGCTTTAGGGGTATAAGTCTGTTGAGTGTTGTAGGTAAGGTGTATGGTAGAGTGTTACTTATGAGAGTTAGAGAGGGTACAGAGGGAGTGATTAGTGATGAGCAGTGTGGCTTTAGGAGAGGGAGGGGATGCGTTGATCAGGTGTTTGCTGTGAGACAAGTGTGTGAAAAGTATTTAGCGAAAGGCAAGGATGTGTTTTGGGCATTTATGGATTTAGAGAAAGCGTATGATAGAATTGATAGGGAGGCTTTATGGACTGTTTTAAGATTGTATGGACTTGATGGTAGGTTACTAAAAGGGGTGAAAAGTTTTTATGTAAATAGTAGAGCGTGTGTAAGAGTGGGAAATGCTGTGAGTGATTGGTTTCCCGTGAGAGTGGGGCTGCGACAGGGATGTGTGATGTCGCCTTGGTTGTTTAATATTTACATGGATGGTGTTGTAAGGGAGGTGAATGCAAGAGTTTTAGGTGGTCTGAGTCTGGTAAATGTTGATGGAGGAGAGTGGAATCTGAAGCAGCTGCTGTTTGCAGATGATACTGCACTGGTGACTGATTCAGAGGAGAGATTGAGACAGTTGGTAGAGGAGTTTGGAAGGGTGTGTGAAAGGAGGAAATTGAAAGTAAATGAGAATAAGAGTAAAGTGATGAAGTGTACGAGGTTGATAGATGGTAGGGGGATGAATATAGTTTTGAATGGTGAGTTGCTTGAGGAGGTAGATTGTTTTAAATATCTAGGGTCACATGTTGCTGTGGATGGAAGAATAGATGCAGAAGTGAAGTTTAGAATAAATGAAGTAGGAAAGGTGCTGGGAGGAATGAAAAAAAGTGTTTAAATGTCGTTCGCTTAGAATGGATGTAAAGAGAAGGCTGTATGAGGGTGTTGTGGTACCGACTGCATTATATGGGGCTGAAACATGGAATATGGGTGTAGCAGAGAGGAAAAGTTTGAATGTAATGGAGATGAGATGTCTGAGGAGTATGTGTGGAGTGACGCGTATGGATCGGGTGCGAAATGATGAAGTGCGAAGGAGAACTGGAGTTGTTCGGGAGATGGCTGGTAGAGTTGAGCAGAGGGTGTTGCAATGGTTTGGACATATGGAGAGAATGGAAAATGAGCGATTGGTGAAAAAGATAACTAGATCTGATGTGAGAGGTGTAAGGCTGAGAGGAAGACCACGAATAGGATGGATGGACAGTGTGAAGAGAGCGCTGGATGCGAGAGGGATGTCTGTTGAGCAAGGAAGAGTGGCTGTGCGTGACAGAAATAAATGGAGAGAAATTGTGAATGAATAAGTGATGACGCAGCCCTGAGGGGATATTCTCCCGCATTTGGTCTGATCAGCTAGTCAGGTCAGGTGCGGGTAAGGGGATGGGTCTGTTATGATGTGGCAGGGGTAAACCAGTTCTGCTGTCGGGCCCTGCTGCGGATGTCACTGATTGCATTGCCCAGTTGACCCTTGTGCGGTGTGGTGCGGTGAGGATCTGTCCGTTCTCCCCTTTGGAGCTAAGATGCGAATGAATGTGTTTGAATGGATGAGTAAATGGAGAGTGAGTCGTCCTGTCTCGGCTACCTCCCTTTCCTTGGGGGAAGCAGCCTAGGTATATAGATAGATAGATAGATAGAAGTTTAAGCAACGTTGGGTCTGGTTAGTACTTGGATGGGTGACCGCCTGGGAACACCAGATGCTGTTGGCATAACGTTCTCCCTACGTGTCAAGTGGGGTTGGTGGAGGATTAGTGCCCCTCCCTGTAAAACAATTAACTCTAAGCCCTTGACCACCCCGTTTGGGATACATGGCGTCTGGCAATGAATGAATGAATGAAGTTTAAGGGTAATTGTAAAAATTACCTGAGTAAATAATGGTTAAGTCTCAAATCCTTAGATTTTGAATTGTATAAGAAAACTTGTTTGCTTCTTAAAAGGCGTATGAACAGTCGGCTGGTCTGTTAATATTATGATTATTATTATTATTATTATTATTTTTTTTTTTTTTTGCACAGGAACCGAATTGGGGTTTCTTCATTTATGACAATTACTATTTGGATTGTGTCGAAAGCCTTATTAGATTTTTTTTTTTTTTTTTTTTTTTTTTTTTGAAAGTGGAAGAGTATGCGTGTTTTGTTCCACTATAGATGAACCTGAGAACTACTGATTAATTTTAGGAAGAAATGTATTTGCTGCTAAGTTAAGCATTCCTTTTTAAATTTAATGTTGCTGAATTTCAGAAGGGGCTGAAGAATAATTAATAGTATTTCAATGAAGTTCTTAAAGCAAATCTGGGGAAACTATGCATTTACTTTAGCACAGTTTTTACGGGCAATATGAAAATTTTGAGCAGGGGCCAAAAAACTCGTAAGGAGTTTGCGAAGGTGAATGACCAGTAAGGTGATTGCTCATTCTGGCATAAAAATTTAGTTGAGGACCCACTGTTCTGTCTTGCTTAGAAAGTAGCGATTATGTACATATTTGTTCTTGAAAATTTGGGTTGGCCTGAATAGCTTCTAAAGTATTGCAAACGTGGATGGGCAAGTTAGGTACTTCATCATTTTTTACTTGAAGACTAGTAGACAAACGTAAAATCAATTAAGAATGCGATGTTTGTTTAACTAAGTTCAAAATTTTGGTCTAGGCTTAAATAGTTTGTTTTTTCAGAAGTGGTAAAAAAAAAAAAAAAAAAAAAAGAGAAAGATTGCCAAAGCTGTCCTTTCTTGTTAAAACTGAAGAGGGGCGAACTGTTGGCTTACGTTAGAAAACAATGTTTACAACGCTAATCTTGCAGTTTTGGATAAAATCTGAAAGCTTACTGCTATTTTGCCGAGGTGAATGAGTAGTTTGGTGGATCGACATATTTAGATATCGCTGATATGGAACCATGGTTTTGCGTTAGAAAGTATTACTTATGAAATTAATCTCAAAACTGGGGGTTGAGCTTTGAGATAATTTGCATTTTTAAAATGGTTTAAAGTGGAATCTGTTATATATGCATTATGACTTCGTTAACAATGGGAAGTTATGGTTGTATTTAGAAGTAAATTCTGTAAAGTTAGTTTTATAATTCTGAGTCTGATCGGAAGATTCCTTTTAAAAGTCGAAATAGGAAAAATGTCAGTACTTGTTTCTTTGGTTCATTATAAGTATGTTTAAAAATAGTGATGGATAATGAAGTACACAGAGAGAAGCATATGACAAAAGTAATGTAGCACCCCCTTTTTTTACTTGGCAGTCGATGGAATGGCATCTACATCATAAGCGTTACGACAGCGACTCATTCATACACAGCAATTTTTCTTTTAAGGTGAAGAAAAGAATAATGAAAACTTGAGTTATGAATGCATAGATGCGTAGCTCATATCACTGGGCAGTATGATGTTAGTACCCCGACCTTTATGTTTGCTATACCTTGATTCTGGATCCATTAGTGGGCAAAATATAAGACTGTGATGATGATGGTGATGATGTGCTGGCAGTGATAGAGGATGTCGATAACATTAATGTTGTTGCTGCTGTGCTGATGATGATGATAATGACATCATGATGAGGAAGATAATATTAATGATGATGATAGAGGTCTAAATAGTGATTGGTGTGTGTGTGTGTGTGTGTGTGTGTGTGTGTGAGAGAGAGAGAGAGAGAGAGAGAGAGAGAGAGAGAGAGAGAGAGAGAGAGAGAGAGAGAGAGATTATATTGTCAAGTAATTTTCATGAGTGATCTGAACAAATTCGTAGGTAGAGCTTCATAGTGCATCCAGAATTATAAGCAAGCGGTTGATTAGGTGTCGGGTAGTTTGTGTGTTTATGCTTCCCTGGAGTTACAGGCAAATGTGAGAGGAAAAAAAAAAGTCTTGTTTATTTTATCAAGATCTTTCTGCATAATGTAAACAGACTATTGGGCAAGGTTCACTAGGTGCAACAAATTTTAAGCAAGTGGTTGATTGATTGGATAACTAATTTCTTTAGTATATTCAGGGTGGAGGGAGGGCTCTACTGGTGCATTAGTTTGGACAACCATTCTGTGACATCATGCTCGAGGTTCTTTTTTATGATGCATAAAAGGGTTTTATGATGAATATTTTACAAAGGTTTCTTAAAATGACGATAAAAAGCGTCATCGGAATCTCTGAGATTGGATTTGAAATGACGATCGAAATAGTCATTGGAATCTCAAAGGGTTAAAATACTTTCAATGAGCAAATTTACACTATAAATCTATAACTCTAATCAGGAATACTTTTCACATAATATAGTTAATTAAGCATTAAAGGTGTGCAGTGACAGATGAAGGCTTATTTAAGTAGCAATGTATAATTTTGAAAATAATACTAATTTTTCTCTCCACTTTGCACTTATACATATCTTGTTAGTTGCTGTCTTGAATATGATCCTTAAATACTAGAGGAAAACAAAAATGGTTCTTGCTGGAACCTAGTCCTCACTTAAGGAATTTTCACCTAACAGCATTTGAGAGGATTATTTACAAAGTGTTAAATGAGGAATTACTTTTTGTTGGCATTTTATACAAATGGAAATCACAATTTTATATATTCAGTCTGTAATAGTCTGGAAAATGTGCCATTAGTTCTCAAATGAAAATGTTTAAATACATTTCAATCCTAGGGATATAGCTTTGGAATTCAGGGTGCATGATGGGCCTGTAGAAGCCGTTTGGTATTTTGAGTTCTGTAGAAGTGGTTCAAATTTTTGAGTTACAGAACTGTGGCGCTGGGGAGACACCTTCATGTGGTGCTGCCACTGCCACAACAATTTCTCATTTTTTATGATGCTCTTCAGTTTTCCATTTTTTATGATGCTCTTCAGTTTCCCATTTTTTATGAGGCTCTTCTGATTCCCATTTTTTTATGAGGCTCTTCAGATTCCCATTTTTTTCATAATGATCTTCAGTTTCCCATTTTTTATGATGCTTTTCAGTTTCCCATTTTTTATTATGCTTTTCTCTAATATTTTCAATGTCCATTATACAGTTTAATGTAAAAAAAAAAAAAAAAAAAGAATAAACTAAAGACATTGGAGTTGACAATGGTTTTATTCACACAGTTTATTTTTCATTTCTATTGTGTATATACTATCTCGACAAATGGGCCAGGAAAATATGAACTGGAAACAAGCCATGAGGTTGCCAGTTCATATTTTCAAGTCCCATTTATCGAGATAAGGAAGCACTGAACCTAAGATGCTTCCAAAAGCATGCCCTGCTCAACTCTAGTTATTTACCATCTCTTGTTCTGCTCTACCAGGCTGAACTGAGCAGAGCTATCTAAAAGTGGAAATGGCACACAAGGGATGAGTAGGATTATGTTAACATGCATTGCTAACCATCCTCTGCAACAAGGCAGTGTGTTAATGCATGTTACACATCAAATATTCCTTACACAAAATATATTCGTACACAAGAAATCGTGTCCTACTCAGCCAACATATGCACTTCCATACCAGTACTGTTATCACTCAATATAAACATTGAGCAATACAGAGGCATACATCAAAGAATAAGTAGGGCTGATTAACCCCTTCAGTACAAGGAAATTTCATTCCTGCTTACACCAGACGTTTTTATTAATCTTACGGGGCAGTTTCTTGTACTGCAGGGGACAAAGCCCTCATTCAGTACAAGACATCCTTCCTAAGCTGACTAGTCTGAAGGGAGCAACAAATGAGTAAAGTCGTCTGGGAGCAGCAAGAATAAACCTGAATATAATCGACACAGCAACAATGAAATAAGAAAAGACTTCATAGTACAGAACTGGGCTACCTGCCAACTCATAATAGCAATAATGATGTCTGTACCAAAGGCTTCAAGCACAACAGTCACATGGGGCATGGCAGTATTTTCATGCAATCTGATTAAACGGACATTAAGAGTCATATGCTTTACATCTAATAAAACATTACTTCCTAATTTAATGTATTTCAGTCACTTGTGTTTACCTCATCCACACTGTCATGCCACCAAAAAACTGTAGCTTCGTAGAGTTCTCTTGTATTAAAAGTAACATGAAATCCAAAACTTAGGCATAATGCAAACTCTAAAATCAGTTTTTTATTGCAAAGTACCTCCCATTTACCAGTATTTTATCATACAATACAGGATTCATATCCCTTGTCCTCACACATTGCTTTATAGTACTGTACTTTGAAGACTTGTGATAAATTACATAGTTAACCCCCAAACTACAGCAGTATGAAAGAATCTGTTTCACATTAAATTAGGTACTGAGAATTTGTGCCAATTTTTAAGTTCTGCAAAGGTAAATGGAAGTAGGATCTGATTTTCAAAGAGGACTGCACCAGTAATTACATCAAGTGGGGAGGGGAGGGGGAATTGATCTCAAGCAGGGAGTGACCAATAAAAACAATTCTGCAAATTTATTTATTTATTTATTTATTTTTTTTATGTGACGAAGAAGGAACCAAGGGCCGCAATCCCGCAAAATTGCTCCTTCCAAGGGAAAAACAAAATACAAGAGAAAGCCAAATTAGAAACTACCATGCTTCTCACCTTAAGACTTTCCATTATAACTCTCAAGTTTTCAGAAACAGTTTGACAGGTCTTAAGAATACCCTTGTACAAGATAATTTCCTTTCACTTATCTATTCTTATTCAATTTCAGCATTTTCAGCAAGTATTAACTGCCAACAACATTAAATGAAGATTTTTTGTGAGATTAAAAGACTGACTTTAATAATTATTGCTTCCTATTAGAAAGTTTCCAATCAAGAATATTTAAATTTAAACAACTGTAAATTCAAAATAATTTTTCACAACACAATTGTAACAACTATTGTGCAGATTTTTTTTTTTTTTTTTAAGAACTATAACAGACCTTCAAAATCCAACCAACTCTTTCCCAATATGGCATCTTAAAATTCATAACCAAGGATTAGGCATGCAAGCATGTCTGAGCCTTTACAAAAGATCTCAGATGATTCCTCAACTCAAGAGTCAAATTGAACAAGCCCATTAAAATGCAAGATATAAATATTTGCCAAAAATATGAACTGCCCCCTCAAAATCAAACAACCCTTCATAAAAGTCTTAAGGTGAAAAATATAGTATCTCTCTGGACCTCAGCATAAGCAATGTACAGTACTAATCAAATACGGTACATTTGTACAGTAAAATCAAAGTATTTATTGGAAATATGTAATTTTTAAAGCTCAGTATATGCAGAAAATAGTGCATATACAGCCTCTTTCTATCTTTAAAAGCTATAATCCTACATCATAAAAGCTTCCTTCATGACTAACAGCATCATTTACTACAGATACACCAATTTTCCAGCAGACTTGTTCCAGAGCCTTGCCAGATTAACCATTTGCCCGGACAATGCCGCAATGCAACAGGGACCAACAGAGGTCACATACAATTCAAACACTTCACTACCAAAAACTTCAGGTTTGCATTCAGTGTTTTCCTTCTCCTGATTGGAACACCAATCAAGAATAAAGTCTGTTGGATAGGTGAGTGTGAAGCTATGTGCAGAATTAGTTTTTGACCTGTCAGGTGGAGCCAAGACTCCAAAAGCTTGAATGGTGAATGAATGGGAGTGTGGCTCATTCACATCGGGAAACTTTGGTTGGCATCTTATTGTCATTTTTTTTTTTTTTTTTTTCTCTTTGGACCTTACTTCATACCACCTTGGGGTGGGAAAAGAGGTGTGGATGATGATAATGATGAGGTGCCAGCAGTAATAATATGGTGTTGGTAGTTCCACATGGTGGCACCATTAGTATGATGTGTTGGTGTTGAAAGTATGCAATGGTTCCTCTGGTACAGTGTGATGGTACCACAGCATGGGTTAAATGTGGTTCTAGTTGTGGTATGGTGTGGTGTTCTTGGTTGAACAATCTTATGGTGGCTTTGGGACAGTATGGTGGTGACATTGGTCGAATGTGGTTGTGGTGACAATAACAGTATTATTGTGTGATCACCATGGTACATCGATGTTGTTGTTGTTGCTTAACTCCTGTCTGTCTGGTCAACCACACCCATCGACTGTAGGTATGCAACTGTTTCTTAGGTGCTGTCTCTCTGGTACATTACATATTTTCAAAGATCTGATGCCGCCATTTGGTAGACCAGGTTTCTTCTTATGGCAAGATGCAGGGAAATATGGGAAGGTCTGGCTCCTGGGTAGATGCCACAGCTGCTTAAACCAGAGTTAATAGTACTGCTATGTGCAGCCCCCTTGTTAGTGCCTGTTCTTCATCAATGCCTGTTCCTTGTCAGTGGCTGGTACAGTGTAGTGATAGTTAATGGTAGTGCTCTGGGGGTGGTGGTACAGTGTGGTGGAGGTGCAAATATGTTAGAGAATCCTTGCCTAAACGATCTCATGGTTGGCCTAGGAACTGAACTAGAGACATTCCAGTTGCTGGCCGATTGTGTTTCTGATTACACTGCAGCCATCCTGCCATATACATCATCCTTCTTTCACATTTCCTAGCACTCTTCCTGTTCACAGATTTTGCTTCTCTGTAGGTTGTAACCAAGCCAGACTATCCAAAGGGCATCTAAGATGTATCCCAGACTGAGGCTTACCTTGTTGAAAATATTGTCACAATGTCTCACCACTCTCTTGCTGTTCATATCTTGCACCTCACCACCACTGGTCGGCCATGGAGAAACTTGGATTGACGCTGGTGGAAACTTCGGATTGATTCTGCCAAAGCCATCATTATGACGTAGGTCTCTGGGGATGGGGTAGTGGAGAATCTTAGCCAGATATTATAATAAATAAGTCTAGTTAGCAATGATCATCAGATTTAATTAGGTCTCGTCATATTTTTAATTTTCTTATATGCAAAAAGAAAGAACCCAAGGCTGAGCCTACAGAATGAGTCTATTAAAAACAATGAACAAAGAGGAATCCAGCTGAGTTCCCTTCAGAATGCCTGAACACACTGCATTTAGATTTGATGTCACAGGTAGTAGAAAAGACAGTAAGAAGACAGTTCCAGATGCGACCCACTGAATATATATGAAATACAGCGTACCAGTCAATTCTTGCATTAGAGATCTGGACAGAACAGGGATGAATGTAGAGGCTTGCAGTTGCTGCATGCCTGCCATTATACGGGAGGAATGCAAGCAGAGAGATAACTGTTGATGAAAGATTCAGATGTTAGGGGAGACTGAAGTAACTGGGTGAGATTTAGTGGGGTGGGAGTAGTCACTCCTCTTCGACAGGCTAAATGAAAGCAAACTTCCCGCACGAAGGAAAGATGCAATTAGATAGATAAAGGGAAGTTGGCCCTAGCAGTGCTGGCACAGGAACACAGTTTTCAAGAACAAATGGGACGCTATAAGGACTGTGCACCATAATAGTTCTAAGGCCAGTGTGAGAAAAGTTTGCCTAATCAGTGCTGGTATAGATACACAGTTTGAGAACAAGTGGGACGCTATCAGGACTGTATGCCATAATAGTTTTCAGACCAGTGACGACAGGAGAACATCTGAAGAAAGTTTATAAAGCAAGAGAAGTCAGAAGGGGAGGACATGGAGGAATGGCACCATCAGAGTAGGGTGGAGGAGACGTAGGAACAGCGCCTGTTTGTTTATAAAGTATGTGGCAGCTGTCAGAGTGAAGGGAAAAGTATAACAGGTATTTTTACATACAGCATTAAGTCAACAGAGGTTGTGAACGCAAAACTTAGTGTATGAATATACTGTAGTACGGTATTCAAGTTTCTGAATACTGTGTTCGAGAGACATTGAATATAGTGCTGAAAAAGTCTGTGAAGGCAGTGTTAAAGAAACTGAATATGTAAAAAGTTTACAAATATGGTACAGTACTCACAGATTGTGAATATGGCACCTGAGGAAGTTTGTGCATACAGTGCTGCAAAGCATTTGTAACTACGGCAATAAAAAAAAAAAAAATGTGAATACAGTAATCAAGAAAATTTTGAATAGGTTACCTGACTTCATGCCACTGGAGGCTATGGAAACTGTGGGCACATTTTCTTTCATGCTCTCTGCATTTTCCTCCTTGTTCATGGCGTCTGTGTTTTCTCTCAAGCCCCTCTGTTTCTGGCGCCTCACATAGTCTTGCAACCAGGCGAAGATGGCATGATGCACGAAATTGTGGAAGAGACGAAAGAGAGAATAGAAGAAGATCAAATCAATGAGCTTTGGTGATGCGGAGGGTGGGGCAGTGATAGCCACCTGGGAGAAGAGACTGGCCATGGCGATGATGCATGATAGCTTGATAGCAATGCGATCACTTTTGCAGTCGACATTATCCACGTCATAGCCACAGTTCCACAAATGCAGCATGGTAAAATATATATATATATATATATATATATATATATATATATATATATATATATAGATATATATATATATATATATATATATATCCATTATCCACATCATCATCCCTAATCCATAAATGCAGCATGATCTGTTAGTTTATAGGCAGATGCCTTAATCCTGTAGGGGGTGGCCACAAACAGATCACTTTCATATCGTCCTGTCCTATGCAGCATGGTAAAAACGGATACTAATCAACTATCTACATCATCAACACTGCCACCAATGCATTATCATAAAAAGAGACATTTGCTAACTCATCATGCACATCATCACATTTCCACAAACGTTGTATAATGTACAATTATTAGACCTCTGAATCCTGGGTGATGTTATTCTCAGCTTATTCTTGCAGCTTTCAGACAGTTTTGTTTAATTTAGGAAAGGTCTCTGAGTAAGATTAACAAACATGTATTAATTTATTGAATCTGGGTGACTATTCTTAATTTATTCTTGCGGCTTTCAGACAGTTTTACTTTGACTTAGGGAAGGCCTTGTACTGAGGGGTATACTCAGGTTCGTATGAGTCACTATGTATCTGTCTATTGCCAGACGCCATAATCCCGTAAGCGTAAGGGGTGGCCATTTGACTTTAAGTTGTTTTATGGGGAGGGACACTAACCCTCCACCAACCCACGTATGGGAGCACGTATGGGTTGGTTATATGGTTACCACCCAGCGTTGTAAATGGTTTCTTGGCTTACAGGAAACCATTAGGC
>NC_136977.1:43517836-43867836 GCF_032717465.1 Coenobita brevimanus | reverse complement strand
ATACATTCTTGCGTGCCTGTATGGTCTGGCCCAGCCTGCCTTGCCTCTGTTATTGGCCCCGCTTAGCTGCCGGGCCCATTCATATGGAGTGTGAATAAAACAAAATTCTTGTTATATGTGAAAGCAAGACAGACAAATAAGCTTTGCATGTAAATTAAGTAGTTCTACAATCTTGTGAACATTATTTGTACCTTGGCTGTTGGGTCAACAACCACAGCTATTACAAGCATAAATGATGTGCCATGCTGTTAAATTCATTTCATTCATTAAGAAAAAATAATGATGCCCCCTTTCGGATTAATTTTTTTTTCCAGGCTCCCTTTATGTTTACGATCTTATATGGATGTGAGTCATTGTTGAATGGTGATATAAAGCCTACGAACATACTGCTGTATATATGTGGTGTATTAAGCAACTGCTGGGAGTTCGAAAAACAACTACTATAGTAATGATGTAGGCTTAGTACAGTTAGGCTATCCTCTACGTGCTCTGATTATGGCCAAGCAGCATAAGTTTTTCTCTCGTATGTGAGGACACCTGAGAGATACGGCAAACGACCCGCTTGTTCATGCTATACATATTATTTTGAGTTACAATTGCCACACGTCACGATATGCACGAGATCTATTGGTTGATAATGTGAATGATTTACAAACTGCTATGGAAGATTAAATTATCTTTTTGGAATTCTGATAAAGTTGTATCAGACCTTATATTCAGACCTGGTTGTTCATGATATATACAGAGGAAATGTTTAGGCGAACGAATTTGAACGCTAGTATGAGTGAGTGCCCATTCCCTTGCAGGTGAGGAGGGACAGTGGTATAAACAATGCAGAGGTTGTCTGCCTATGGAGGAATGGTTATGCACATGTGAAATCCAGTCTGGAGGACACGTTATTCAGAAGTTCCCCAGAGAATTACATATTCACCAACATAATCAAATATCCTAGGTGGAAAATTTTTTGTTGGAGGTAATTGATTGTCCTGTTGTTTTTGTATAAGTGATCAAATACTTTCTGAATATGCTCAGAATTCAGGAAAACGAGAAAGATAAAATATCTTCAATTTGTCATAATCCACCTTAGATCAGATTCCTTTACTCTTATGTATTAGAAAACTTTTAATATTTCCCGGCATGTATTCAGGATGCTGGGTGTAACATTTCATGTACTGTTTCTCTCACGTTTCAGTATCAGTGGTACTGTTTTGACTTAGCCATTTGTAATTTTTATTAGGTAAATCACTTTACATACATAGCTTTATATATTCTGTGTTATTACTTGGACCATTATTGTCATACATATATTTTTAAGTAATATCTTTTACAACTTGTGGGCAATAAAATTCTCTCTCTCTCTCTCTCTCTCTCTCTCTCTCTCTCTCTCTCTCTCTCTCTCTCTCTCTCTCTCTCTCTCTCTCTCTCTCTCTCTCTCTTTCTCTCTCTCTCTCTCTCTCTCTCTCTCTCTCTCTCTCTCTCTCTCTCTCTCTCTCTCTCTCTCTCTCTCTCTCTCTCTCTCTCTCTCTCTCTCTCTCTCTCTCTCTCTCTCTCTCTCTCTCTCTCACCTCGCTACTGAAGACAGCAAGGAAGGCGCTGGTCTGCCTCACCGAAATATTAACATATGTGGGCATCGAAGGGGTAGAAGTCTAGATAGAAGTCACATTCAAAGGCAGCCATGAAGATGCTGAAGCTCAAGGGTTACATTGGCTTCTTCCGTGTACTTCAGACATGCGAAGAAGGAGATATATTAGGATGAATGCCGGTCAATTGCATGAGACTACTTAGCTCCCTGAATCCGTTGATGTATTACACCTATATAGACAAAATTCTCTCTAGGAAAAAAAAGGGGAAGTGGACTGGATTCAAGAGGTAAAGGTGGACAGTAAGTTTGTGCATGTCCAAGTTTATCCGAATATGAACTGCAGCAGTCCATTCATCATTATTCACATTCTTCATCCATTAAATATTCTGTGAACTCGGATTCAACCATACTCACATACTTCATCCACTTAAACTTCAGAATTCTCCATGCTATATATCCCACATCCATCTAACCCTCAGCATACCCTAAATTCATTCTTATTCTCATTCTTCACCAGCCTACTGCATCACTAACCCTCAAATTACGCCAGCTCTCTCAGATGCCTCCATACATTTATCATCCATTTTAATCCTTTACTGACCTTTTGATTCACCCAAACACAGTCCCAGATTCTACCTTTTTATACAGGGTACGTGGCTGAAGCATGTATCTCACTTAGGATAGACGAACGCCCTTACCCTGCATAGTCCCAAGTCACCCTTGGACAAGATGTAGCACGCATTAACCCACCAAAAAAGGGAGGTATTGCCAAGGAAGTGATGTGGGGCCACGACCCGGTAGCTGTCCTTGCACAACACTCCCAGTCGGGGAACTCAACCGTATTTACCAAGTACTGTAGCCAAGTCCGGGATGGAGACTGCTAGTAATATTTGTCTCCTATACACAACAATCCTCTTGGGGTATATGCCTTCTCCACTTTCCAGCACCTCGCCATGTGGAAGGACCCTGTTCCAACCCTGGTAAGGTGCTGTCTGGTACAGGAAGGCAGGTACTTGCCGTGGTCAGTGGGTCTGCTTGGCCAGAGAGACTGAGGTAAAGCAACAACAACCATAGTCACAATCTTCATTCACACAGCCCTCAACTCACCCTCATATCCGTTGACCACATCTGCTCTCACCCTTCAGATTCATCCTAACTTACAACTTTCATCCCTTCCCATCATGTTCATTCTTCCAGTCCTCAGCTAACCCTCATATCTATCCACAGCATCTGGCTTACACGTCAGATTTATCCTTATTAACAGTTTACTCGTTACTTTCACTCTCTTAATATCAGCTAAATAATCAAAATCATCCTTACTCACTTTACATCCACCCAGCCTTCAGTTCACTCTTTAATCCATCCACTGCATCCGTGTTCTCCCTTACCCAGTCCATATTTTGCCTTCATGTCCATCTTCACCTTCCTCAACTCATCTTCTAGCCATTCACTGCATTCATTTCACCTTATATTCAGTCCATATTTCGCGATCATATCCATCCTTACCTTCCTCATCTAGCCAGTCCTTAACTCATTAAAATCATCTTATTTGTTATTCTCATCTACACACCTCTCAACTCATCCTCTAGTCATTCACTGCATTCAGCTCTACTTTAGGTTCATCCTTACTTGCATTTTTCACCCATCCAACCATTTCCTAACCCCCAGCTCACTCTCATATCCATTCTTACCAGTTATTTTCATCCGCCTAAAACTCAACTCACCCTCATACCCATTCACCACATCCAGCTTTCCCCCACTCGGCCCCACAATGGCTGTGAGAATGTCCGTCACACCTGTTTTATGCTGAAAGCGTTCCCTGTCCTCGAACACAGCGTTGTCGAGGCTGAACTTGGGGGTCCAGAGACTGTCCTCTGATAATATGTTATCCTCTTGGCGTGGGCTGGGCTGGAAGATGGTGAGGCGACCGTCCTGCCAGCTGGTGGTCAGCTGTTGGGGAGGATACAAGACAGATCTGACTAAACACAGTAGAGAGATTGCAGGAACATGTAAGCTAGGGTCATATCTCTGGTATGGATACTCGTACTGGCCACATCCACTTTAGTTCTGTAATAGTAACTAGGTCTATCTATCTATTGCCAGACGCCACAATCCCGTAAGGGGTGGCCACTTGACTTTGAGTTAGTTGTTTTACAGGGAGGGGCACTAACCCTCCACCTCTCTCTCAGTAGTAACTGGGTAGCGTTAGTAATTCTACCTACGGTATTTTTTTCTGCCTACGGTATTTTTTTTCCAGTCTTTGGGATTAAAATTTGCAATCCTGGGGCCTCCTTTTTAGTCTTTTTTGTAAGTTGACATCTTTTTATATAAACTGTAAACAGCTTCCCATTCTTACTCCATTTTGTTCAAATCAAACTCTTCTCTCCTCTCCTCTCTTCTCCTCTCCTTTCCCCTCCCTTCCCATCCCTTCCCTTCCCGTCCCTTTCCTTCTTCTCCATATGTACTGTATACTATATATAAATCTGTCTGTCTGTCCCCTAGTCTCACATTAAGCCACAACTTGATGACCTGATGATTGATATCTACGTCAATCACCTTATTTAGAACAGTAGTTAGGGTCAGACGGGTGAGGTTGCCAGGGGGGCGAGTGGAACGGTAGGAGGGGGGCAGCTCCTGAAGGAAAATGCACATCTCGTCTGAATCGTCGCCGCAGTCGTTGAGCCCGTTGCATCTTATCCTCAGAGGCAGACAGTCACAAATGTTGCATGTGAACTGGTTCTTTGGGTCAGAAAAAAGAGTATAGTAAGTCTTTGTCTTATATTCCCAACTTTGGTACCAACACAAAATACAGCTCGCACACAATCCACTCTGCCCACACTGCACTGCAGTCCCCCACACCACAACACCCTTACTCGCATTCATCACTCCATCACAACACAGACAATACTTCAACATAATCTCAGCAAAAGATCTCTGGGAGAGATTGGTTGAAGTGACTGGTTCTTGCGGTCCATGGGTTCACATTCAGATAAGCCTGGGGTTGCAACATCAAGACACTACAGAAAACGTAAAGATAGCAGTAGAGTTGAAAGATAAGGCTAAAGTGAAGGATATAAAAGGTGGGGGAACTCAGAGTAGTAGGAAGGAGTACCTGCCATTCACTCACTCAAAGTAGTTCTATATTCAGGTGACTACACTAAGTGACAAGGCACATTTGTTTCCTGTAAACCAGAAAACCATTTACTGTGTTGAGTGGTAATCACATAACCAACCAATAAGCACTTGGTGGTCTAATGGGTTGAGGTGCTCCAGCTCAATGTGGCCCATGAGGGTTTAAATCCAAGGGGTGGGATTTACTCATACAGGGACAGACATAAGAACTAACTGTACAACCTGTGATAAAAGTTCACCTGCAATTCTACTCAATCTACTTTTCACTTAGAGCATATCCATCACTTTCTTTTCTGGCATATCATAATCATAATAGAAATCTATAGGCAGAAAAACATATCAAGCTTCTCTGAGCACAGAAATAATAAAAGGCATGGAAAAGTGAGATGTAGAAGAAGTGAACTATTAAGGGGATTTCATACCAGCCTCTCTTAGCTTAGAAACATTTAGTCAGCAGTGAAAATATAAGATGAAGAGGTGAGCTATTACACGAACTTTTGCTCGCATAGTACGAAAGAACCGAGGGTGTTATGATCTTTGCTATGTTCAGTCTTTCCATCCTTCTGCTCCTGAAGGGTAGGTGAAGAGAAGGGATACAACATTAGGTGAACATTAGCTCATGACTATACCTTGAAGCAGAGGGTGAGCGCTATGATCTTAGTTACGTTCCCTTCAGCAAAAGTCCACCAAATCCGGCCTATTGGAAGGATCCTGTTGTACACCAGAGCTGTAGCCACGGGTAGGTTGCTCCCTTGAGTCCACAGTTCTAACTTATAGGGGGCAGACCTGAGTGCAGAAAGAAAAAGGAATATGGCTTGCATGTAAAGAATAAGGCTTGAATGTAAAGAAAGAAAAAGACATAAGTGAAGAAATATAATCAGGCGTAGGATTAATGGCTATTAACTGCACGTGGAATATTAGCCAACAGAGGAAACTGAGAAGCAGAAGAAGTGATATATTACGAGGACTACATACCAAACCTCTCAAAGCTTAAAATAACTGGCCAACAGAGGGATGTGAGAATCTGAGGAGATGAATGTATTAGGCTTATACCAACCCTCTCTGAGCTTAAGGATATTAGCCAGTGGAGGAAGAATCGTAATTAAAAAAAGGAGAGATATTAGGCAATTTGTACCACGGATTTGTAAATTCAACTAAAGATCGTGGATGATAGTTTTTTTTTCTCAACCTCTTCCCCTGCCTCGGACTAAGGATTCTGCAGCCAAAGTTACACACCAAACAAGGACCTGTTGTTGTGACCCTAGGCTCTTATGGAAGTGAATCCGGTGAAATGTAAGCTGTATCGGCTCCTCTCCTGCAGTCCACCATCCTTCGTGGGAGCAAGGAGAGTGGTGAGGGACGTTTGTACAGCAGGGCAGTAGAGTCCCTGGTTACTCTGATGTCGGTGAGTGAAGGCGTCCCTCTTCAGCATCACGAGGAGCTGTAGTTTATAATTATAACTTTTTCCGAACTGCATTAGTGACAGCAGCCACAATTTTCTGTGCCAATTTGACTCATCATATTTGGTCGCAGTCTGCGGTTTTCTAGTACGAGATTGGTGGAGAAATAATTTTGATTGGCCATGACCGGTCAAGCTGGCAGCAAGCAAATGCGGTTAATGTTATCGTGAAGTGTTCCATGTGTATTCCAACAAATTTTCAAACCAACACCTTAACTCCCAACAACAGGTCGTCCAGTGAAACGCTGACTGTGACTTCCTTCCAGTCGGAGGTTAAGGGGAAAAGAATGGGGAGTAACTATGGATCGTAACTGTACAGACCATTGTTCCGGGGCCATGGGAGGCTTTGCAGCACCTCAGTCTTAGCGATTTATTCTGCTCATTACACTTTACCTCGTAGGTCTTCATAGCATTTCATTTTTAGAAATTTTTTCAGGATATTACACCTGTATGATGTCTATATGCTTTTAACTCTTTCAATCTGATGATGTGTTTGTGCTACTTCTCAGTGATAATACTGATCTTCGGAAAGCACCCCAGTAGCAAAAAAGACCATGGAAACTATATTAAACTCTGGTTCGAAAAAGTCTTTCCGAAGGGTAATACAATGATCTGTAAATAGCAATAATAAGGTGGAAAAAACAGGTCGCAGGACTGAAGAGGTCAATATCTACACAGTTTGCGTCGATATCATAAACAGAATATTGAGGTGTAAAATGCTGACTAAATCACTAAGAAAGTTGTATTACGGAATCTCAAAAGTCACTTACTGCTTGGCCCTGTGTCCTTACCTTGTGGTGGAGCCGGTAATAGTAGTGGTATATCCCCTGGTGGAGTAGAAAGTTAAAAGGTGTTGTACAGTATGCAAAATAAATCACCAAAGAAAGATGTGCTATGAAGCCTCCTAAGCGAACTAGAATACGGCACTGTGGATTACTATAATTCTTTCACCTTAACATGGGTCAGATTTCCCTTCCTTTGCGGCTTCCTTCACGCAGCTCAATGGATGTAAAAAACAATACTGTACTTAGGCTCTACATCCTTTCCACAGCACTTCTTAATGACTAGAATTATATTCTAGTGTTAATTTCTTGTTACAATTCAGCATTCATGATGATTAGATGGCATTTGTAGGCTAAGTTAGAGAGAAAAACGTATAATGTGCGTGCTTACATTGTGGTTGGATTAGTGACAGTGATGATGCGTCCCATCATAGAGTATAATCTGTACTTCTCGTGGGGAATCAAGTAGAAGGCGTCGTCGTCTATGCGCGGCCCGTTTTGCCTCAGCGTCAAAGTCATGTCCCACGGCACCTGCGTGCAAATATGTACACACGCTAAAATTATTAATCTCTTCTGCTATTTCTGCATATGTTTTCCAACAAGAGAGATCACAGTGACCTAATGTACGTGCTTTCTCCCAACGTTTATAGAGTCTGTGCCGCCCCTTTTGTGTGTGTGGGGGGGGGGAGGGGAGTTGAAGGGCTAACGGCAGATGAGTTCTGGAAGACCCCTAAAGTGGTACTGTACTGGAGTAAAGATATTCAACATATACGTTAGAGGAGCCGACATAAACCCCATACATTAACACTCAGGCTCCTAGGTCTCATGGAACTGGACAAAATCGTTTCAAATTGGCTGGAATAAAACACAAGAGGTGTCCCTGTCCTGAGAGAATAAACAATGACAATATTTATACGTTCTCTCTTGCCTTGCTCTCAGATGAATAAAATTATCTGTTATTAGCTTGAATACATTCTATGATGTCTTGGTCAAGAAAGTTAGATACGCAAGTGCCAATATTTCTTTCAGGTGGTATGTTTTATTGATTCATTGTAGTTCCCTGCGGACTATTTAATTCTGTTTTGGGGAGATCTCTTGAAGTGAAGGGATAAATGAAGGTTATAAGTAACATCTCTTCAAGGCTCAGTAAAAGAACCTGGGAATAGCAAGAATAAAGTGAAAAATACGTCATCAAATTGAAGGGGTAATAGTTCTTTCACCTGAACGTGACAGGTCTTTGTCCTTCTTCGGTGTACTTTCCACAGCTTAGTGGCAAAATAAGACAGTGTTACTGTTCTACATCCTTTCCTTAGCACTTTTTTGTGACTACATCATACACTAGTAGGCTATACATCTGTTGTTACATAAACATTCAAGATGAAGTTACGGTAAAATTGGGCCAATTTAAAGTGAAAAAATTATAGTACGGTACTGCTTCATTTTTTTTTTTTTTTTTTAATGACTGAGCGTTCATGTAAGAGAGGTGCCAAATTTAGGCCAAGTTAAAGTGAAGACTATAATTTTGCTTATGGTGCATTGTCTCGCCTAGCAAATGAACATTCCATAGGGAAAGACAACAAATCCAGGCCAAGTTAAAATGAAAAGAGTATAATTTCGTTTGTGTCTAGCACTCACGTGGCAGGCGAGTTCCTGTGAGTAATAGTGGCTGCAAGTTGTGGGTAGTTCTCCCGGCTGAGTCGTCACGGAGGACAGGACGATTAAAGAACACTGATCACCATCCTTCTCAGCCCAGTACATCATTAATTCGCGGGGAGAGTCACGCTGCAGCTGCAAGGACATACCAAATGTGACTGACAAGGAAGGCTACTCTCTCTCTCTCTCTCTCTCTCTCTCTCTCTCTCTCTCTCTCTCCTAACAGCTGGATTTAGCTGTATTTCCCCTATAAACTTTTCCCGATCTGTTTGTAATTCTTCCCACACAATTAAAACAGTTATAAGTACAGTACGTGAGTGACAGAAGTTTTCCCAATACGTCACTTCTACTTTCACTTCCCTCTGCTGGCTAATATTCTTACGTTAAGAGAATCTTGATATGATTCTCTAATACTTCACTATCCATTCAGTTTTTGATTCTCTGTGATAGCTTACGTCAGGAAGGACAAACGAACAGCGGGCCATTTTTTTCGTGAACTGTGCAACCATTAGCTTTTAGTATCTGTTCACATTCTCCCACCATATTCCAGCAAAAAAAAGTGACGAGGTGAAATGTGATGCAAATTTCTGTTCCCTACTAAACAATGCCACTGTTTACCTTCCGCTGCATCAAGGCATTCGACTGGTCATCCCTCCTTGGCAGAGACCCCCCAAACTGCCTACATATTCCCTCGGCCGCAGAGTATGATAGCTTGCCCTCCACTACTATGAACCGGTACTTGAGACGAGGCAGGCACAGCTCCTCCCCCTCTACAGTCTGCAGTTTCACAAGTCTGTAAATAAAACAAAGTGAGAGAGGTCGAGATGGCTCCTGACAACTGCTGATGACGATGAGTGATGATGATGTTGACATTTGCTTTTCACCTGTTCAGTTCTGTTACTCAGGAGGGACGCCAGGGGTGACATCGATATAACCGGGCAGCCGGGTATAAACATCACTCACCTCCCTCCCTAACCCTTGAAAGAAGAAGGATAGACTGCAGAAGGGAAACTTTAACCTACATATCTATATGAGCCTGGGGTCACAAAAACGACAGCCTGTTCCATCTACAATCGACTAAATTCAGCTTCTGGGAAATTTCTTGCAGTCAAGGGGGCCAATGAAGGCTATATCTAATTTCTTGTGAAGACCATCTCCTTAGCTTTACAAAAGTCTGAAAGTAGCAACAATCAAATAAAAAATGAGTAATTGTAGTGAAAGCCTTAGGCCTAATCACATGCCATCCTCCCCCTCCTCCTTCTCCTCCACATCATCATCATCATCATCTGAGTCTCTCCACGAGAGGACAAAGGCTTCTCGCATCTTTTTATAATCCGACTTATTGGCAGTTAGCTTGTATCATCCCATCCAAGGGAATCCCGAATCTCATCTCGCCATCTTGTTCCCTATTTAAAATCAAGTAAGTATTATTTATTAGCTGTAAATCATCATCATCATCAATTTAACCTTTTTTTCCACCTAAGGATGGGGTGAGATAGGGTCAAAGGAGTACAATGGAACAAAACAGCAACAAAACTAATGACCTTTTTGGGACTGTTTGTTACTAAGAGGACTGTGCTTATGATATCTAGTTCTGTGAGTTGAAGATAAGGATAGCAAGGCAAGGAAGGAGGAAACGTGAAAAAAGAAGGACTGTCACTGGCATGCTACGTGAAAGAAGCCAGACACTCATTAATCACCATTCAAGTCCCCGGAATCCTTCTTTTACCTCAAAGGCGTAATCAACTGCACAGATATTTTTGCATTTTTCTTTGTACCGTACAAGCACTTCACATACGGCACACAAATTTTAAAGTAGCCAGTTAATACCTGTATCCTCAGGTCCATCTTAGTGTGAACTCAGTGGACTGCAGGTTGATGCAGCCTCTCTCCTGCAGTCGACCACACTCCCTTCGAAGGATGGAGGAGGGGAGAGTTATCGACCTTTATACAACCAGGCATCTCCACCACCTGGTTATACCGGTGTCACCACACGAAGGCATCCACTCCAGCACCACAGACCTTTTACAAAAAATCATCAGCGTACCGAGACGTAACGTTGTGGGTGAAATGGAAATCAACTGAGAGTGAAGTGTGGCTGGCTGTTCCAAGCAGTTCCTCGTCATTCATCACCACCTTCCACCCGCCCATTCCCAGGTCGTCGTCAGTCAGATCACCACTGCAGTTCGCTAAGAAGAACACCTGACAGGTATGTGTCATGTGTCAATGAAGTGTAAAAACAGACCGTCCAAGGCTGTAATAAACTACAAATCCCCACGACCTCCCACCCTTCATCATCACCTGCTACTCACACCATTTCAAATCTGCCAACTTCTCACTTCCTTTGATGGTATTCATTACACGATCGATTTCTCAGTTACCTCTTGGGGATCGAACCTATGCAAAGCCGTCACCCCACCTTGGCCATTTAACCACTAGACCACCAGGCACCTCATTAAATCACCGGAAGGGAAAGAAATTATTTGCCAGTACAATCATCATCAAAAATTCGCCGACAGACACCTGCCAGCATTGTGTCCTTCCATATATCTCACTTCTCTCTGAACGTCAAAGATTCCTTCCATATTATGCTCTTTTGTCGCGTGCTTCATGTTGCTAGTGGGTAAAAAAAATCTTTCTTGTTAACACTTTCCATCACCACAGCTGGAAGAGAAAAGCGTCAGCGATTGACCTTCACGGTATATTTTAACGCTTGTAATTCTTTGACGCATTTATTGATTTAATCTTGACTTCTATGCGATTTTATTCAGATCCCAAAGCCACTTACGATACGGGTCTGAGAGAGCTAGTACTGCCACAATTAACTTTCTCCTGACCAAAATAGCTCCAAACTCTTATTCCACGTAACGCCAGACGATTTATTCACCTGAGATTAAGTCACAGGAGTCAGAGTGTTAGTGTAGTGAGTGAACATCTGAGTAAATGATCATGAAAGTCTCTAAGCTGTATATAATCGCCTGGAAGTAGATGGAATGAACTTGAAAATGACACCGCAACCTCCACTCCAATGACGCATTATATATATTTTATTACTGTTACAGTCAGACTGTAACTTGAAATACTTTGGTGATAGAAACTCCGTGTACAAACAGCTAGATAAGGAGTTTATTACAGGCTCACAGTAAAACAGTCTACCCTTCTCGGCTGTCTGATATGAACTGATGCAATAACGCCGTCTTCAGGCGTGGGAAAGCGTGCTGATCTAGCAAGTTTAGTGGGGGCATGTATGCATTGGGGGGGGGGGGACATATATACATCGGGGGTAGACATATTGTGGAGGGGGTACATTACTCCCCCGGGTAGCTGAGACGGTGTCTCCTGACACCGGGAGTTAAATGGTGTTTGATTATAGGAGTAAGGCAGGACCGGGAGGTTTGTACAAGGGATAAGGATGATACAGGGGCAGTAAGGGAGACATGGCCATGTTGAGGGGAGGGAATTAGAACGATATATACAGATGAGATATACAAGGATTAATAGGGACAAATGCAGTAAGGATCGAAGGTATATATAAACATAATGGGAAGTACAAGACGATCTTATTCCCATTATTGAGTTCTCTCTCTTCTCTCTCTCTCTCTCTCTCTCTCTCTCTCTCTCTCTCTCTCACCTGCATGTCATTGATCCTATAAGGGAACACCTGAGGCAGAGTGATGAAATCTCTAAAGGTATCAGGATGATGCTCTTGAGATCCATCGGCATTCCAAAGGTCATGCGAACAGGCTCCTGGATGATGATGATAATAATAATAATTATAATAAAAATAATAATAATAATAATAATAATAATAATAATAATAATCCATCCATCCATCATCCAATCCTACGTTGCCCCATGAGGAGCGTAGGAGCCCGGGGCTAGGCAGTTGGTCCTGACATTTAAGATGAAAGTGACCAATCTCACTCATCCCTGAGTGGCATTATGTGAGCAATAAACCCCAACCATCCCTTGGATATAAACCTTCACCGGCTCAATCCGATTGGAGCACAATAATTAGGCTACCCACTAAACCACCAGGCGCCAAAATTTGATTATATGGTTACCACCCAGCGTAGTAAATAGTTTCCTGGTGTACAGGAAACCATTTGGCTTGTCACTCAGTGTAGAGTCACCCATAGGCAGAAGGAAGAGGAAAGAATGAAGGAATGAAAGACAGAAGAGGGAGTGTAAAGTCACCCGTAGGCAGAAGGACGAGGAAAGAATGAAGGAAAGATAGAAGATGGAAGGAAAGAAGGATGGAGGAGAGGACAGGCCAGACACCCGAGAGCAGCACTACATTGAGTGAGTGGATGGTGAGCGCCCCCACCTACCACATAAATAATAATAATAATAATAATAATAATAAACAATTTCCGTCTACTGTTCGTTTATGCTAAACCAAAAAGTTGTATAAATATTTATGTTACTGAACTTGCCTAATCTGTACCAGTGTATGTTTATGAGTCATCGATCCACGAAAGAAGTACTCGAAATGAAACAATTACATTATATTAGGTAATCTGATGCATGGCGTGCAGTACGTTATACTTCACGATGATGACAGGAATGCAGTCGAATAACAATTTCCTTAGTGCAAAGAAAACGACAAGTTATTCGCAATCAGCCACCCTGTTTTAGGAAAATAATTTACAACAGTTCATTTACACAAATCTACATCTTGCATCAAATTTTCGCTGCTCTCTAAAGAAATAACGAGGGCATGGAGTTGGGAAATCACTAGCCTATACACTGTCTTCACTTTTAAGCCTCAGTATCGGACAGTCAGGATCTTGGGGTATTAAAAAGAGAGAGAGAAAAAAAATAGGTACAACCGCCGTCAATTCTTTGGTTAGGCCTATAGATGAAAAAAATCAGTAGTTCTTTACACTCCATTTTTTTTTTTTTTTAATACCCACCATTTGACTCTAGAGGACAAGGACAATGTACAGTCGGTCGTCTTTCTACATGTCACTACTAAATAAATGCACAGGCCTTTAAATTCACCACTACCACCATCACAACCATTCATCACTGTCACCATGTGTCACTAAATTTCACGGCTGCAGAACAGGTCATCATCATCATCATCATTATCATCATCATTATCATCATCATCATCATCATCATCATCATCATCCTAACTCCTTTAAAATTCAAGGCAACAGATTCTGAAGGGTAACTCACGGAGATGTTGATAGCACTGAGTGCCTGAGGGTTGTAGTGTGTGAGGGGAGAGTTACGGCCGTTGATGAATATGGCAAGA
Organism: Coenobita brevimanus; assembly: GCF_032717465.1. NCBI lineage: Eukaryota > Metazoa > Arthropoda > Malacostraca > Decapoda > Coenobitidae > Coenobita > Coenobita brevimanus. Next base: position 43,853,965 of record NC_136977.1, on the reverse strand, counting down.
TGCAAACCCAGGACGGCGAATAAGTGTTGCCATCTCCACAGGCCCACACCCTCGTCAGCTAGGTGGTATCCGACACCCTGGATGACGGCAATGGTGTCTCTGTTGACTGAGTTAAATAGAAAAGTGAGAACTGCAAGAATAAGGTGTAATAATAAGCTGTACCATCAGTCAGTGTCAAGGTACAGAAGCCTGCAAAAGTTCCGTTCCCCTTCCTTGCTATCAGTAGTTCGTAACATTACTTTAGTTTCCGTAGCTATAAGAAAAAATTTAGTTTAAAGTAATTGTTTAACTAACAAAGCAGATTATAGTGACTACATGCAACTTTACCCAAACTCGTACGGTGCTATGGGTTACTGAAAGTCAGAAGCATGAACCGAACTTTTCCAGGGGGACTGTACATTATTAATTTCTTCTGTTCGATGAAGTTTTCAAAATCTGATCTTAAACCCGTATAGCACCAATGAAAAATCAACCTACTGTATACTGTGTCGGGGATCGAACCCAGGGCCATCTGATGACACGGAGATTTACCACCGCGCCATGAGCAGGTAAAATCCACCTCTCTAATTCCACTGTGTTTCAGGTAGAATCCACTTCTCCTTGCCACTAACCTGTAGCCAAGTTTGTTCCACCCCCTCTATCTGAAGGAACTGAGGCAGCTCCCGACACTGGGTCCTCTAGATTACTGTTCATTTCCTACAGACCGCTTCCTTCGCAGGCTAAATATAATGGCCCACTTTCTACAGACAAACTTATCTCTCAAAACAATCACAGACACACTCACAGTCAGGTATACAGACTCGCCTTCTCTAGACAGCACCACAAACACACTCACAGGCAACATCACAAACACACTACAGACAGCGACACAAACACAAAAACAGGTACAAAGGTTGACATATAAACAGGAACACAAACCCACTCACAGACAGGATCATAAACAGACTCATCTCCTACAGACAGCATCACAAACACACTCACATATGGGAATACAAGCAGAAAACATCAATAAACCACAGACGGGAACACAAACAGACTCGCCACCTACAGACACACCACAAATATGCACACAGCACCATCAATGGGCTCACTCCCCCTAGACACATTCTCACTTCCTTTAGTCAGCTGTACATACCTCCAATAACCAGCCCCTTTCCCACACAAATGTAGTAGTCCACTCTAAAAACATGAAGTGCATTTTGAAGTTGAAACACTGAGAATTCATCTGTGTCCTCAGGTAACGTGATGGTCTTTTCCAGGCACATAAAATTTTCCATGTCCATGCTGTCCGTATTAAGGCCTAGGACTTTTGTTGGCTCGTCCACTGGGAGAGAATAATAATAATAAATTGAAAGTTGGAATACAAATGTGGGCAATTGTGTGTGTGTATGCGCCAACGCAAGATCGTGCTAGAAGAGTGAGAGAAGAGTTCTGGACAAATGTAGAAGTGTGCATGGAAAAGTTTGGAAGGAATGAGAGAGTGTTTTTGATTGGTGATATGAATGGTAAAGTTGGGAATGTGAAGGTGGATGGAATAGTTGGTGAGTGGGATGTGCCTGCTGAGATAGATGAGAATGGCAGTGCGTTAGTGGACATTTGTGCTGGGAGGGGGTTGGTGATAGCCAATACCCTCTTCAGGCATAAAATGATCCACAGGTATACATGGCGAGTGATGAGAAGGGTGGGCGGTGAACTGAATGAAAGGAAGGCAATGATTGATTATGTGTGTGTGGATGAAAGGATGCGAAGATGTGTAATGGATGAAAGAGCTCATAGAGGTTGGAGGAGTGGACTTTCTGACCACTACTTGGTAGTGGCCAGAATTAGAATTCAAGTAAGATGGAGGAATAGAAGAAGGGAAAGACGAGAGGGAGGAGTAGTTGCAAGGAGAGTGGAAAGGTTACAAGAGGATGAGAAAAAGGCAGAGTATAAGAGAGAAGTGGAGGAACGATTGGGCAAATATGAATTGGAGCAGATGGGAGACGTGGAAGGTGTGTGTAAGATATTTACAGAAGAAATATGTGCAGCATGTGATGTGGTGTGTGGAAGGAAAAGACGGAGGGGTGTGCAAGGAACAGCGTGGTGGACTGAAGAGGTGAGACAGTCTGTGGCACAAAAGAAGAAAGCATACAATGAATGGATGAGAAATAGGAGCGTGGAAGAAGTTGAGAGGCGGAAGAGAGAGTTATAAGTAGAAAGAAAGAGAGAGGTGAAAAGATTAGTAAGAGAGAGTAAGAAGAGAGTGGATGAGGAATTTGGAAGGAATTTGAGTGTAAAGTGGAGGGACTGTAAGAAAATGTTCTGGAAAGAGGTGAAAAGAGTAAGACAGGGTGGAAGTGAAGTTAGCAGGGGAGTGAAAGATAAAAATGGTAGATTACAAGTGGAGAAGGGAGAAAAAGTGAGCAGATGGAGAGAACACTTTAAGGAATTGTTGAACATAAAGGATGGAAGTAATGCGAGTATAAGTGGCTGGGGAATGGCTGGGAGAAGGAAGGAGGTGAGAAGACAGGAAGAAATCTGTAGGATAGAAGTTGTGGAAGCAATGAAGAAAGTTAAATCGGGGAAAGCCCCAGGAATTGATGGAGTGTGTGGTGAAATGCTGAAGCGTGGGGGAGAGATAGTAGTAGAATGGATGTGGAAGATGTGGAGATTGGCCTGGGAGGAAGGTAGAGTCCCGGAGGATTGGAAGTCAGGTAAAATTATTCCCTTGTACAAAGGAAAAGGGGAAAAAGAAGTGTGCGGTAATCATAGTGGCATTTGTCTTCTTAGTATAATAGGAAAAGTGTATAGTAGGATACTTATTGACAGAGTTAGAGAAAGAACAGAGAAATTAGTTGGAGAAGAACAGGGAGGTTTTAGGAAGGGAAGAGGTTGTGTAGATCAGATATCCATTCTTAGATCTTTAGTGGAAAAGTTTCTAGAGAAGGGAAAGAAGTTGTATGCGGCTTTCATGGATTTGGAGAAAGCATATGACAGGGTGGATAGACAAGGATTGTGGAAAGTGTTAAGAATATATGGAGTAGATGGGAAGTTGTTGAATGCTGTGAAGAGTATGTACGATGGTGCGAAGGCTGCAGTGCGTGTGGATGGTGAACTAAGTGAATTTTTCTCTTTGAAAGTTGGGTTGAAACGGATGTGTCATATCTCCATGGTTGTTCAATCTGTACATGGATGGGGTAATAACAGAGGTACAAGGTAGGGTAGTGGATGTTGGAGTGGCCCTTGTGAGAGAGGATAGTGTTTGGAAACTCCCTGTACTGTGGTTTGCAGATGATACTGTGTTGTTGAGTGAAGACGAAGGGGAGCTGCGAGGCTTTGTGGATGAGTTTGGGAGAGTGTGTAAGAAACGGAATCTAAAGGTGAATGTAGGGAAGAGTAAAGTGATGGTCTTTGAGAGAGGTGATGTCAGTGAATGTACAGCGAGGTTGGATGGTGAAGAATTGGAAAATGTGAGTACGTTTAAGTACTTGGGGAGTGTGATGAGTAAGGATGGAGGTTTGGAGGGTGAAGTGCGTGAAAGGGTACAGCTGGGAAGAAAGGTTGCTGGTTCCTTGAAAGCAGTGATAGGAAATAGGGAAGTGAGCATGGAAGTGAAAAAGTTACTACATGACAGTATTGTGATACCAACTCTAACGTACGGAAGTGAAGCTTGGACGTTGTTGGAAGGACACAAGACAAGAGTGAGAGCAGTGGAAATGAGTTATTTAAGAGGAGCCTGTGAAGCCACATGGAGAGACAGGCTGACGAATGAGAATATAAAGGAGCATTGTGGTATGGATGTGGATGTGATAGGAAGCGTTATGAGGAACACACTGAGGTGGTTTGGCCATGTGGAGAGGATGGAGAGTGAAAAACTGACGAAGAGAGTGTATGTGAGTGAGGTAGAGGGGGTAAGAGGGAGAGGGAGGCCGAGGATGAGCTGGAGGGATGGGGTGGTGAGGTATATGAGAGAGGGGGGTGTGAGTTGGGAGCAGGGCAGTGAAATGGTGGGGGACAGGGCGACTTGGAGGCGATTTGTTTGTGGCCACCCCGAACGGGATTGAGGCGTCTGGCAATAGATAGACAGATAGAAATGATAATAATAATAATAATAATAATAATAATAATAATAAATAATAATAATAATAATAATAATAATAAATGATAATAATGATAATAATAATAATAATAATAATAATAATAATAATAATAAACACAATAATAATGACAATAATGATAATGATAATCTAACACTTACCGTCAGCCACACACCTTAATTAAAAACTTTTCTCAAACACACCCACCTTCAGCCTCACCCATCACTCCCACACCCATAGCCAGCCACATCAGCAGGAGAGATGGCAGCTTCACATGATTCATTTCACCCTCCTACACCAAGCTGCAAAGAAGTGGATAAAGCCTGCAATTAACAAGAAATATAAGAAGAATTTCCAAGATCAGTTTAGGAAGGACTCATAGTGATTTTTTTTTTTTTTTTTAAACTTTAAGAAATCACAGAGCACCATCAAGATAGCTTACAAGAGTCCTGCGTGATCCCTGCCTTGTGTGAAGTGCAGAGCCTCACTGCGAGAAAAAACAGACCCTGATCAGAAGCAAGGAACCTAAACAATGACGCCTGTTTGCACAGTGATAACTGACTATTTGGACGAGTGTTAGCACTGCAAATATAATAATCTTCCCGTGATACACTCACACTTCCACAACGTAGATGACTATTTACCCAAGGCTCTTGTACACGTCAATGCTTTTCACCTGGCGTTTGTGTCTACCCATATTGCACTATTTATTTGACATGTACGCCGTAGAAGACTACCCTACTTCCTTGGTAGCGTTTAGATGATAGAAGAGCTTTTGGAATTTTCGTCCGCCTTGTGTTCTAGTGGAAGAAACTCTAATGGAGAACCGTACAAATACACAAGAGGCGACTTTGTGTGTGTGTGTGTGTGTGTGTGTGTGTGTGTGTGTGTGTGTGTGTGTGTGTGTGTGTGTGTGTGTGTGTGTGTGTCTCTCTCTCTCTCTCTCTCTCTCTCTCTCTCTCTCTCTCTCCATAAACTTTTTCGGACGAGACAGCAGGCACAAATGAACAGAAGTACACCCTTCCACCACAGAAACTTAAAGAACTTAAGACTATCCTCCCACACCTGATGGAAATTACGTAATGGCCATGAGCTCTCAATTTTCTGGTTTATTTGCACGTCGGCCGTACTGACTTCATGGTGGCCGAGGCAGTAGACACAGGGAGACTGATATGTATTCAGGCTTCACGGAAATTGACTCGCAATGTTCTGTAAACGGGAGGCAATTACGTAGTGGACGAAGATCTTCCTGTATTATGCTCTGTTTGTTATGGTGGTATTTTTAAACAAAAATGCATGTCCATAAGTCCCACTCAACGCTGGCCGGTATGCTTAAACAAACTGTAGACTCCATATTTGTAGGATGCCACATTCGTGTGATATTTGAAGGCCAGAATTACTAGGGGAAATCTGAAGCACACTGGCGGTTCTTCAAAATCGTTCTCAGATAAAAATAATATAATGAAATACCTCAAGACCACTCTTCTTTACACCATCATACATACTAATCTTTCCCACGCCACAGTTATGACTAAACATAACGATCAAATTGTGAAATCCAAGTGTGGACTGTGCCGGTCGCACAAATGTTGAATGCCACAATTTTTGTATAAGTGTATGAACATTATTCTCATATCTTTTCTCTGATGGACGAGGCAGTCACAGGAAAAGCTTACTCTCAAATGGCGTTTTGTGTGTGTGTGTGTGTGTGTGTGTGTGTGTGTGTGTGTGTGTGTGTGTGTGTGTGTGTGTGTGTGTGTGTGTGTGTGTGTGTGTGTGTGTGTGTGTGTGTGTGTGTGTGTGTGTGTGTGTTTTACCCTGGTTTCATACAAATTAAGTAACTCGTAACCTTCTATAAGACTCGGAAGTAGTTACACAATGGCTGAAGAAAACCCAGTCGGATGATCTGCTTGCCGCTCTCATATAATCAGTTCCTGGAGGAGGCAGTGATGTCATTCTGACTGATATTTACCTGGCCATCACGTAAATCGAGTGGCACGTGACCTCCACAAGCTTGGGAAACTACACAATGTTAACTCGCCTTATGTTTTGTTTGCAGCTCTCGTTTTATTTCTTATGAATTAGGTAGTGGTGAAGTAGTCATCATCACCATCATCATCGTTGTTGTTATTATTATTATTATTATTATTATTATTATTATTATTATTATCATTATTATTATTATTATTGTTGTTGTTATTGTTGTTCTTACTCGTCGTCATCGTCATCATCCTTACTATTATCGTTATTATTATCATTATTATTGTCTGGACAAATGTGGAAGTGTGCATGGATAAGTTTGGAAGCAATGAGAGAGTGTTTTTGATCAGTGATATGAATGATAAAGTAGGGAATGTGAAGGTGGATGGAATAGTTGGTGAGTAGGGTGTGCCTGCTAAGATAGATTAAAATGGCAGTGCGTTAGTGGACATTTGTGCTGGGAGGGGGTTGGTGATAGCCAATACCCTCTTCAGGCACAAAATGATCCACAGGTATACATGGCGAGTGATGAGAAGGGTGGGTGGTGAACTGAATGAAAGGAAGGCAATGATTGATTATGTGTGTGTGTGGATGAAAGGATCCGAAAATGTGTAATGGATGCAAGAGCTTATAGAGGTTGGGGAGTGGACTTTCTGACCACTACTTGGTGGTGGCCAGAATCAAGGTCCAATTAGGATGGAGAAATAGAAGAAGGGAAGGACGGGAAGAAGGAGTATTTGTAAGGAGAGTGGAAAGGTTACAAGAGGATGAGAAAAAGGCAGAGTATAAGAAAGAAGTGGAGGAACGATTGGGCAAATATGAATTGGAGCAGATGGGGGATGTGGAAGGTGTGTGCAGGATATTTACAGAAGAAATACGTGCAGCATGTGATGTGGTGTGTGAGATGAAGAGAAGACGGAGGGGTGTGCAAGGAACAGCGTGGTGGAATGAAGAGGTGAGACAGGCTGTGGCACAAAAGAAGAAAGCATACAATGAACGGATGAGAAACAGGGGCCTGGAAGTAGTTGAGAGGCGGAAGAGAGAGTTATATGTAGAAAGAAAGAAAGAGAGAGGTGAAAAGATTAGTAAGAGAGTAAGAAGAGAGCGGGTGAGGAATTTGGAAGGAACTTGAGTGTAGAGTGGAGGGACTGTAAGAAAATGTTCTGGAAAGAGGTGAAAAGAGTAAGACAGGGTGGAAATGAAGTTAGAAGGGGAGTGAAAGATAAAAATGGTAGATTACTAGTGGAGAAGGGAGAAAAAGTGAGCAGATGGAGAGAACACTTTAAGGAATTGTTGAACATAGAGGATAGAAGTAATGTGAGTATAAGTGGCTGGGGAATGGCTGGGAGATGGAGGGAGGTGAGAAGACAGGAAGAACTCAGTAGGATAGAAGTTGTGGAAGCAATGAAGAAAGTTAAATTGGGGAAAGCCCCAGGAATTGGAGTGTGTGGTGAAATGCTGAAGTATGTGGGAGAGATAATAGTAGAATGGATGTGGTAAATGTGCAGTTTGCCCTGGGAGGAAGGTAGAATTCCAGAGGATTGGAAGTCAGGTATAATTATTCCCTTGTACAAAGGAAATGGGGAAAAAGAAGTGTGTGGTAATCATAGGGGCATCTGTCTTCTTAGTATAATAGGAAAAGTGTATGGTAGGATACTTATTGACAGAGTTAGAGAAAGAACAGAGAAATTAGTTGGAGAAGAACACGGAGGCTTTAGGAAGGGAAGAGGTTGTGTAGATCAGATATTCATTCTTAGATCTTAAGTGGAAAAGTTTCTAGAGAAGAGAAAGACGTTGTATGCGGCTTTCGTGGGTTTGGAGAAAGCATATGATAGGGTGGATAGACAAGGATTGTGGAACGTATTAAGAATATATGGAGTAGATGGGAAGTTGTTGAATGCTGTGAAGAGTATGTATGATGGTGCTAAGGCTGCAGTGCGTGTGGATGGCGAACTGAGTGAATTTTTCTCTTTGAAGGTTGGGTTGAAACAGGGATGTGTCATGTCTCCATGGTTGTTCAATCTGTACATGGATGGGGTAATAAAAGACGTACAAGGTAGGGTAGTGGATGTTGGAGTGGCCCTGGTGAGAGAGGGTAGTGTTTGGAAACTCCCTGTACTGTTGTTTGCAGATGATACTGTGTTGTTGAGTGAAGACGAAGGGGAGCTGCAAGGCTTGATGGACGAGTTTGGGAGAGTGTGTAAGAAACGGAATCTAAAGCTGAATGTAGGGAAGAGTAAAGTGATGGTCTTTGAGAGAGGTGAAGTCAGTGAATGTACAGCGAGGTTGGATGGTGAGGAATTGGAAAATGTGAGTACGTTTAAGTACTTGGGTAGTGTGATGAGTAAGGATGGAGGTTTGAAGGGTGAAGTGCTTGAAAGGGTACAGCTGGGAAGAAAGGTTGCTGGTTCCTTGAAAGCAGTGATAAGAAGCAGGGAAGTGAGCATGGAAGTGAAAAAGTTACTACATGACAGTATTGTGATACCAACTCTAACGTATGGAAGTGAAGCTTGGACGTTGCTGGAAGGACACAAGTCAAGAGTGAGAGAAGTGGAAATGAGTTATTTAAGAGGAGCCTGTGAAGTCACATGGAGAGACAGGCTGACAAATGAGGATATAAAGGAGCATTGTGGTGTGGATGTGGATGTGATGGGAAGCGTTAGGAGGAATACAATGAGGTGGTTTGGCCATGTGGAGAGGATGGAGGATGAAAGACTGACGAAGAGAGTGTATGTGAGTGAGGTGGAGGGGGGAAGAGGGAGGGGGAGGCCGAGGATGAGATGGAGGGGTGGGGTGGAGAGGTATATGAGAGGGGGGGGGTGAGTTGGGAGCGGGGCAGTGAAATGGCGGGGGACAGAGCGACCTGGAGGCGATTTATTTGTGGCCAAACCGAACGGGATTGAGGCGTCTGGCAATAGATAGATAGATAGATTATTGTCTGGACGTTACTACTCCTCATCCTGCCCTAGGGTGGGAAAGGAGGTCCGAATGATTTATTGTTATTCATTCATTGCCAGACGCCATGTATCCCAAACGGGGTGGCCAAGGGCTTAGAATTAATTGTTTTACAGGGAGGGGCACTAATCCTCCACCAACCCCACACACGTATTGAGAACGTTATTATCATTATTATTATTATTATTATTATTGTTATTATTATTATTATTATTATTATTATTATTATTATTATTATTATTTCATTCATTTATTTATTTTTTTGTATCCGACTCAGAGCACTGACTACCCAGCTGTTCGCATACGCATGTCACCACTTGGGAACAAATACCCTTTTCTTGATGGCCTGGTGTGATGACAGCGTTAATGTTTTAGCGACATTCTCTTCCCGAACTATTTCCTGTCCATTTTAAGATCGATATCGCGTTCTTTCCAACAGCTGTCTGACACTACCACCTGCCCACCTCCTACCCCAGTGTCAGGAATCAATGACCCGATATCTCCTCATCACGCTCAATTAACCTGCGCAACTTCCGAGATAACACCTGTATTATTATTATTATTATTATTATTATTATTAGTAGTAGTAGTAGTAGTAGTAGTAGTAGTAGTTTGTTGTTGTTGTTGTAGTTGTTGTTGTTGTTGTTGCTGCTGCAGTAGTAGTAGTAGTAGTAGTAGTAGCAGTAGTAGTAGTAGTAGCAGTAGTAGTAATAGTTAGTAGCAGCAGCTGCAGCAGCAGCAGCAGCAGCAGTAGTAGTAGATAGTAGTAGCAGTTGTTGTTGTTGTTGTTGTTGTCTCTGTTGCAGCAGCAGCAGCAGCAGCAGCAGTAGTAGTAGTAATAGTAGTAGTAGTAGTAGTAGTAGTAGTAGTAGTCAATCAAACGGCTTTTTTTCGTATCTCTCGACAAAAAAAAAAAATACATTTCATCATCATAAAAAGTAGTAGTGGTAATAGTAGTAATAGTTGATGCTACTGTTGTTTTGATACTGTTATCGTTATTATACTGTCAGACTCTATACCATTAACAGACAGGTTAAGTTCGATTACCTACTTTGCCGCAGTATCGCCTAGAATTTACAAACGTATTCTTGGAGGGACATAAATACCTAATAAAGCCGGTGAACTATAAATAAAGACATAACCAACCTGTCTAAAGGCAAAATAGTTGATCAGTGGTCTTCTGAATTGCTACAGAGGCCTTTTAATTAACCTTTGGAGGGCAAAGGTACCCGTTTTGAGAACATTAAAATAAATATCAATAAACGATCAGTTTATTGATGATTTTTTTTATCCTGAGTGCAAAAATAACTTCACTGGTGTTTAGTTAATCATACTCTGTATATTGAAATACCGGTAATTATTATTTTTTTATCAGCACCAATAACGCTTTTTGCTCCATTACTTTTCACGATTTTTTCCACTCTCCATATTATTCTTGAATTATTTTTTGCTAAATTCTTTAGCCTCCGTTTAGCAAATCTATGTTATGTATTTCCTTAGAAGTATTATTCCACTCTAAAACAACAACAGACTAAAAGATCATAACTTTGTAAAGATGGAGTAACATATTTTTGATGTTCCTCATTTGGGAACGTTGGCATGTTGCCCTGTAAAATTTACCCATGTTCATACAACACTAAGCAGGTTCCAGGTCTACTGCTACATCGCTGCCTGACAGTCTGAAGCAGGTTGTACTTGCTGCGACTGGACTTCCCTAAGATGAGCTTATGTAAGTGTATATATAAGCTTACATAAGCTCACTGGCCCTGCCTTGAGTATCGCTACGTATTCACTTGACACCAAGACGCAGATCTCAAGACCCTGCTGACAATAGAAACATCCCAACAATTTATCCACAATGATACTATGGATCTATCTGTCTATCTGTCTATCTATCTATCTATCTATCTATTGCCAGAAGCCTCAATCCCGTAAAGGGTGGCCACAAACAAATCGCCTCCATGTTGCCCTGTCCCCCGCCATTTCGTTGCCCTGCTCCCAGCTCACACCCCCATCTCTCATATACCTCTCCACTCCATCCCTCCATCTCATCCTTGGCCTTCCCCTCCCTCTCCCCTCTCCACCTCACTCACATACGCTCTCCTCGTCAGTCTCTCACTGTCCATCCCCTCCACATAGCCAAACCACCTCAATGTGTCTCTACTAACGCTTCCTATCACATCCATATCCACACCACACAGCTCCCTCATTTCCTCATTTGTCAGTCTGTCTCTCCATTTTAGTTTGTTTGTTTTTCAGTTCTGGAAGAGAAGTGTCTCGATTCAGATCTTCAAACAGTCAAAGATGCTGCTGAGAGAAGTAAGAGTCACAAAGTGGGCGTGGTGCTTCTGCCTCCTGCTGCAGATCAGCCAATTGACAGTGACGAGGAGGGTGACGATGACATTCCCGACAAGGACTGGATAACAGATGAAGTTAGTGGTGAACCAGGAGTTCATGAATAAGAGGTAGATAGGCTAAGTCACAGACTCTCATGCAAGCTGATGTTGACTCATCAATACCCCCTTCTCCCCAGTCCCAACCCCCCCCTGTGTGTGTGTGTGTGTGTGTGTGTGTGTGTGTGTGTGTGTGTGTGTGTGCTGATTCAGTGCCGATTCGGTTAATGACTGCTGATTCGGTAATTCGTTGCACCTCTCATGAGACGGTGATAGGAAGAGGAAGTTAATAAAAACGCTAACGTACCGATTTTATCTTAGTTAATATTAACGTGAATATAAAGTGTAATGGCATTAATATGACCAGTAGGGTACTTTTATTGGGTACACTTGATAATGATGCTGGTGTGACATGAACATTCAGTATATTACGCATTCAAATACGATATGGCAGTGTTTACCCTTTAGTACTGCAGCTATCCATTTTCTAACATACAGCAAACCACCATTTTCTTTAGTTTTTTGGTTGGCCAACGACGAAAAAACTGTACAAAAGCCAGGGTGTTACTCCACGTCAGTACCACAAATTTATCGCCGTTACTTATGCAGTACAGCGACACCAACAATAAAACCGTTCAATTTCAATTGTTACATTTGCTTTTTACTCGCAAGGGAAAGCTGTACAAACGAAAAATATAATGGAAATGCTGAAGAATGAACACACACACACACACACACACACACACACACACACACACACACACACACACACACACACACACACACACACAGCAAAAATCAAAAATTCTTTCAAGACTGACGCATTACTATAGTTTTTTACTCAGGTCAGGGAAGTTAATGAATGCTATATCAGGCCTGTAGCTCTGTGTTATGGTGAAGAAAATCGTCCGGAGAATATGATTAAAAACACACTCAGAAAACATACTACTCACAAAACGCACTAAAAACACAACACTAATGAAAACGCAAAACGCACTCATAACAAAACTCATACCACAAAACGCACTCATAAACACAAAACGCACCCATAAAACGCGCTCATAAAAAACACAAGACAAAACTCAAAAGGCACTCATAAAAACAAAAACAACTCACCCAAAACAATATGCGCTCATAAAAAGAAGACGCACTCTAAAAACACAAAACTCACTCAAAACACAAAATTCACTCATAAAAAAACGAATTCATAAAAACACAAATCTCACTCAAAACTCATACCACAGAACGCACTCATAACACAAAACTCACTCAAAACACAAAACTCACTCAAAATACAAAACGGACTCATCAGAACACAAAATTCACTCAAAACAAACTCGTAACACAAAACGGACTCATAAAAACACAGAACTCGCTAAAAACACAAAAACACTCAAAAACAAAACGCACTTATAAAAACACAAAACGCACTCATAATTCCACAAAACTCACTCAAAAAACAAAACGCATTCATAAAAACAAAACGCACTTATAAAAATACAAAACGCACAACATAGTTATAATTAATCAAACCTATTTACAGAATACAAATGCACAACAACAAAAAAAGAGTACAGGACATGAACGCACTCACATGGCCTCATTTACGAAAAAAAAAATAAAAAAAACTCACAAAGCCAAAATAAAAATGACAAAAACAACGAAAGCGCATCCATGAAAAACGCACTCATAAATCCTCAACCCCCCAAACAGAAGACGCACTTATAAAAGTCGAGAGCATGAAGACAAAATGCACATAAAAGTACCCATTACAAAACACCTAAAGCCGTACACACACACACACACACACACACACACACACACACACACACACACACACACACACACACACACACACACACACACACACGAGTTCCTGACCATTACGAAATTTCTTCCACTGAGGAAAAGATTATGATTTTTATTTTTTTTTAATTTATTTGTTGGTCTCCTAATATTACATCCCTGGGGTCTCTTTATTTATGGTTTTGATAGGATCAGGATTTATGTCTCACACACACACACACACACACACACACACATACCGCTCGCTGGTGCAGTGTTAACGTTCTCGCTTGCCATCTGGTAGACGGGAGTTCGCGCCTCGCTCAGGTTGCGAAAAGTTTCACTGACGAAGTGAGTGGTTACTGTCCCCCTTGAGCAAGGGGACGGGTGTGTGCGTGTGTGAAGGTCACAGCCTTGCCCTTAGATAGGACTATATGAGCTCTCAGCTCCCTTCCGGGAGGGTAAAAGTTGACGATCACGACCATCAAGTGATCCTGACCGACCCGGTGAATTACACACACACACACACACACACACACACACACACACACACACACACACACACACACACGTACCGTAAAACCTTAAATCTAAACACAGAGAACAAAGTCTACTCAAAGACTAAACTAAGATAACAAAAAAAAAAATCAAACCATAAAAGTACAAAACGCACTCATAAAATCTAAACTAAGAACACAAAACACAAAACTTATTCTTAAAACTCAAGATAAATCAAGAAAGGGGAACATATAATACATCCACAAAAATTAAAACCTGAACATGGAGGAAAAACGCACTCAAAAAAATATACCAAATGCTCTAATAAAATGCTCTAATAAAACCTCAAGGAAAAAAACTACAGAATGTAAACGGAGAAGGGGAAAAAAACGCATTCAGAATGGAAATTAGATAATACATAAAACATGAAAAAACACATAAAATGCATCCAGGAAATAATCTAAACTACAAGCGCATGCACTCTGGTTGCAACAAAAAAGTCTGAAGAGAGACGCACAAAGTACACTTTTTCGTTGTATTTTATCTCTTACATTTTATTATTTATTTATTTAATTATTCACTTCTGGGAACACGTTTTGTTGTGATGAGGTTAGAACAGCCTTGCTTAACGCCTTCTATACGATGACCTTTATATATATCATCATCATCATCAGCCGTTTGAGTATCCACTGCAGGACCGGCCTATCTCAACCGAAGTCGGGACGATACAGCCAATGTATCTCTACCAAGTGGCTTAGGCTGTCTAGTAGAGATTGTGTGTAGGGTGAGAAGTGCTTGTAAGTGTAATTGTAGTGTTGGAGTGGCTTTGGATGTGTGTGTAGTCTGTGAACCAAGTGTAATCGGCCCGCGCAAGCCGACTGGGTGCAAGCATACTTTTTTAGTAAGCGACACTGGTTCAGCCACACACCCCTTGTGTCCGCCAATGCAGTACGTGGCCGGGTGAACACTCCCAAAGTTTATTACCCCGGCGGGGCGCGAACCCTGGTTCACTCGTGTACGAAACGCACACTCTACTACTGTACCACAGAGGCTCCCTACACACACATATATATATATATATATATATATATATATATATATATATATATATATATATATATATATATATATATATATATATATATATATATTGTTACGGAACAGAGAAAGATGATGTACCCTTTAAGTGAGAATACTAAAAATCACTACTGTCCCGTAAAGTTCCAGGTTCAAAACAAAAGAGTTAGGTAAAATTACAAGTTAAAGTTTAATGCTCAAACTAACAACAAAACATTCAGGACTCATAAGGATAATGTAATGGCAAAAACAGGTTAAATATATGGTTAACTGCAATAGCCTCTATTAACATGAAATTAGCAAGAGTAAATTTACCTAAGTCAGCCCTGATAAAATGAAAATACACTGGGTAATGCTCAGAAAATGCAAGATAAATTATTACAGATACAAAATAATGTTAAAACTGGCTGACAAAATGAATCCTACATAAATTACAAAAAAACCTCACTAGGCCTACAAATCAACACCTTATGCTATACAGCACAAGGAAAAAATGCAATAACAGTTGTACTCAAATTACACAGCTGCTAGATGGTTGGAGACTTCCGGAGCACTCACAATAATAATAACGGTACAGAGGAGGACAGAGATGTGAACAGAATGAGGAGCAGATCTAAGTGGCAATGATGCAGAGACTGAGCTCATTATATAGGGGCCAGCAGAGCTTGATACAACTTGTAAGAAGGACGCGCAAATGAAGCCATGGGGACAAAGAGTTGACAATCCCGCTCTGAACAACAGAAAGAACGACTTACTCTACTATAACGGTAGAAGGGGGGGACTGAGGCAGAACACGCTCGTGATCAAACATGCAGCATACTTTGCGTTATAATTACACAAAGGATGATGAAATCATAGGCTATGTAACACCTCCCCACAAAGAAAAAGAAATTTGCAAAGGAAATTTCTTATTACTCTAAAACAATCTGTCTAAAGTCTAGATAAGCAATCTGCAATAACATTTTCTTTCCCCTTGACATGTTGTATGTCTAATGAATACTCCTGAAGAAGTAGACTCCATCTTGTCAATCTCTGATTTTTATCTTTAAACTTACTAAGGAATTTCAGTGGGTTATGATCGGTATAAATGACTATGGGGTCAAAACCAGAACACAAATAAAATGAAAAATGCTGTAAACCCAAAATCAAGGCCAAAAGCTCTTTTTCAATAGTTGAGTAGTTCTTTTGAGGTGGAGTGAACTTCTTACTGTAATAAGATACAGGGTGTTCAATACCCTGATCATCCTCTTGCAGCAAAACAGCCCCAGCTCCTGTATCACTTGCATCAACAGCCATCTTAAAAGGCTTAGCAAAATTTGGAGTAGCGAGCACTGGCTGACTTAATAGAATAGCTTTAAGTTTGCTGAAAGAGGATTCACAGTTATCGGTCCAGACAAATTTAACTCCCTTTTTCAGTAGGTCTGTAAGTGGTGATACAAGAATAGAAAAGTTAAGAACAAATCTCCTGTAATAACCTACCATTCCCAAAAATCTTTGTAGCTCCTTCCTACTTTTAGGTCTGGGAAGATCACTTATAACCTGAACCTTAGCTCCTGGTGGTGCAACATGTCCATCACCAATTACGTACCCAAGGTACTGAACTTTAGCTTGACCAAACTCACACTTTGATAAATTAGCTACAAGATTAGCATGAACCAAACGCTCAAGAAATTTACTGACATGGCATAGGTGATCTTTCCAGTTGTCACTGAAGATTAGTACATCATCAATATAAACAACACACCCTGCCAAACCCTCGGTTACAACATTCATGAGCTTCTGAAATGTGGCTGGTGCATTCTTCGTACCATATGGCATTACAGAACATACAAAAGTCTTTCCTAGTGTTACAAAACATGAGATCTCCCTAGCACGTTCAGTCATAGGTACTTGCCAGTATCCCTTTAACAAATCAAACTTACTTATGTACCTAGCCTTTCCGATCTTGTCTATGCAATCTTCCACACGAGGGAGAGGGTAAGTGTCTGTTTTGGTGATCTGATTAACACGTCTGTAGTCGATGCAAAGCCGCTGTGACCCACCTGGCTTAGGGACTAGAGTGACAGGAGAACTCCACTCGCTCTGACAGGGCTCAATCATCTTGTAGTCCAACAGGTAGCCAAGCTCCTTCTGGATGAGAGGAACTTTCACTGGGTTCACACGGTAAGGAGGCAGTTTAATTGGCTTTGCGTCTCCAACATCGACATCATGCATCAACACAGTGGTTCTTCCTGGAGTGGCACGGAACACTTGCGGGTACTCCTGCAGTAATGCCGAAAACTCCTGCCTTTCCTCGGGAGGTAGATGAGAAAGCTTAGTCTGAAGATCATTCATGATATCAGGATTCTTCCCCAAACTATCACTCAGGCTCATACTGCATGGGAGAGCTTCACTTGCAGACTCGGGTGGAACAGCTACAGTGCAGACTGGATTATTTTCGTCCCGCCTGTGATATAACTTTAGCATGTTGATGTGACATAGTTGCTCGTTCTTTCTACGATCTGGTGTGGCGATGACATAGTTGACATCACTGAGTTTCTTCTCCACGAAATAAGGACCACTAAACTTGGCCTGAAGAGGTTGCCCATGCACTGGTAGCAGAATCAAAACCTGATCTCCTGGCTGAAAGTGGCGTAACCTGGACTTCTTATCATACCAAGTCTTCATCTTCTGAGCAGCTCCTAAATTCTCTCGTGCCAGCTGTAAAGCAGTGGACAGCCGTTCTCTGAACTTCATCACATACTCCAGCAGGTTGACGTCATCTTCCTCCGACAGCCAGCATTCCTTGAGTAACTTAAGGGGTCCTCTTACTTCATGGCCAAACAGTAGTTCAAAAGGTGAGAAGCCCAGTGATTCATTTGGAGATTCTCTTGCGGCAAACACAACAAATGGAAGACCTTTATCCCAGGCTTTCTGATGTTCCAAACAGTATTTCTTGAGCATCGATTTGAGTGTTTGATGATATCTCTCCAATGCTCCTTGGGTCTGGGGATGGTAAGCTGAAGACGTGATCTGGGTGATGCCCAACTCTTTCAGAGACTGCTTTAAAACATTCGACATGAAATTACTTCCCCGGTCTGACTGTACCTCCTTGGGCAGACCAAACTTTGTGAAGAACCCTAGCATTTCCTTAACCACGTTCTTTGCTGAGATATTTCTAAGTGGAATGGCTTCAGGATAACGAGTAGCCATATCAATCAGGGTCAACACATAAGAAAATCCTGAAGAAGTCTTAGGAAGAGGGCCCACAATATCCACCAACACACGGGTGAATGGCGCCTCAAAAGGAGGAATGGGAACTAGAGGTGCAACCTTTTCGGTCTGATTACACTTCCCCACAACTTCACAGGTGTGACAAGACTTACAATACCAGGAAACATCCCTGAAGATACCTGGCCAGTAGAAGTGTTTCAAAATGCGTGCCACAGTCTTCCTCACTCCAAGGTGTCCTGCCAAACTGGAATCATGAGCCACTCTAATAATATACTGCCAACAAACACGAGGGATGACAACTTGATGTACAACCTCCCATTCACAGTCGGCTGATGCTGTTGGGGGTCTCCACTTCCTCATAAGTACTCCTGACTTTACATAATAACAAGTAGAAGCACCGGCTGACTCTTCTTCACTGTAAGCAGAGTTAGCTAGACCTTTCAACTCAGGGTCAGCAACCTGCAACTCAACCAACTCTTGACGAGACAAATTATCAACACTACGGGGTACTGCCTCATCTGGTGAGTGGTCCAAATTAGCAAGAAAAGTGTCAGCTAGGATAACATCATCATCATCATTATCCTCTAAATCACCAGTAACTTTAGACTTAGCCCTAGTGACAGCACATGCAGGGAACACATCAGGGACATCACAATCCTGGGTCGCAGCCACTGGCTCACTAGACAACTGAGGAGCTGGACACACTTGACTTCCACCAATATCATTTCCAAGTAAGAAAGTTACACCTGACATTGGGAGTGTCTCAACCAACCCAACCATAACGGAACCATTAACAAAACCAGACTCTAAATTCACTCTGCACAGAGGGACAGAGAAGTAATTATTCCCTACACCTTGTAAGATTACAGTTTCATCAGAGGAATTAACATTAGAGCCTAGAACACTGGTCAGCATAAGGGATTGACAAGCACCTGTATCACGATATATTTGAACTGATTTCCTGTCATTACTGTCCAGAGGACTGACAAAACCATCAGACAGGAAATTAGCACATGAACTCTTGAGAGTGTCACCCACGTTACTGCTCAAAAGAGGAGCTCCATCATGAGAATTTAAGTTACCCCTCAAAGCAGGTTCAGTTAACTCAGTTAAAGAATTATGGGAACTCTCAAGGGTGGACACTAGACCAATTGACTGAATATTTAAAGACTCCTTTTTATTCACATCACGCTGTCTCCTGAAACATCTCTCCGTAGTATGACCAAGCTTACTACAATATGTACATTTACTTTTCTGAAATCTAGAGGTGAAGCTGGTATTTACTTCCTGAGAAACATCATCCTTATTCTCATTCCTGTTACCTGTACTCTGAGTAGAGGCAACGTACTTACTCTCAGCTTTCCTTTTCTCTCTAGAATATCTCTTGTGAGTGAGAACATATTCATCAGCTAAAACTGCAGCATCAGACAAATTATCTATTCTTCTCTCATCAAGATATAGGCTTACATCTTTATTTATACACCTCTTGAAGTCCTCCAGCAAAATCATCTGCTTAAATTTACCAAAATCAGAATCCACATTCTTAGAATTTAACCACTGCTCTAACAGATCTTCTTTGATTTTTGCATACTCAACATGGGATTGCTTATCTTGCTTATAAGTTGTCCTAAATTTTACTCTATAAGCTTCAGGAACAAGCTCATAGGCCTTAAGAATCAAGCTCTTAACTACATCATAATTATCACATTGATCCTGAGGCAAAGATGCATAAGTTACTTGAGCTTTACCGGTGAGAACAGTTTGAAGGAGTACTGGCCAATACTTTTTGGGCCAATTAAAACCTTTTTTTTTTTTTTTTTTTTTTTTTAATGTGTCCGACTCTGGACAAAGGCTTCAGGGCCTATATCTCGGGGGCAGTAGCCTATCCCAAGGCCCAGTAGTCCTCCTACATCTCCACATGTCACCACTTCAGCACTAACACCCACCGTCCATATTGAATACATGCTAGGGCTGTCTCATACAGGACTGGTGTATTGGTATTAGCGGGGGTATTTTTACGACATGTCGGCGGATCATCTGGTAGATCAGGAAAATCTGCTTTTTATGAAATTCAAATCCTTAAACTGTTCCCTGCCCCAGCCAGGATTCGAACCTGCGTCCATCAGGACTGGAGGCTGCCTCTCTACCGATTCAGCCACCGCCTCCCCTGTAGCTACCCTCCCAAACAACTGAAAATACTTTGTTAAATCTGATTCATTAAAAGGAGGGACAAGTTTAACATTTTTAGCCACATCAAAATCATCAGAGCTAGATGATCCAGTTCCACCTTGTTTCATGCGATACTCATGGTCTGCCTGAATCCTAGGAAGTTCAACTTGTGCGTGAAACTCAGCCTCCTTAACACAAGCCTCCTTAGCCTGAGACTCAGCCTCCTTAGCACGTGCTTGAAATTCAGCTTCCTTCACACGAGCCTCCTGCAGGGCTAGCTGTAACTTAGCTAATTCAATCTGCGTTTGCTCATTTGGAGGAGTTACATTAAACAAGCTTTTATTAATCATGCCAACAATTTGATCTTTAGAATGATGAGAGCGAACAGCAATTCCCAATTGTTGAGCAACAAGCTTAAGTTCATTCTTTGTTCTGTTTTCTACATCACACACTGTTTGCACATTTGATAAAAAATCTTTGGCTTCATCAAGTGTAGTAATAGTAGACATCATGAATAAGTAACAGTGACAAAATATCAAGCAATATCCTTATGATAATATCCTGAATATCCTGATAAGAGGTCGCCAAATTTATGTTACGGAACAGAGAAAGATGATGTACACTTTAAGTGAGAATACTAAAAATCACTACTGTCCCGTAAAGTTCTAGGTTCAAAACAAAAGAGTTAGGTAAAATTACAAGTTAAAGTTTAATGCTCAAACTAACAACAAAACATTCAGGACTCATAAGGATAATGTAATGGCAAAAACAGGTTAAATATATGGTTAACTACAATAGCCTCTATGAACATGAAATTAGCAAGAGTAAATTTACCTAAGTCAGCCCTGATAAAATGAAAATACACTGGGTAATGCTCAGTTAATGCAAGATAAATTATTACAGATACAAAATAATATTAAAACTGGCTGACAAAATGAATCCTACATAAATTACAAAAACCTCACTAGGCCTACAAATCAACACCTTATGCTATACAGTACAAGGAAAAAATGCAATAACAGTTATACTCAAATTACACAGCTGCTAGATGGTTGGAGACTTCCGGAGCACTCACAATAATAATAACGGTACAGGGGAGGACAGAGATGTGAACAAAATGAGGAGCAGATCTAAGTGGCAATGATGCAGAGACTGAGCTCATTATATAGGGGCCAGCAGAGCTTGATACAACTTGTAAGAAGGACGCGCAAATGAAGCCATGGGGACAAAGAGTTGACAATCCCGCTCTGAACAACAGAAAGAACGACTTACTCTACTATAACGGTAGCAGGGGGGGGACTGAGGCAGAACACGCTCTTGTCAAACATGCAGCATACTTTGCGTTAAAATTACACAAAGGATGATGAAATCATAGGCTATGTAACAATATATATATATATATATATATATATATATATATATATATATATATATATATATATATATATATATATATATATATATATATATATATATATATATATATATATACATATATATATATATATATATATGTTGCAACTTTCTGAAGATTACCTTCAGTTTACGGTATAGCTCGTAAGGAAGCCGTTAATGGTGCGCGCTACCTATGGTTTCACCTGAAAATGGGTAAAATTCATCCGATGATAAAAATAGTAAACATGACGGACTTATACTGAAACAGTTATGTTAGTAACACTGCATAAGCCGTGGTAGTGGTTGTGCTGGTGACGGTGGTGGTGGTGGTGCTGGTGGTAATAGCAGTAGTAATCAGCTGTCCAGAGTTCATTACTTGGAGAGAAAAAAAGAAGAAAAAAAAAAAGCAAAAAGAACCATACCATTCTGGGAGGCATTTTTTTTTTTTTTTTCATCCCATGAATCTCTTGATAGTAGAAAATAAGCAGTGGTCGGTAATGCCAAATACTCATCACCCATTACACCACTACCACAGCAATCACCGCCAATACACTGTTGTAGTACGAGGTGCAGTAGCGATGTGGTATTCGAAGAAGCAGTTTCGGGTACTTTTAGGTGTACTGCTTCTACATTCTTGGCAAATACACGTTAAGGCCTTGAGAATTATTTATAAAGGGTCATAGCCAATCTACAGAATAAACAAGTGCCCATATCAGACAACTTATAGAGCATATAGTTTTATTTTTCGAAATTTTTAACTATTATTAACTCTGGCTAGGTTGAGAAGTTTTTTTTTTTCTTATTTGGTTTACGAATGAATGCAAACGTATATATATGCAATCTCAGACAAATGAAGCTTAAGAGAGTTTATAATTGCCTGTAAATTAGATCACTTCTATTTACTTCTATTTTCAGTGTTGTAGCTACTATACACCATTCAAACAGAGGAGTGAAGATAACAGTAAAAACAATCCAAATACAATGACTAGTATGCAACTAACTGCTATGAAATCTTGTTTATCGAGAAAAAAAAAAAGAAAAAGGCTAAGATCCATTCAGAATACTTCTTCTTTTCGTTTACGTTCATCTACACATACTTTCTCATTCTTTTTGGTGTTGTCGTAGAGTCCAAATTTTCCCTTCCTTCCAAGATGTAAAAATAAGATAAAGACGTCGTAAGGCCTTCACTGTGATGGCCTCTTGTCTATATTACACTGGTTGAGGACGAGTATTATTTCTTTTTCATGTTTTTTCTCCCAGACTCCTGGGATGTATTATTTGAAGTTTTACATTCATTTGATTGGGTGCATACCAGAATGTATATATATTTTTTCTTGGATCTTAAAGTCCTAAACTTTTCACTACGAGGGGACTTACTGAGGTTAATAAGTTTGTCAATAGATGGCAAGAACAATAATTGAAAAAATCACTTCGTAAGAATAGGGCTGCCTGAGCTTTATTTGTATTATTATTATTATTATTATTATTATTATTATTATTATTATCATTATTATTTATAAACTCAGGCAGAGACATCCTTCAAGAGCCGAATTAAATCGCAGGGAATATATAAAATCAAAATATATCTAGCTGAAGAACTTAACATTACCCTGTGTTGTATGGGGCTGAAATGCCGACAAAACTAATGAAGACACCTACTGAAAAAAAAAAAAAAAAAAGTACAGTCGCGGTCAGTTGTTCGTCTGCACTAACATAACGTACAGCTGCGATCCACTCTTCAACTACACCAGCAACATGTTCAATCACGGTCAATTGTTCGTGTACTCTGGCAAAGCTCACATTCAGACACTTTCGTAACTACTACTGGGACATCTTAGGGCATTAACGCTTTCGTGGCTGCGTCTTTTTTGTTCCAGCTAAAGCCAGACGATTTTATGCAGATGAGTGAGTTAGAGAAGCCTGGACGTTAATACTGGTACCATTAACCCCTTCATGGTCCAAACAACTCTAATACTCTATTCCAGTTGACGCCAAACGATCGTATTTAGCTGAAGGTGCGTCAAAGAAGCCTAAGTGATGATGCCTTACGATGTTTCTATATAGTTTCCTGCTACCAGACGATTTTATCCTGCTTAGACGAGTGGCTTGGTACTAAGGAGATCAATAAAGACTCTTTAAATCCTCCAGTAAAAAAAAAAAAAAAATCCGAATAAAATAATCTGGCCAGAGCAAGAAAAAAGAAAATGGGGTGAGAGGGCATCATGTAGGGTCAGTGTGAGTGGACATTGTGCAGGTGTGCGAGAACATGCAGGGTTAGTGAAAGTCAGGTGTACTAATGTCCTAGGTAACCCGTGACATGCCGCTGAATGAGTCATACTATCAGAGGGGGGAGGGGCGGGGGGCAGAGGGGGTGAGAGGACTGAGGAGGGGGCAGAGGGGTGCATGAGGGGGAAAGGGTTGTAAGACGGGGAGGCACTGAATGAGGAAGTGATGGAGTGAGCGAAGGAGTAAGTGAGGGAGTGAGAAGCCGAGCGAGTTAGGGACTAAGGCTCTGAGGAAGTGGGGATGTGAAGGAGTGAGGAAGTGCGAGGTTAGCGGGTGATGGAGTGAGGAGTAAGGGGTAAGGGGACGAGGGAGTGCTGAGTGAGAATGTGAGGAGTGAGGGATAAGGGAGTCAGACGTGAGGAGTGAGAGGGAAGGGGGTTAGAACTGAGGACTGAGGATATAAGGTGTCAGGGGTGAGTGAGTAAAGAGTAAGGAAGAGTTACTGATAGAGAGTTAAATGCCGACAGAGATAAAGATGAAGAGAGTTATAGACCGAAAAAGTTAAAGGCCGAAAGTTAAAGACAAAGCGAGTTAAGGACCGAATGTTCTAGAATAAGAATTAAAGACCAAGAATGTTAAACACCCAGATACTTAAACACCAAGAGAGTAAAAAAGACCAAGAGAAATAAAGACTAAGAGAGTGACAGAGTTGTATCATTATTACCTTCAACACCTTTCTAACTTAACCTAAACTAGCCAAAGAATGTGAGGGGAAAAGCTGAAGAAAGTAAGGAAGAATAAGAAAAAACTGCAGGCTTCATTATACAGAAAAAATAAGCTGAAAATCTTGCTTCTATTTGATAGCTATTTTCTTCCCAAGGGGGTGTTGTACACACGCACGCACGCACACGAGTGACACTCCATTACACTATTACCATGGCTCTCTCTCTCTCTTTCTCTTTCTCTCTCTCTCTCTCTCTCTCTCTCTCTCTCTCTCTCTCTCTCTCTACCACCCACCAAGGCACCCTAGAATACGCCACTCTACCCTTCATGACCCCGCTTGACCCCTGTGATGGATGGCAAAGCCTGGGTCCAAACCTTTGTCCCGGTCACACCTTTGTTCCTCACGCCATATGGAACAGTTTGCTTAAGGCCCGTCCAGACGATCGAGCAATGCCCGCGGGCGCAAGCGAGCAGTTTGCCTGTTGACGGGCTCACCGCTTGTGCCCACGGGCAAATGTGTAAATTGCCACGGGCAATTTACTCATTTGCCCGCGGGCACAAGCGGTGAGCCCGTCAACAGGCAAACTGCTCGCTTGTGCCCGCGGGCATTGCTCGATCGTCTGGACGGGACTTTACGATGTGGGTTTGTTTGCCCTCCAGCACCACAGGGTGGCCCACAAGTTTTAACCTCTTCAATCCCATAACTTTTTTTTTTTTATATACCGACAGACGGTTTTCTTCATTTAATGAGATTTTTTTTTTTTTTTCTAATTGGACGGGTTTGATATAGCTTCATTAACCCCTTCGCTACGAGAGATCCTTGAACGCGATGACGTGTTTCTTATCATCAATCTTATTATCTCCAGGCGATTTTATACACCTTAGGACTGACTCTTCGAACT
This sequence comes from Coenobita brevimanus, assembly GCF_032717465.1. NCBI lineage: Eukaryota > Metazoa > Arthropoda > Malacostraca > Decapoda > Coenobitidae > Coenobita > Coenobita brevimanus. The sequence continues at coordinate 43,828,573 of NC_136977.1, read as the reverse complement.
GGAGGGGTTAGATATGGCTTGAATTAGTCCTTCTTTACTAATGAGCTCTCCTGGACTGAATAAAATCGTCTGGTAGGAGCAAAAATACACAACCCAGTTACTTGGTGGTCAATGCTTGTAGTTCGACAGTCGTTCTGGGAGAGTTTAATCCTACTACCTCCAGACGATTTTATGCAGCCGAGAGAAACCCTATACAAATGTAAATTTAATATCTTCTACGTCTTCAAAGCGTTGGTAGAATATTTTTGTCTTTTCGTTCTGTAATTAACGCCAAGCTGAGAAAATTCGTCGGACGGTTGTAAGAAGAGACTAAAGAAAAAGTTGATTTCAGTGTGCCCCGGCTGGCTAATTAACTACGATATTAAGTTCATTAAACTCTTCACCCCGAGGACGTATTTTATATTTTATTCTTGTCATTTCCGGACGATTTTTGTCACATCAGGGTAGACGTGTCGAATTGGAGGCGCTAAATATCGCCTTAAATTAACCTCTTCCACCGCTAGAGATTACTTACAAGCTTAATAAAATAGTCTGGTAGCAGGAGGGGTATAATATAAGAGATCATTATACTGGCTAAGATTTTTTTTTTTTTTACTTTTTTACAGGGCAAGAAAAAACAGTTTAGATAAAAAATGATTCCATGGTTACAAGAAGCTGACACAAAGCAGGGTTATCTGAGTTTCCCCTGAATTTTACGGTTATCTCAACGCCCCGGTCCATCACGCGGTGTCCCGGTCCATCAGCTCATTCTTTAGCCTCTTCCCCAAGCTAAACAAACACGTCTGACGATAACACGAAGATAAAACATAGGGTTATCTGCGAGTGCCACAGCTGACCACTTCATGCTTAACAGTGTGGGTTATCTTGGCAGTAAACCAGGTAGATCTGTGCATGTCTGAGAGGTTAGTGGTCACACCTCACGCTATAAAAATACAGTGGGTCGGGGCCGTGTCACCAGTACTCTCTCCTCAAAAAAGGGGAAGGGAGAATAAGTAAATGAAAGAAAGAAAGAGAGAACATTAAAAAGGAAATATGAAAGAACACTACAAGGAAAGGAAGGACAGAAAAAGGAACATTAAATATCAAAGAAAGGACAATAAGTAGGAAAGTAAGAAAGAGAAAACATTAAGAATAAAGAAAAAGAGAATAACACAGAACTATACAATAGCTTCAGCTGGATGACCTAGAGTTTCATATTATTTTAGTTACCTCCAATCGATATTACTCGACTATGGGAAACCGTTCGTGGTGAAACAGCTACAACTTTCGGGGAAAAAAAAAAAAAATCTTGGTTAATAAGTTACAAACGTTCCCTGGTAGTATCGCTTTTCTAAACTTTTTTTTTTTTCTACCACAAAATGATTCTATATGGAGAAGGCATTCCGTACTGGCTTAGAATCAATCTCTGAAAGGGTTACAAGCGGTCTGATTAAGCTAAGAAAACGCATTTCTCAGGTAGACTAAATCTCTGGAGGGGTTTGAACCGAACTCTGTTCACCCCTTCAGTACGATGGTTTTCTTCTCTAATAAGTTCTATGGCCAAATAATCTTATTCACGTTAGGAGGTGATGACTTTTCCTAGTGAATGGGTTAATTAAGAAAACACCTGATGACCCAGGTAAACATTTCTCCAGACAGGCTCTTCCACTGGTGTCAGCTCAAGAAAATAAGTACCACTACTTATAGGATAGCAATTAAATTCAAAATGAAGTTTCTCCACGTTTCGGTATGTACCGTAATTCTCAGTGGATGAACACTGGACCTAAGCGATCTTTCTCCATTTGTGTCAATTCTGAAAATGATGAGTAAAAAACTCGACCTGAGAAATTCCATATTTCAGTTTGTAAAGTAATTCTGAAAGCGAATATACTGCACATATTTCTGCATGTCTAGTAATTCTGAGTAGAAGTGATAATTTATGTTTCGATCTGTCTGGTAATCCTGAGTGAAATTGGACCTGAGCGATGTTTGCTTATGTTTCGGTCGAACTTTGAATTGGGATTGAGTGGTCTTTTTCCTGAGCGATGTTTTCCCCGTATTGTATGGTACGGCTGATGATTATGACTGATCAAAAATACAGGCTAATACATCCATCCATCATCCAATCCTACATTGCTCCATGAGGAGCGTAGAAGCCCGGAGCTAGGCGGTTGGTCCCTACATTTAAGATGAAAGTGACCAGCCTCACTCATCCCTGAATGGCATTACATGAGCAATCAACCCCAACCACCCCTTGGATATAAACCTTCACCGGCTCAATCCGATTGGAGCGCAATAATTACCCACTAAACCACCAGGCGCCAAAATTTGGCAATATGCTTACCACCCAGCGTAGTAAATGGTTTCCTGGTGCACAGGAAACCATTTGGCTTGTCACTCGTGTAGAGTCACCCACAGGCTGAAGGAAGTGGAAAGAATGAAGGAAAGAAAGACAGAAGAGGGAGTGCAAAGTCACCCGTAGGCAGAAGGACAAGGAAAGAATGAAGGAAAGAAAGACAGAAGAGAATGGAAAGACAGAAGAGAATGGAAGGAAAGAAGGATAGAGAGGAAAAGGAAGACACCCGAGAGCAGCACTACATCGAGTGAGTGGATGGTGAGCGCCCCCACCCAATATCACTTTATTCAAATATAGATTTTGGGGGGAGGAGAATGATGTCACTGAATGACAACAAACAGTGCACTGTATCAATAAATTTCTGCTGCTTTTTCAAAATGTAAGGTCCAGCAAGAGTGACGGTCCATTTTTTGTTGGCCCGTACCTCGAGGTGTGGCTAATCTAATTTTCCGATCTCTTGGCGAGGGCGAGTTGATATCATGCATTACGCGGCATCCCCATATTTGTCAAATAGGTGAGGAGTAGACTGATTGTGTGTGTGTGTGTGTGTGTGTGTGTGTGTGTGTGTGTGTGTGTGTGTGTGTGTGTGTGATGAGAAATTCATGGGAAATCCTACTGTGGTGGGGTGGCTGCATTTCTGAATCATACTAACGACATGACATCCAGTGAACCCCGATATGTTGTAACAATGCGACAATACATGAAAGGACACACTACTGCATCCGCTTCAATGTCTGGCCTCCGGTGGGATCAAACCAGTAGCTTGCTTTGATCCACCCAGCTACTATTTCAAACCTAAATATTCTGGAAATTTCGAGATAAGCAACTAAGACCGCCTGTAAGGCATGGTAAAATTATACAACACAGGGAGTGACTTGATTGGCAAAGAAGGAGAGGAAGACCGAGAACTGGGTGGAAAAAAAAGATGCCAGAGTATGCCGGGAAGGCGGGAAGAAGGGGGTCGACAGAAACACCAGGAGGACAATTTGTTAAGGCTACCTCGCACTGGATGCAGAGTCAGACAATAACCCGACAGACAGATAGATAAATAAATAGACAAATAGAGAGACAGACACGTATATGCACAGACAGACAGATAGGTATACATTTTTTCAAAGTTTCTAGTAAATACGAGATGAACAATTGAAAGAACATCTGCAAATCCTGATAACATGATACGGCTGTGACTCCTAAATTTCTAGAGCAGGTGAGGTTAACAGTATCGATAAACATCTGGATATCATGGCAAAATTATACCTGAGTGACTCCTCCTCCAGCCAGACTATATTAATATCATTACAAGACACAATTGCAAGCCGGGAAAAAACTAGATAACAAGTCTCGTATTAGAGATGTGGTAGAAATTGGCTAAGGAATAAAATAAGTAGAGATTGTGTGGGAGTTGATGTGGGTAACGATGGCTGGGAGTGAGGGTGGATGTGGATGTAGGTGGAAGTGGTTGTGGGGTTGACAGGAGTGGATAAGTGGGTGTGGGTGGAGGTGGAGTGGGGATAGGTGCGGGAATAGAAGTGGATGTGTCTGTTGGTGTAGTGTAGGTGGAAGTGGGTGTGCTGTAGGAAGAGTGGGGTGGGTGATGATGGGCGTGGGAACAGAGGTGTCAGCAGGTGGAATCTGGAGGCGTTACTGACTCATTCTGCTCGAGGCCGGGGAAGGAGAGAGGGATGGAGGAGGGAAAGTAGGGAGTGGGAGACGGAGGGGAGGGGGAGGGAGAGTAGAAGGAAGGGGAATGGAAAAAGAGAGAGAGGCAAAAGAGGGTAGAAAAGAAGAGATGAGAGGATAGAAAACATGGTGCAAAAAATGTCATACACGTCTTCACCAATGATCTCCACTCGAGTCTATCCTGTGCCCGTCTATCCAAAACCACACATTTATTTTTGAGGTTATGAATTCTTTTAGGAAATCTGTTATTTAAATCTCTTCTCCGCCAACAGCGCCCAATATACGATGTTCGTCTGTTCTCACCCAGCCTCACTATCAGCTCAACCTATCCTGGCCACACCCCTCAGCCCAATCCATTCATTTTTTAGCTCCAGGCGATGAAATGCTTGACTTACACCTTACCGGTCAAACTACATAATCCATCATCCAAGGTATATTCAATCCTAATATGCAACTATCCACTATCGTCCTAGTCAGTTCCGCCCAGGTTTCTTCACCCACATCATCCACTTCTTCCTGAATGTTCATGGAAGTACATGTACACGGGGATACGCGTGACGAAGGGTTGCATTTTTTTTTTTTTTTTTTTTACCTGGCAGTGAATTTGTTCTCACAGGTAATTGTGAAGTGTATCCATAGAGGAGAAATTTTAGTGAGATGAGAATGAAAAAAAAAAAAGAAAGAAAAAAGAAAGAAAGAAAAGGCAGGCAACCATCAAAATATCTTACAACTGTGAAATCATATACAAATATTCCATAAAAGCAAAAAGAAAAAAGTGCCACCCTCGGTGTAAATTTATAAATAATAATTCATTATTATTCAAATACACTGAAGGAAATGATGGACACTTTATCTTCACTTTTCCTTACTGAATAGGAACGAACGCAAGATGATTAAACTGATACAAAAATACGTGAAAAAATTATCACATATAAGTACGTAGAAAATATCCAGCGTGAGAACCACATAATGGGCCCAGTGTTAAAAAGAGATAAGGGTGGTATTTGGCTGTGTGTTATCGAAGGCTTTAGGTAATCTGATAGGATATGTAATTGCTGAAAAATGAGGGAGGAGTCAGTAATTACCTTAACGAGAGAGAGAGAGAGAGAGAGAGAGAGAGAGAGAGAGAGAGAGAGAGAGAGAGAGAGAGAGAGAGAGAATGTAATAAGTTGCAAACAAAAGTAGCCTTAATCCACCGTTAAAAAGGCTTCTCATTGACACTTCTGTTTGCTTTAAATATATAGTTCTGCCTTTTCTCCATCTTCAAAGCTGAGTTATAACACGAAATTAATAATAGAATATGATGCTAATGATGAAGAAGTGCCATGAAGGTTATACACAGCCATACTACTGTTTTACTCTCCCACTGAACTAAAACATAAGCTACATGTGAATGAAAATCTCCGGCTAATTAACCTTAATTAACTGCAATATCATTTATTTTAGATCAGAATTTTAATAATTGCCGTAGTGTTATGGGCTACTAAGAGGAATATGTAAAAAAAAAAGGGGGTGTCATAACTAACTGTCATCGCCGCTAACGTTTCTCTTTTTTTAATATCAAATCAGGATTAAGGTTTCATTTACCGCAAAAGCACGAAGAGAAACACTGCAAAAAAGAAAAAGAAAGACAGAAGAAGGCAGAAAAATGGGAGGCTCGTAACGCTGAAGAAAAAATAAAAAAACAAGATAAAGGTAAGGGGAAAAGAAGGCTCGTAAAAACTGAAGGAGGGACTCCATTTACAGTTAAAGACGGGCCAGATCTTGATTATATGAGCCAATATTCTTATCATTACACCCGGATCTGACCGAAGATATCTGTTCTGTATACAGTACCATTTTTGCTCTGGGCGTTAAGTCTGATTTTCCCGGGATGATAATTTTACTATTTTTTTTCTTACCGTTTTGCTCTAACGTAACTTAACCTATCCTATCCTATCCTAACCTAATCTAACATTAACATAATTATAGTCGCGGCTCGCGACTCTGAGGTTGTTATTATCGTGCCCTGGCAACCTACCATTCAAAAGTGCGTCTGATTTTGTGCATAATATTTGACGCATGTGATTCGTGTATAATATGTTCGTGTATAATAATATTCGTGTATAATATACTCGTGCATAATAATATGATTCGTGTACAATATGATACGAAATCAGACGCACTTTTTAATGGTAGGTTGCCAGGGTACGATAATGACAACCTCAGAGTCGTGCGCCGCGACTATAGTAAACTAACCAGACACTGACAAACTTAACCTAACCTAGACACTCCTGGTTAAAAAGATGGAAAAAAAAAAAGGTATAAGAACGGAAATTAGCGATCCAGACGGGACGGAAATGGCACACCTGATTCTGTCGGGGAAATGAAGAAAGGTAAAAGAAGTGCATGCCTGTCCCAGTGCTCTTGTACATTCTATTATATATTTAACTGAGAATTTTGTGCAATAATTGAGATTGGATGAGCATGTCCTTCTAACTATTGTCGTTGCTTTCTGTTTTTGTCGAGAATTTTGTATGTGAAAAGGGTGGCGCATTTTCTCCTTTACACTAATTGCTATTATCTGCTTCATTCTTTACCGAGAATTTTAAATGCTTCAGTAATAATGAATGACCACAGACGATAATTTTTACTGAGGTTTTTGGAGGCTTTTTAAGATGAGAGAATGGATGTGTGGTATTTTTTTAATGGGCACTGATGGCAGGTTCTCCTAGTTATTTCTCCAACTTCACTGTTTCCACTTTTTCTTTTTCTTTTCTTTTTTTTCCCGACCCAGTCTTCTTTATATATACTGGTCCACGTGCAGTCACAACAGAATCGGATCTCCCTGGTAGGTGAAGAAGAGAGAGAAAGAATGAATCCTTCCCTATAGTAGTCGGGATGAATCGGTTAGGGTTTTGTGTAATGAAAAGGTGCATTGAAAATAGTGGTAATGTTGTTAGGCTGATGATGATGACGATAACCTACGACTGGCACACACACACACAAAAAAAAACAAAAAAAAAACCAGGGCGAGTGAGGATACACAGGACAATGCCATCCATCCATCAGCTGCCCGAGATAAAAACCTGCCCCGGTCTTGACCTCCCGTCACCCAGCCTCCTCCGCGTCCCCCCCTCCCCCTCCCCTATTATCCGCCCCACCCCTCCTCCCCTCTCCGGGCTGCAGCAGCGGGGGCTGGACAACTCGGGGTAACCTTCCCTGACCTCGGTATCGCTGCTCATCGGAGTTATCGCCCGGGTCCTGAGGCTGCTGATGTGACCAAGGATGTGTCCTCTCGTCTGTGGAATCGTGGGAGGAGGATGTGTAACTGCAGCGGGGGTGATGGCAGGTGTATCAACCGATGTAAGTGGGATTATATGGGGTTATGACGAGACCGCCTCTCCCACTTACACACTCGATTTGGTGCTACCTTCCTGTAATTCTACACCTGAGTAATGAACCAAATGGTTTCCTGTACTCCAAAAGACCATTTACTGTGTTGGGTGGTAACCATATAACCAATCAATAGATGGCTTGTGGTCTAGCAGGTTTATTGTTTAATAATACCCCTCAGGGACATGTGACTGTTTACACTTGCCTGATTGTCTTAAAGGGTTATCACAAATAAAGGGAGATTTTATTTACCTATTTTTGCTACCGCAGACCGCCTCTCCCACTTACACACTCGATTTGGTGCTACCTTCCTGTAATTCTACACCTGAGTGATGAACCAAATGGTTTCCTGTACTCCAAAAGACCATTTACTATGTTGGGTGGTAACCATATAACCAATCAATCGATGGCTTGTGGTCTAGCGGGTTTATTGTTTAATAATACCCCTCAGGGGCATATGACTGTTTACACTTGCCTGATTGTCTTAAAGGGTAAACACAAATAAAGGGAGGTTTTATTTACCTATTCTTGCTTCCGCCAGGCGACTTTTTCAACTTCGGAAAGACCACTCGTTTTTAAGTGGATGAAATTAATGTCTATTACATCCCTTAAAAACCAAAGACATTCTCATTCTTGCTTCCGCCAGACGTTTTTTTTTTTTTTTTAATCAACGGTTAGACCTCTGTTATTGAAGGGCTTAGCTTTCTCGACACGCAGAAGTCAGCCAGAATGAAAGTTAACTCTCTGACAAGGGATGTGCTTGGTCATTGCAGCCACTAACTTCCAGAAAATATTTGGTCACTAAATAATATTATGGCGTGGTGAAACTGGGTAACATCATCACAGAAATTTACAGAAATAATTTTGGCAGAATGAGAAGAGAGGAGAGGCAAGAAAAAAAAAAAAATTGAAGGGTTGGGTGCATGAAAACATGAGGGAGGGTGGCTTGGAGTGGTGGAAGGGATGGACGCTGGCAAAGGAGCGCTTGGGGTATTTCGTGTTGTGAAAATCAGCCTATTATATATATATATATATATATATATATATATATATATATATATATATATATATATATATATATATATATATATATATATATATATATATATATATATATATATATATATATATATATATATATATATATATATATATATATATATATATGTACAGAGAGAGAGAGAGAGAGAGAGAGAGAGAGAGAGAGAGAGAGAGAGAGAGAGAGAGAAGTGAGAGAGAGAGAAGTCGATTTCACCCAGACTGTTCACGTGTGAATGCAAGAGTCATCCCCCATACAGGGAACAATAACAACTGATTGGCATCTTACCTACGTTCCTGTCTGTACGTCTGTTTGTCTGTTGTCTCTTTATTGCTAGATGCTTAATCCCAGAGTGCATCCATGGGAGCCTTGACACAAGTACTGTACCCCCCCCCCGTCTCTCTTTCTCTCTCTCTCTCTCTCTCTCTCTCTCTCTCTCTCTCTCTCCTTCCACCCTGGCCTCACTGAGCTATCTATCACCCACGTCACTAAAGTAAAGGGTGGCAAAGAGAGAGAGTTCTAGTCCCTTGGCCTCCCTCTCTCTTCCCTGTCTCTCTACACTACATCCTTGCTGCTTCGGTGCGATGTCTTAAGTTTAATATATTCAACAGTGTCACATCTTATTCAGCTTTTTTTTTCAGACAAATTTTGTTTGGGAGAGACCTCCGGATAAATGAAGCAAGAAAAATTATGTAAGAAAGAATATCATCAACATTTTCAGTGTGGTGACGTCTGTAGCATTTTGTATTTCCTATCGCTACTCTGTCAGACGATTTTATCCAGTATGAGGAAATGAAGGGGTTACTGTCTCGGCCTTTGATCCTTAGCCTCCAGGTCCTTCTTTGCTCCTCGATCCATAGACGAGTTCAGAGCCCGTGCGGCACTACACGACCTCACCGTATCCAGACCTAATAAAATGAACTTCTCGCATTCACCTCACACTTATATCATGTTTTGTTAGTTCGTTTATTTTTAAGTCCATTGTTAGTTCAAAGCCCCGCACCATATTTATGACCTCTCTCGCTGTCCAGCCAAATGAACTTGTTGCAGCTACTTCTCCCATAGGGCTTGTCAGGTCAGCTTAGGTCGTTATCGCCGATTTTTTTTTTTTTTTATGTGTCCGACTCTAGGCATAGGCTTCACAGGCTGCTTTCAAGGCCCATTAGTCTTCTTACGCACCGCACACCCCTACATGTCACCACTTCGGCGCTAACACCCACCGTCCATACTGAATACATGCGAGGACTGTCTCATAAAGGACTGGTGTATTGGTATTATCGAGGGTATTTTTACGACATGTCGGCGGGTCTTCTGGTAGATCAGTAAAGTCTGATTTTATGAAATTCAAATCCTTAAACTGTTCCCTGCCCCAGCGGGATTTGAACCCGGGTCCGTTAGGACTGCAGGCCAACTCTGTACCGATTAAGCCACCGCAACCCCAGACTCATCTGGACGTGAACCCAGCGGAAAGCCAATTAGATTAGGCTAGGGTAGGTTAGATTAAACTAATTTGATATGAAATCAGGAAAGGTTTGGGTATGGTAGGTTTGGATGGACTGGATTGGACTGGATTGGAATGGACTGGATTGTGTTGTGTTGTGTTGTGTTGTGTTGTGTTGTGTTGTGCTGTGTTGTGTTGTGTCGGGTGAGTTTAGATTAGGTCCACTTTTAATTCAGAACTCGGTAATCCAATAGGCGACCTCCTCGTACCCAAGCCCAAAAGAACCTGTAACAACCACTCAATCCCTATGTCAGCCAGCACACACCGCCCTCTTTTTAATTAAGGTTAGGATAGGTTAGTTTAGATTGGGTCACATTACGTTAGGTTACGTTAGGGTAGCTTAGGTTAGGATTAGGACAGGTTATGTTGGGGTAGATTAGGTCACATTAGATTGTTACAAGAGTGTAGTTAATGCTGGATTAGATTAGATAAAATTAAGACAGACTAGATGTTTATATATTAGGTTAGGCTATGGTAAATTAGGTTAGGGTAGGTCCATCGTGAGTTCAAAGCCCGGTACCACATGACCTCGTACTCTGACCCTCCACCTAAATGAACCCGTCGTAACCACTCGGCCCTTATGTCATCCCCCAAGCACCGCCTTCCTTTTAATTAAGTGCGACATCCACCCCGTACCTTACCCAGAACATTCCCCTCCCAAGTGCCCAGCACCTCTACCCCCTCGCTCCTGCCCCCGAGATCATTCCCCAGCCCCCAGCACTCAGCCTCTTCACTCCAGCTTCCCCCCCCCCAACCCTCCCCTTCCAGCTCATCTCGCTTCTGATTAGTCATTGTAGTTCGCTTGTTTACCTGCGACATACGAGGCCACATAAATTGATTTCATGCTCCCCTGGTGGCGGCTCCGTCTGTGCAACTAGAGCGACATAGCGGGTACGGTCGACAAAAGTTGTATCGCTGTTTCCTCTACGACCAATGATGCTAAATGTGAGCCATATTTCTGCGTGTTTTAGTGCGTTTAGTAACTCTGAGTAACTAAGTGGTCGGGTAGATGTGGCTCCGTCTGTGCAACAAGAACAACATTGCGGATGCTGTCGACGAGAGAATACTGTCACTAGTACGAGCGATTTGGATGAACTTAACCAGCTCTTCGCAACAGGCAGGATCGAACATGTGACCCCACAACCCCCAGCTCCATTCACTAACTAAATATTCCGGTACATGCTGCTTCCTGTATGTAACTAGAGTAACTTCGCAGGCGCAATCAGTCACAGAAATAACATTAGAATCAACAACGACTGACCCAAGGGAATTTTCTCCATGTGTTTCGGATTGTCTGGTATTGTTGGAGTGGAATTAGTCTTTTCATTATTCCTTGTGCTTTCATGTGTCCGGTAATTATGATCTGTGTGATGAGTTTTATACGTTTTGGTACGTCTGATAATTATGTAATGAAAATACGGATGGTCATATTACGTTACTCAGAAATAATATCTCTGTACGCAGTCATCATCATCATCATCATCATCATCATCATCATCATCATCATCATCATCACCACCACCATCACCCTCCTCATCAACAAAAATAGTAACAGTAACAATAAATACTATTACTACTACTACTACTACTACTACTACTACCACTAGCTTCTGCAATACGACATACTACAATACTCTTTTTTTTTTTTTCACCGTGACTCAGAATGTACTGTACAGCTCAAGAAATGACACTACCCACCGCCCTCCGTGTACAGTACAATGATGAGCAGATACTGTTGACCTAAACATGGATTCACAAACAAAATTATGAAAAAATTCCTGTCGTAACTAAGAATTATTTTTGCTGGGAATAGAGAAGAGGAAGGTGTACAGATTTCCTGTCCCTCATTCTCCATGTAGTAACCGATTTTACTTAAAAGAATAATTATATAGTAAGTTATATTGTACATCTCAGTTCTGAAGACTGAGTCATTTATCTTGTGGTGACCTCTTGATGGGCGTTTCTGCTTGGGGTTAATGGCTGTCATAATTGTGCAAGCCAGTGTTGTTTGACGTTGCTCCCACAATTAATCATCTCCTTGATGAGAATCACTAGCCTCTGCTTCCTCAGTAATCAAAATGTGTCTTCTAAACACAAGGTAAAACGTGTGTGTGTGTGTGTGTGTGTGTGTGTGTGTGTGTGTGTGTGTGTGTGTGTGTGTGTGTGTGTGTGTGTGTGTGTGTGTGTGTGTGTGTGTGTGTGTGTGTGTGTGTGTGTGTGTGTGTGTGTGTGTGTGTGTGTGTGTGTGTGTGTGTGTGTGTGTGTGTGTGTGTGTGTGTGTGTGTGTGTGTGTGTGTGTGTGTGTGTGTGTGTGTGTGTGTGTGTGTGTGTGTGTGTGTGTGTGTGTGTGTGTGTGTGTGTGTGTGTGTGTGTGTGTGTGTGTGTGTGTGTGTGTGTGTGTGTGTGTGTGTGTGTGTGTGTGTGTGTGTGTGTGTGTGTGTGTGTGTGTGTGTGTGTGTGTGTGTGTGTGTGTGTGTGTGTGTGTGTGTGTGTGTGTGCCAAAACGACTGGATCAACTGCCATCAGAACCGAACCTCCTGATGACCACCGACTACGTTCATTAATTACGCATATGCAAATGAATACACGTACAGCATCTCCAACATTATTTACCCAATTACTCTAAGTTGAAAAATCTAAACAGGATATATAGGTGAACTTACACTACATTCTTTTCGGCTTCTCAAGTGCATTTGTGCATGGGAATGGTAGTCGCTAAACAGGATATATAGGTGAACTTACACTACATTCTTTTCGGCTTCTCAAGTGCGTTTGTGCATGGGAATGGTAGTCGCTATGGTGATAGTGATGGTAGTTGTAGTTGTGGTAGTATGAACCCCTTCAATCCAATGACGTTTTTATTTAATCATTTCCACAGCCTGACGATTTTATTCAACCCTAGATAGGCCTCTAGCAGTGAAGGGGATACTGAACGCAATATCTAATCCCTCCAGTTCGGAAACTCTAGAAACTCTATCTTAGGCTGAATAAAGTCGTTTGGTGGTGGTAATAATAGAATACGTAATCGGAGAGAAGTAGTGTTAGTGGTGGTGATGACAGTGGAAGTGGTGGGAGATCTTTGTTAAAAATTGTTAGTTTAATTTTGCGTGCACCGACAGGCACATTTGTTTGTAGTAAATATTTCCCTGGGCACTGTTATTATTACTCCTACTTAAGTTTTCCCATGTCTTGTACTCCTATGCAACCATTTCCTTTACACTGGTGATTAGTGGGAATAAGGTGCAGATGGTGATGATCCTGAATATTCAACATCCTATCGCCTTGGTAGCAGCGATAAACAACAACGAGATAGTTAAAAGAAGGCCATATGTACAGTAAGTCTCACTCTCTTCATTTGCATAATTTTATATATATAACCGGTACTTATTATTATAAATATCCAAGAAGACTATGAAAAAAGAGAAGAAACATGTGTGAGATAAAGGAAATGGATATATGTGGCCATTGTTAGTCTGTTCACAATAGCTGTCCTAAACCCTCTGCTTCTCATTGTCGCCCATATACGCCTCACATCAGCTCCCTCTGTCTCCCCATAACATTTGTACTCTCGCGATATCCGCCACGATCTCCTCTGTCGTAGTCTCCCCCCCCCCCTTAGTCCCCTTTCGTCATTTGGGTATATCTAGGTATCCCCTTCCCCCACAAGCACCCTAGGCTCCAGGTGTCCATTCCTATATCCTGATGTCCCCCTTCCCTTCTATATTTAGGTGTCCTTCTCCCTCCTACATCCAGGTGACCTCTTATACCCAGATGTCTAATTCTAATATAGAATTGTCCAATTTCTAAATCCAGGTGTCCTTTCCTAAAGTAGGGTGCCCAGTCCTATGTCTAAGTGTCCCACTCCTATTTCCAGGTGTTCCCCTCCTAAATTCAGGTGTTCCCTTCCTACATCCAGTCGTCCCCCTTCTCTTCTATATCCAGAGGTTCCCCCTTATATACAAGTGATCCACCTCCTCAAATCCAGGGAATTCCCCACCTTACCTAGGTTCCTTCTTTCACCTGAGTATAACCATATGTAAATACCTGCCCTTCTACCTGGACGTCCCTTGTTTACCTGAGCATTTCCACGTGTCCTCTTCCATATATCCAGGTAATCTCTACCACCTGGGATATCAAAGAGCTCCCCTTTCATCTGAACATATCCAGGTGAATTATCTATGATCCTGTTTCCCCGTGCTTCACCTTTGCACTTCGAGATCTGCCCCTTCACGAAACACGACACACACACACACACACACACACACACACACACACACACACACACACACACACACACACACACACACACACACACACACAAACTTCAATTATGCATATCCAGATCTCACTGTCAGTCTCCATCTCCACCAGCCATCAACTTTTATTCTTCTTCTTTACTGTGTCCCAGCTGACCCCATAAACTCCAGAGTGTCTCCTTAGCACCGCCTCCTACTGTGACCTTACATTATCACCCGCATCGCCTTTTATTTCAAGGGTCAAGTAGTATCCAATTTTGTACCCCCGACTCGCACAAAGGGAGGGAATGGGATACCTACGAATTTATCATAGTCATCTACCTTTTTTGCGACAGGGTTTTGGCGTTGTCGCGAAAGGCTTAGGGGAACCGAATGACCACCTGACTTTTGTTCCCTTTATACTTCTACGCGTTAATGACCTGCTACACTTTATTTTTGCAGACGTACAAAGGGAGAAGTGGATAACCAAAAATGTCACATCCATCTGCTTCTCTGCCTGGTTTCCATGTTCGTTGGTAGACTGAACACTCCTACCGAATCCACCTACACTGTCAACCTCAGTAAATGAATAAATAAATAAATAAAACTCGAACCTATGACTGCCATTGTGATCTGATCAATTTTGAAAGCTGAAATTATATGTGAGTACAGATCAGGCTAATTTTTTCTGGACAATATGGTGATGGTTCTATTTTATGTTAGGCTGGAAGGGAATACTAAGAGTTGTTAATGGCAACAGTATTATCTCTTGACTCACTCTCAGATGATTGAAACCGTCTGACCAGCTGAAACATAATACTACTTGAATTATTCCCATCGTGAGAGGGTTAATGATGAGAATTTCTGGATACAAACTCATACCTTCGTATTCTCTCTCTCTCTCTCTCTCTCTCTCTCTCTCTCTCCTAACTCCAAACTCACAATTCGGTGCACACTTACTCCTTTTCCACGACCCCCAATATATATACAAGATTTCTCGTTTTTCTGCCATTTCTCGAGAGCATTCCTGTATGAAGCCATCAATAACCTGAACTTTACCGCCAACTGAACACTTCGCCCGTCAATTTCTCCATTTTAACGTAATATCATTTTCTGAATAATATCTGAGAAAAATACGAAGCACAAAATAATTCAGAGTATGCGTGAGTGTGTGGCTGGAGGTGAGAGGATGGGTGTTAGTGATGGAGATGATGGTGGTGGTGGTAGTGGTGGTGGGGATGGTGGTAAGGATGGTGACAGTGGTGGTGGGGATGGTGGTAGTGGTGATGGGGATGGTGGCAGTGATGATGGTTTAGGATGGTAGTAGGACTAGTAGCAATCGTGATATACGGAGGCGCTGGCAGGGGGTGAGAGGATGGGTGCTAGTGGTGGTGACGATGGTGGTAGTTGTGGTTGGGACGGTGGTGGTTGTTATAGTGAAATGATGGTAGGAGGTGCCGGCAGGGGGAGAGAGGATGGGTGCTGGTGGTAGGGATGGTGGTAGTTATGGTAATATTCGTGCATTTTAGTGGCAGGGATGAGGGATGGGAAAGAAAGTTATGACAGTATGCAGTGATGATGGTAGTTATGAAGTGAAGGAGGACTGGTCGTGGTGGTTGTACTGATCAAATTACGTTGACGATAGTGATGGTACAGTCGATAGTTAAATTATTACTGGAAAAATCGTCTGGGGGAAGAAACAAATCGTCTGACGGTAACAAGAATAAAAATCCATTCCTGAACTAAATAAAATCGTCTACCATCATCAGGGGGTTAGGCTGAAGACAATGCAGTCTGAACTGAAGATGATGAATGGCTTTGTCTGTGAGCGTGCAGATAAAAAGATGATGATTATGGAAGAATGGGAAGGAGGAGGAGGAGGAGAAGGAAGAGGGAAATGATGATGATGATGATGATAATGAGGACGAGGACGAGGAGGTGGAGGAGGGCGAGGGCGAGGAGGAGAAAGAGGATAAGAATGTTGATGGTGGAGGTTTGCTGGTAATGGTGATAGTCGTGATGGTGATGGTGGTACAAGTTATGGTAATGATGGTGACTGGGGACTTGATAATGACAGCGAGAATGGCAGAAAGTGATTGTGGTGATGACTGGGTGTTGTGGTGACGAAACAGGCCATGACAGTGATGGTGTAAATGGTGATGAAGACGGTAGTAAGTAATGGTGTGGGTAGTAGATGCAAAGGTGATGGCAAATTATGGCAGCGATGGTGAAAATGGTAGAAAGTGATACTGGTTATAGTAGGAGCTATGGTGATAAGGCAGAGGATGATGGTGATGATGGTGAAGATGAGAGAAAATGATGGTAGCAGAGGTTATGGTTTAGATAATGATGCTGGTTAGGGTGAAACTGGTACAGATTATGGTAGAGGAGGAGGAGGGGGAAGAGGAACATGAGGAAAAAGAGAAGGGAGGAGGGGGAGAAGTAGGACAGGAAGGTACAGGGGTGAGAGGAAAAAAAGTAAGGGACAGGAGGAGACAAAGAGGTGTCAGTGGAAGATGAAACAATGGAAAAGGGAGGTGAAAGGAGGAGAAGGAAAAAGGGAAAAAGAAAAAAGGAAGGCTTGGTGGGAGGGAAAAAGAGCAGGTTGAGGGGAGTGAGGAGTGATCGAGGTGGAAGAAGAGGCTGGGGAGAGAAAGAAGAGGTTGGGGAGAGGAGAAATAAAGATGCATGGAAAAAACGAGGAGAGACGGAGAGGAAGGTGGAAAGGAGGTGAGGGGAGAGAAATTGGAGGAAAAAGAAGAGGCGGGAGACAGGGTGAAGAGGAAGGCGGAAGGGAGAGGAAGAGAGAAGAAGGGTGATGAAGGTGGAGGTGGGTGGGGAGGAAAGGAAGAGTTGGTAGAGGAGAAAGGATGCTGGGGAAGACGGTGGAAGAAAGAGGCGGGGAGAGAGGAAGAGCAAATAGGGGAGAGACAAGAACGAAGATACAGATGGGAAGGTGGAAGAGGGGAGGTGGACGGAGGGAAGGGGAGGAGGGTGGATGCATGCAGGTGCGAGCGCAAAAACTGGTCCACCCGTGATAGTAGTGGAGGTAAGGTGAGGTGTGGTGAGGTGAGGTGAAGTAGCGATCACTATAGTCTGCCGCTGCTACTCCCGCACGTATGCGCCGCACATTTTTAGTTTTAGCACACAAGTTCCAAAATCTCTCATTAAACTCCTTCTGTGTAATAGGTCCCGTCCCTAGTCAAATTTAGAGACTTTTTACGTTAGGCTTTCGGTCTGAGATTAACTATTTTATCTGGCTGCTCCTACCCATATGCACGCCGCCCCACTTTCTAAACAGATTGTATGTTTAGGCTAGAAATTCCAATTCACTTATTAAACTGCTGTGCTAGTTTTTGTATGCCTAGGAGAGCTTAGAGACAGAAAAATATTTCACTTTGATATCTAAATGCCTTCCTTTTCTAAATATACTATTGTTAGAATACAAGTTCAAGTTTTTATCATGCTACTGTGTTAGTGTAAATTTTGTTCAGTAAGTGCTCAGAGATAGGCCTACGACTTACCCTTTCACTTTGATTTAACTGTATGTACACCACTCCCGTCTAATCCCTCCAGTAATTTCTTCCATTAAGTTTTTGTGTTGCCATTCGTTTTGTGTACTACGAACTCAGACTCGTTTGGGTCTTACTATTTCACTTTCTCATATAACCCCCCCCCCCTTTTCAAAACACTTAAAAAAATAAAGATTGGTCTCATTTTCCCCCATTAACTTCCTGTGTTAGTCTTCCTTTTGTTCAATAAGTACTCCAATTTCACTATGGATTGCAGGGGTTCTTGTAAAGCTTCATGCCAGAAAATTATAAAGTTTATTTCTCCCCACTGAGGCTGCGATCCAGGTCTGGTTGCTTCTCTCACATTTTTTGTCCTCATTACAATTCCTCTTTCTAAAATCTCTCCTAATTTTAGCCAACGCTTCTCATTTTCCTTATTAATTTCATGGGTTATTTATTGTCTAGTTATTTTTTTCGTTACCATGTTTCTGTGTCTGTTTTAATCTGGCTTACCAGAATATTTTCTCATCTGAAATATTGTAAAAGTCTTCGATTTCTTAATTTTTTAAAGGAAATTTTTGGATAGTATTAATTTGACTTTTCATTATTATCGTTACTGAACCCCTTTAATACTTTGATTTTACCTTATTATTATTATTATTATTATTAGTAGTAGTAGTAGTAGTAGTAGTAGTAGTAATAGTAGTAGTAGTAGTAGTAGTAGTTATTATCTACTTTATTCGGGTTAGGAGAGACCCCTTAATATAGGGGTTGGAAGTAATCTCAGGTAACCTCTTCAGAATCACGTTAATTACTGTATATATTTTATTCTTGCTGCCGTCACACGATATTAACTTAGGAAAGATCTCTCGTAGTGGTGTGTGTGTGTGTGTGTGTGTGTGTGTGTGTGTGTGTGTGTGTGTGTGTGTGTGTGCGCGCGCTCTGATCTTTGGCCTAATATGTTATGTCGTCTTCAAGTTTTTTGTTTTTTCTCGATACATACTAGAGAGAGAGAGAGAGAGAGAGAGAGAGAGAGAGAGAGAGAGAGAGAGAGAGAAATTTCAGCGCTTCATTAAGGAATTATCTGGCTTTAACCATTCATCTTTGGGGGGCATCTTATGTATCTTATTTTGGTTGACATGACGTTCTCTCGCAACTCGGAACTCTCCATTGTCTGTGGGTAAATCCATCTATCCATCCATCCTTCTATCCATCCATTCCACCATCCATGCTCTCCACTGTTCAACGCGGCAGCAATCGGGTGAACTTTGACAAAAATTCTGTCCTTTCACCTATCTACTTTCATATCTGTTCTCCCAGCCAGCTATCCATCCATCAGTCTATTCATAAACCCCACCCATCCACCCCGAGCACCCATCCATTAATCAATCAAACCATCAAGCCATTCACCAGCCAGCCAATTAATCCATTCATCTAAACATCCAACCATCAATCCGTCATTCTATCCATCAGCCAGTCAGTCAGTTAGTCCATCCATCCATCTACATATCTATCCATCAATTCATCAATCCATCCATCAGCCAGCCCCTCGGTACACCCATTCATCTAAACATTCCTTCATCAATCCATTCACCAACTCATCCATCCATCGACCCATTAATTCATCCATCAGCCAATGAGTCAGTCAGTCCAACCATCCATCCACCTAACCACCCATCCATCCATCCACCTAACCACCCATCCATCCATCCACCCACCCATCCTTCCACCCACCCATCTGTTCACCCACACCCCACTCGTCAAGGCGGGAACAAACAGGTCGACTTTTACGAGCCCTCTTCACCCTTTCACCTCGGAGCAAGAGCTACTTTTGGCGCGTTCCCCGACCCTCCTTCCATGACCTTTCTCGCCCTCTGACCTGACCTACGCGTGCCTCGGAATGGGGGAGGAGGTTGCATTAATAAAGGAGCCTAACCAATTCATGCTATCAGCCTGCAGCGTACTGGGTTCACGTTCACATGAGCCTGGGGATGCAGCTATGAGCTACTACCAACAAGTCTCCATAATTGACACTTCATCATCATCATCATCATCATCGTCATCCCGACCTCTTCTCACCAACCAAAGGACTGGGTGAGGTAGGGTCTAGAGAACAGGATATAACAAAAACAAGACAGAGGAAGACCTAATCAACATCAGGTCCAATCAATGAACCACACACTAACACTGACTCTAATTATTTTGATCATGAAGTGTTTGATGGCTGTATGACTGAAGACAAGTATATACAAACAATCTTACCCCCTTTAAGCTTAGTTGAGTTATAATTACGACCTTAGATGACCTTGCGCAGATGACCTGACACCGTGACGAGGGAAGAGGGAGAGAAAGAAACTCGACTTCTCTTCCAGTTACGGACATGTTCCTCACGACTAAGGTTGATTCAGGTGCTGGTTACGTGGAGGTTGTAGGTTTGACTGAGGAGGGAAGCTGGGTTCCTCTAGAGACTAACTTCTTGCTTCACATATTCAGTCAAGGATGTGTGTGTGTGTGTGTGTGTGTGTGTGTGTGTGTGTGTGTGTGTGTGTGTGTGTGTGTGTGTGTGTGTGTGTGTGTGTGTGTGTGTGTGTGTGTGTGTGTGTGTGTGTGTGTGTGTGTGTGTGTGTGTGTGTGTGTGTGTGTGTGTGTGTGTGTGTGTGTGTGTGTGTGTGTGTGTGTGTTTTATACCGCCACATCATTTCAATCAGTTAGGGAGATGTCTGCCCCTCTGACTGAAGGCGTTTACTATAACAGACTATATTAGGTCTGCTGCATGGCCAATCCTTCACCTCGGAGGGATAGCAGCAACCAGAATTACCCCCTCTTCCCATGCCGACAAAGTACGAATGGGAATGCAGAGTCAGTGGGGAAAATGATGCATGGAAAAGTAGAAATGTACTGTTTGTCTGTGGGTGTCAGAGTCTTAATACAGAGAGTGAAAGTATATTAAAGCACATACTCCCAGCCTTACAAGCACCTAATTTAAAAATCCGCCTTGATTCGAGGCACAGGTATCGCGAAATTAAAACCCGAACCACACGACTACTGTTCCTTTTTTTTTTTTTTTTTTTTTACAGTCTACCATAAAAACTTAGAAGGTATCGTTGGATCTACCTGTGTATAGCATTTTCTTCTCTCTTTTGCTAAGCACATTTCTCTCTTACTTATCCATATGTCCAATTATCAATATTTCTCAGTTTAATCGGGGCTATCCCTTCTGGTGTCGTTTCTTGCATAATACCACTATCAAAGACGGTGCAATCTTCTCGTCTTTTAACCTGGGCATCTATTACCTCTCTGGTGTAACTTCTTGCCTAACGGGTTTCATCAACTTCAGTGGAATCTTCTGGTGTGTATTTTCTTTTTCCCCTGAATGAAACCTGCTTTTGCCTTAAACTTTTGTTTACCTCCTACCTGGCTGAACTTTTTGCTTCACACCCTCAATCAACACCTTCACCACCTTGACGTCTTGGTATATTTCATCCTTACCGATTCTTCCTCACGTTTTTATTAAGCGTCTCAAGATTTCTTTTGTATTTTGCTCCAGATATCGCCAGACGATTTATTTAGCTGAGTAAATCATGGAGTTTGTTAATAGCCACTTTTAACCCTCTTATGGTCGGGACAACTCTTAACAATGCAGGTAACGAGAGACTTTCATTCACTTGAGTCACAAGAGCTTGAGTTACTCTTTGTGGTGTAACTTCTTGCCTAACACGACTATCAAACACGGAGGGACGTTCTTATGTGTAGTATTTCCTCAGTTAAACACGCTATTGCTTTAACATTTCATATTTGTTTGGCTGCGCTTCTTGCTTCACGCCATATATCAAGCCCTTCACCACCCTGACGTCTCCTGCAGAATATTTCATACTTGATGTCTTCTATATTTCGCACTTCGGTATTTATTTCATTCGTGCCCCGTCAGACGATTTTATTATTCTTAACACAGATTAATAATGATGGAGATAAAAGCTAATATATCTCGATTAAGCAAACTCAGAACACAAATACGATTTACTTAGTTGATTGAAACACTCCCATAAACGCCTTCATCCAAAGTGTTCCCTCCACACACACACACACACACACACACACACACACACACACACACACACACACACACACACACACACACACACACACACAGAAGGGGTTAATTGAGATGGTTGCTAAATGGTCAAAGGTGGAAGTAAGGGTCATCCACCTGAGGCTAATTTTTCACCCCCTAACTACCTACAGGTGTAAGTCTGGGTCGTGTTGTTTGCCATGTTCACCTCGGATTCATAATATACCTTTTTAATATTCATACATTCCTTGGTGTGGGATCAACAGCAACTTTCTCTCTGCTTTGTGTGCTCGATATACGGACGCACGAGTTGAGTGAGCCCTTCCAGAAGTTACTTGAGGGGCAGTGTGTGTGTGTGTGTGTGTGTGTGTGTGTGTGTGTGTGTGTGTGTGTGTGTGTGTGTGTGTGTGTGTGTGTGTGTGTGTGTGTGTGTGTGTGTGTGTGTGTGTGTGTGTGTGTGTGTGGTTTTAAAATACGTTGCTCATAATTGTAAAAATTATTTTTGCTAAGACAGTATTTGGTGTAGTAACAAACCATACGTATACATTCCTGTGCGGAATGGTGAGAGAGAGGCAGATAACTGGAGAGATGGCAATTTTAGGCCAAGTTACAGGAGACAAATCATTAACTAGAGAACAGTCTGCATCCTCCTTCGCTTACGTATTTTTAAACTTTCATAACTTCAACTTGTCAGTCTGTCTCCTCTTTCTATGCATTGTCAGTCCCTTATTATATCAAATTTGTAATCTCTTTAATAGCTTCCCCGCTCCTCTCATATACTGGCAATCTTTCATCCATGCAACTCGTGTTATTCTGAACAAGTCTGCTTTCTCCATCTAAGCATTTTAAAAAATTCATGTATGCAGTCATCAGCCATGCAACAGACTCCCTGCTCCTTCTGTGTATTCTCAGTCTTTTGTACTCTCCGGACCTCTGTCTCCCTTTCTCCTTCCCCTGTTTCCGACCTCTAATCTTTCGGACTCGTCATGTCGGGGCATATCGAAAATAACAAGATTCTGATGTCGACTACTCCTGTTTCACATTCTCTGGGAGAGATGAGTTTTGAGTATCCCAAACTCTGCTTTCTCTTTGGACTAAAAAAGAATGGAGGGGAGTGGGGAGTCATCATCATTTGCTCTGTTATTTTTAAGGGTGACGAATCCTTAAAGAGGCAGAGTAGTACTTAGGAATAATATTCCAACTACCGGCAAGCAATCATCATCATCATCATTGTCGTCGTAAGTTTCCTTCTCATCTAAGGGATATGGTGAGGATTATATTCAACTCAGGAAAACCCCTATACTCTAAAAAGTGAAGCTTATCCGGCACCGGCACTTGGCACTCTCAGTCTGACTCAACAGAATCTTGGTGTAGTGATATTATGAATGAAATTTAAAAAAAGGTGACAAAAGAGAGGGGAAAAAAAATCAGGTTTAAAATTACGAGTCACAAACTAGGTCACTTGTCTGCCGTGTGACCTCCTGTGTAAGTTACGGCCTTCAGCAGCCTCCAGTGAGTGAGTGAGTCAGTGCGCCGGGAAACAGGCGAAAGAAATGCCACTTGATCTCCATGTCTGGTGAATGCATAGAGACCCGCAACCTTCTTGCACCCTGACAACGACCGGTGGCTGGTGTCTTGTTAGGTATATAATTGTCTGAGGTTTCTCTATAATAACTAAAATCGTCAGGAGAAAAACAAAATATGTTATCGTAATGAAAGGCTTATATATCTTCGTGTCTGATGATATGCATATTCTTACTTCCTAGCACATTCATCTGAAGGTTAAGGTAAACGATTTAGCTGGATAAATTCGTCAGGAGCTGACCAGAGTATAATGCCTAAACTTCACAATTACAGTACCAGACCACCTGATCTTGTCTGGTGATGCGCATAAACTACCTCGCACCTGCATAACCAAGGCCTAAAGAATACCACCAGGTCAAACGTCATGCGGCCTACCTACAGTATATATATATATGAGAAAGAGAGAGAGAGAGAGAGAGAGAGTATAAGTGAGATGTTCTTCTGACATGATACAATTCCCCAGTGTCCTTTGACACTCCCATATATCTTGGTCTGTTCAGTCTCTCTCTCTCTCTCTCTCTCTCTCTCTCTCTCTCTCTCTCATATATTTATATGCATTTATTATTATGTAGCAACATATCGAAATGTAATATAAAAATGTGTATAGTTCTTGCAATAAATTTTCTATACAGCCTATGTATCTATCTGTTTTTATCTAATATACTGAATTTACTGTATATTCTATATTCTTATCTATATCTATATCTTTATCTATCTATCTATCTATCTGTAGCTGTATACTGTATACATATAAATACATAACTACAGAGAGAGAGAGAGAGAGAGAGAGAGAGAGTGAGGTGTTCCTTCTGACCTGATGCAATTCCCCAGTGTCCTTTGACACTCCCATATATCTAGGCCTGTTCAGTCTCTCTCTCTCTCTCTCTCTCTCTCTCTCTCTCTCTCATTATTTTCAGTATATATTACACAGATAGACAGAAAGATAGATAGGCTTGTGTAGGATAAGTTATTGCAAGAAAACTGTAGTGCATATTTGTTAGCCACCGTTGTATATACGATTTTTTATATTGTATATCCACATTTTTATCTACACAACATTATATACATGTCAATGTGTAATGAGAGAGAGAGAGAGAGAGAGAGAGAGAGAGAGAGAGAGAGAGAGAGAGAGAGAGAGAGAGAGAGAGAGAGAGAGAGATACGATGTAACTGAGGTGTTTCTTCCAACGTCATGCAATATAAAATCTGTATATCTTACATAGATAGAGGGATATATAGATAAACAGAAAGATAGATAGATAGACTTGTATGGAAGAGTTACTGCACGAAAAATGTAGCGAATGCTTCTGCCTCTTTGATATTTTGATGGGTAACTGTTGAAAAATATCTCCCTTCGTGTTTCTTTTTCTTAGTTGTGGGTGACATTCTTACCTTCAGAATTTGGTAAATTCAGTGTTGGAAGTGCATCATCCTCTAGTCTTCTTTGATTTGGGGGTACTGGTATGTCCAGCAGTTCATATTTGAGCAACCTCTTAAATGCACTCTGCTCAAAATGACGACCGCATTCTCTTGCTACTTCTGGGTTAAAGATGTCTTTTCTTTTACATAAAAATATCCATTTTTGACGACCTTCTTCATTTTGGGGGAATCAAAATAAGCTGACACCCTTAACCTTCTTCCTAGAATCTTCAAAACAACCGAATACTGTACAATTTGTTGGCGTTGTATGGCTGTGATCAGCACGGTGACCTTAAGCGAACTGAGCGAGCAAGCACCACCGCTGGCCGCGTGATGTCATGCGCGAAGATGGACGCATTTTCGTCCGGCCGCAGTTTGACCTGGTGATATTCTTTAGGCCTTGTGCATAACTATCCTTGGCTAGCGGCATCGGGGATGTGATTCATTCTTTGCGTAAGGCTTCTCTATGATATATAAAACAGTCAGTAGTTATGTAGAATACAGTATCTAGCCTCCACGCCAGATGATGCGCAGAGTCTACCTTCTCGTCGCCTCATAACCTCAAGTTAGGGTCTGGTTCGTTTATGAACGTCACGGTTAAAATAGCCAATTTCTTCGTACATCTGCACGCTCAGGTCAGCCGCATGTAGTGCCTTCAAGTAAGTGATGCTTAACTCTTCCACAGCAAGGGGTTTTCTTAATCCAATTAGTAAGAAAGCTATCTTCTTGGCCGAACAGATTCGCTTGACTTTAACCAGATAAAAGTAGCTTTGCGTTAGCCAGCACAAAAATAGAAAAGAATAAGTTTAATAATCTATCGGGAAAGGACAAAATAAGACACACATTGTAAGCTGTAGTTTAACGGTTAAACTAGCGAGGTTTATTATATTTTATTTATTAATTTCCTTAAAGACCTGAGAAAAAATTTGAATTTTTGTAATTTGCAACAGGTGCTGTAAAGGCTCGAGGTAAGAGAGGCGTAGGGATGGAAGGATGGAGAGAAGATCGGGATGGGAGAGAAGGTCGGGATGGGGGAGAAGGTCGGGGTGGGGGAGAAGGTCTGGGAAAGAAGAAAGTAGGGGTGGGGGATAGAAGGTGAGGGTGACAAGAGAAAATGTAGGGGTGGGAAGACAGAAGTGGGGTTGGACAGAAAAGGTGGGGGAAGCATGAGGGAAGAGAATTTCCCTCCGTGTCTGTGCCTGGATTTATGTGGACCTTAACACGAGTATTCTCAGCACACGACGCTTGCTACCACCACCCTCGGCCTTCCATCCTTCTCCGGCAACAAACCTTTCCTTAGATTCTTTCTTTGGAGACCGGACAGACAGACAGACAGAAACACACACACACACACACACACACACACACACACACACACACACACACACACACACACACACACACACACACACACACACACACACACACACACACACACACACACACACACACACACACACACACACACACACACACACACACACACACACACACACACACACACACACTGAGGTTTGATAGTATGTTTACATGTGGCATAAGTCTCAAGTTTCTTCTCAGCAATCGTGTCTGGTAAATTAAATTCTAAAGATTCGTACTATGTTATGATGAATTTAACTCATGGAACTTAGGATTAATATCCTGGGGTCTAAGTTGGTGAAATCTAATAAATAAATGAATAAATAAATACTAAAATGAAATAAATTGCAATGTATAGTATATGAAATTTACATGATTAAATCCAATGGCACCCTGTTTCAACTTCAGATCAAGATGAAAGCGTGATATCCATATGTCTCGTAACATGTAACATCATTAACAAACTATGTAAATCTCAGTAGGAATAATTTGTGGCACTTACATTCTCCGTACAAAATATATATACGGCATTTAAACACAGCTCTCAACCCACTACGAACTTCCTTTCACACATCCTTTCTCATCAACATCCCTTCCACACCAAACATATTCCACTTGAATTCTGTTTTCCTGTATCCTGTAAGTACTAAGTCACGGAAGCACACCAGTACAAGGAAAGTAATATTCGTGGGGAGATAGGAAATTGGGGATCAAGGTAATAACGCAGATACACGACAAAAAAGTATTTAAAAATGTGTGTGTGAGAGAGAGAGAGAGAGAGAGAGAGAGAGAGAGAGAGAGAGAGAGAGAGAGAGAGAGGAAAAAAATAAATAAATAAAAACTTACCACAACCGAGGCTGCCCAAATTTTTTCCCTATCATCTGAAAAAAGAAAAACTCAAATAAATGATCTGAAACAAAGAAAAGATGTCAAATAAAAAAGACTGGCAGGTAGCAGGTATTCCTTAATGCTTGGGAAAACAACCTAAGAAAATGCGTTTAGTCGTTTCAACCGAGAGATATTCTTCGTGAGGTGAATACAATCATTTGGTGAGAAGAACACACAATAGAACAATCGTGGCAGTAGTGAAGGGGCTCATGGAGAGGGTCCTTTGAGAGATGAATAATTTTTGGCGGCAGCGTGAGTAACAATGGAGAAATTGTTATCGTAGTGAACAGATAAATTAATAGGTCTTTTGGGGTGTATAAGGCTTTTCAGTGGTTGTATGAATAAAACACAACACTCGTAATCGTAGTGAAGGGGTTTGTGGAGGCTGGTACTTATGTC
This sequence comes from Coenobita brevimanus, assembly GCF_032717465.1. NCBI lineage: Eukaryota > Metazoa > Arthropoda > Malacostraca > Decapoda > Coenobitidae > Coenobita > Coenobita brevimanus. The sequence goes on along the minus strand of NC_136977.1, from coordinate 43,801,179 downwards.
TTCAGTCAAAACGGTTCTCTTTGGGTTGAATATTATCATGTGGGAGTACCAAGGATAAACTAGAAAATGTCATAGTACTGAAGAGGTTAGACAAAATGAGCGATATATTTTTAAAACGAAAGTGGTTCAGAGTGAGGCTCTATGAGTGGACCGGTGTGAATCAATGGCTGTAAATTGGACCAGTGTCTGTGAATGTAGACCACTAGCTATAAAAATTGACCAGGGGGTAGGAATGGGGGACCAGAGAGTATGAGTTGGCCAAATGTTATGAGTGTAAGTCAAAGGTGTAGTTGTGAGTGAAACTATTTTAGAATTCTGAAAACGGACCAGTTTGAGGGCATGAAAGTGAACCAGTGACTGTAAGTGGACCCGCAAGGCTGTATAGACTAGGGGGACTAAGAGAATGGGCCAGAGGCTGTGAGAGTACACCGAGGGGATTAAGAATGGGCTAGGGGCTGTGAGAGTGGACTAGGGGTGGTGAGAGTGGGCCAGGGGCTATGGGAGTGGACCAGGAGACTAAAAGAGTGGAACAGGGGCTGTGAGACTGGGTCTAAAGCTGCAACATTGGTCCAAGGGTTACCAGACCGAACCAGCTGGCAAGTTCCCTCCACACCGACAACCAAAACACAGTCTTGCATTACCGAATATATACAGCAAGTCTCATTCTATTTATCGCCACACGCCTAATCCCAAAGTTGATCTAGGGTGGCAGAGACCCAAACTGTCTCCAGCTCCCTCTTATTGCCACTACAACAGCTCCAAATGATAACATCCGAGGTTCGAGCCTGAGAATGTACCACCTCTTAGGGACGATTACAAGTCCTGCTGATTAACTTTAGAACCTGTTGTTTATATTTTGAGTGTAGTGTAAGTGTAAATTTGGTGAGAAATGTGTCTATCTTTCTCGCATTCTGCGTGTATCTATCCACTTACCTATCATACTGCCAGACGCCTTCAGGGTCGATAACAAGTCCAGCTGGATTAAATTTAGTAACCTGTCTTTCTGATCTTAGTGTAGTCTTTACGTAATGGAATGTTAATTTCTCAAGTGAGAGAGGTGTGCCCATCTTTTTCCCATTTTGCCTGTGTGAAAGCTGCGTCTCTCTGTCTATTTATACATCTATTTACCACCACGGCAAGCTCTATCATCCTGTGTATCTATCGCCAGACGTCTAATTCCAGACTATCTCCAGTGGGACGGCGACCAAAACTGCCCTGTACATCACCACTAACGACAGCCAGATCACAGTGCCGGACGTTCGTATCCCAGCCCTCTGAGGCACCTGCAGGAGGCATGGGAGAAAGTTCAGGTGCAAATTTAGAACTTGTCTTTCGATTTGGGTGTAGTACTTCCCTTGTGTTCAGGGAGAGGGAGAGAGGGAGAAGGGAGAGGGGGAGAGGAGAAGGACAATGAAGAGTGAGAAAGGAGAGGGAGAGAGAGGCGCTCATTTTTTTTACCCGTCCATGGAAAGTGGTTATTAAAATGCTGTCTCTCATCTTATTTATTTACCTGCCTGTTTATATATCTACTGCGGCCACGGTGGCTTAGTGATAGCAGGAAATGCACTCTTCGTACCAGACCAGTATGGGGAAAGGTAAAATTTGGCTATCGCTCCTCCTCCTAGCGATAAACCAGATACTCAGTGACACAGGTAACAGTTTGCTCTCATTCAGCCAGTTCCAAAGAAGGGTGACCATTCCCAACCCTCTAATTATCGTCCATTTGCTTTAACATCCTGTATCTCAAAAATTTTCGAGTCAATTCTTAATAGAAAAATTTTAAAGCATCTGTCCTATCACAACCTTCTTTCTGATCGTCAGTATGGGTTCCGTCAGGGACGCTCCACTGGCGATCTTCTCACTTACCTTTTAGACTCATAGTCATCCTCCTTTCGGGACTTTGGCGAAAGCTTTGCCATTGCACTTGACATCTCAAAGGCTTTCGATCGAGTCAGGCATAAATCTTTAATTTCCAAACTGCCCTCTTACGGTTTCTATCCTTTATCTGTGCCTTCAACTCTAGCTTCCTTTCTGGTCGTTCTATAGCCGCTATTGTAGACGGCCATCGTTCTTCTCCTAGATCTACAGTATCAACAGTGGTGTTCCTCAGGGCTCTGTCCTATCACCAACTCTCTTCCATATATTCATCAATGACCTTCTAAGCTGTACATCTAACCCTATCCACTCATACCCTGATGACTCCATCCTTCACCTTTCCATTCGGTTCCCGCAACGCCCATCTCAGCAGTTACTTCAACAAACAAGGGATGAGGCTATGGTACACCTAAAGTCTGACTTGGCTCGTATCTCTGACTGGGGTAAAAATAATTTGGTTGTTTTTAATGCATCAAAGACTCAGTTTTTACACCTATCAACCCGACAAAATCTTCCATAGGTGTACCCACTAATGTTTAATAATATTCAACTTAATCCTGCATCATCCTTGAACATGCTTGGGGCTTCATTTACTCAGGACTTATCTTGGAAAGATCATATTACATCTCTTGTAAAATCTGCTTCCAAGAGATTAGATGTGCTAAGCCGACTCCGTTCCTTCTTTACCCCTGCACAATTGTTGACTCTATACAGGCGTTTTATCCGCCCCTGTGTGGAGTAAAACTCTCATGTGTGGGGAGACTCCACACATACAGCTCTTTTCAATAGGGTGGAGGCAAAGGCTTTTCGTTTCATTAACTCTCCTCCTCTTACTGACTCTCTTCAACCTCTGTCTCTTCGCCGCACTGTTGCATCTTTATCTCTTTTCTATCGCTACTTCAATGGTCACTGCTCCTCTGAACTGTCTGCATGCATTCCTTCATCTCTACGACGGGGGCGTAACACCCGTCTAGCAGCAAACTCTCATCCATTTTCTGTCCAACTCTCTAATGCAAGAGTTAACCGTTACTCCCAGTCCTTCATTTATGCAACAGTCAACTCTGGAACTGTCTCCCTCTGTCTGTATTTCCTGCTTCCTATGATCTCCAGTCCTTCAAACGCAGTGTGTCCAGGCATCTCAAAATGATCGGATCTTGAATTTGGCTCTCTCTTGTGTTTTGTTTTTCTCTTGGAAGGAATAATAATTGTGGGCTCGTGGCCTTTGGTTCCTTCTTCCTCGCATAAAAAAAATAAAAATCTACTTTCCGATACCATCATTCAAATCGTATCTATCTGACTATCTATATTTGTACTGCCAGAGGCTGCCATCAAACGTGTATCTATCTATTTATCTATCTACCCACTCATCTGTGTAGGTATATATGTATGTATTACTGGACGTTCAATGCAGGGTGACAGCCACAAAAACATCTGGTATCTCTCAGCCCTGATCACCACTCTCTCCCGCCACTCCAGGCACCCTCCCTCATGTACTCCACTGGCCCCTTGAGAGCTTAAAAAAGTAAAAGTCGAAAATTAAAACACGGAACAGGATTTATGAACATTACGAACACACATGTAAAAAAAAAAAAAAGTTGACATTACTACAAGAAGTTTATGCTGAATAAAATCATCTGGTAGTGGAGTAAATAAAAAAAATAAAAAAAAAGCAGTTGTGAATGAGCTCAAGGCTGCTGCTTCTAACCCCTCTACGGTCTTTGTGAACTTGGTCGTCTAAGGGTAACACGGTAAAATATAATATAATATAATATAATATATATATATATATATATATATATATATATATATATATATATATATATATATATATATATATATATATATATATATATATATATATATATATAAATGGCATCGTACAAGTGATTACTTTTCGGTAATAAAAGTATGCAAATATCTTTCAAATAAAACAAAAAACAACAGCAACAAGAACAAAACCAAGAACAAAAATAGCAGCAAAAACAACTGCTGATATTTAGCTACTCCTCCCCCCCAAATAAAAAATAAGTTAAAAAATGAGTGTACTATGACGTGGCCTCAACACGCCTTTCTGAGCAGCTCTGGACAGCGGGCGTTATAACCGGGAAGAGAGTGGAGTGTTACAGCTTTTAATAGGCCGTTACAGGAGGCGAGGACCTTGTAACTGCTTTTACTCTGCCGAGGACGAGCACATAAATGAAGCTTCGTATAACTCGAGGGATGATGTGGGGAGGGGGGGGGGAGATGCTTAAGAAGTACAGTATGAATACAACGGCGTCTTAATTAGTTATGCCTGGTTAGATTTATTGAGCATGTCTTAAGCACTTTCTTTTCCCACCCGAGGGGACAAGAAAACAGAAAACAAAACAAAAGCAAAAACCGTTCATGACTTATAAACCAGTAATTCCAATTGTCGCGATTTAAGGAACTAGAGCAGCATCCTAAATAGTAATACCTGGTTGAATATTTTTAAAGGATCCTAACTTGTTATACCTGGTTTTTACAGTCTTTCCTCAAGTCGCAAGAGAAAGGAAAAAAACTGAAAATAACTATACAGCAAATCATAAATTTTACGACTCTGTACAACAGAAGCATCCAAGTGACAATATCTTAATAATACACAGCCCCCCCCACACACACACACACAAAAAAAAGTCTTTAGAATTCTTTTTGTTAGCTGAAGAGACATTTTAAATATAAACAAATACATAACAATCATATAATACACTTAAACAGCGAAATGAATCATAATTCTCACAACCTAACCTTTTCACTTTTTTATCTTCTTTGTTTCATTCTTTTCAATATTTTCACCACTTGATACCGGTAACTGTAATCAGCTTAGGAGAGTCTATTAAACTAAGGAGATACGATACTTCCTTCAGTGACCATTTTGCCGGTAGGATTCTCTACTAAGATAAGATTGCCTAGTGGTAGTGATATCAAAATAAACAAGTCATCAAACTTAAAGAAGTAAGGAGACTCAGCAGCACTTCACTGATAGTGTCTAGTAAGATATATTCAACTGTCTCAAGCATTCTATTTTCTAAACCGGTATGGCCAAGCAAATATAAATATAAATAAAATGTAAAAAAATAAATGGAGTAAATCAATAAAAACTCACAGTAAAAAAGCAAACCATGAAAGATTTAGGAAACATTAAAGCGCATAAATGACCATGTCTAGTATGATATACTGAACGTCATAAACACTGTTTTCCAAACAGGTGAAGCCAGATAAAAGTTACTTTAGCAAACATTCACCTTTGACGACCTAGTAAACCGTAATGTCTAAAAAGTGCTTCAAGTATTCTGTTTCCAAAACCGAAGAGATCAGTAGAAAATGGGAAGCAGCAAAAGTGTAGCATAATTTTTACTTCCATGACTTATGAAAGTAAAGTTATCTAAGGGTATTGTCTAGTAAGATACATACAGTATATCAGTGCCTCAAGCTTTCTTTTTGCTGACCAGTGAGACCATGTAAGATAGAAAAATATATAAACGAAAATGAAATGATTAATTCTTGAAATGATAACACGCTCTGGAAGACACAGATGCAGGTAGATGATACTGAACATTTTTGGCCCTTTACTTTTTAAGACAATAGTGACAGAAGGAAAAATGCATGAAAGAGCAAACAATAAATTACAGGACTCAAGAAAACACTGAAACGACCTCAAGCCTTTATGTTGAGAAAAATACTGTATGTCACCGATTCTGTTGCAAAATTAGTGAAGCTGAGGAAAAGAATGATGAATAACTGAATAAGATAAATAAATGAATAAATAAATAAATAAATATAAAACAGAAAACCATAAAACAGCTTCAGAAAACACAGAAGTGGTTAAGCGATAATGTCTAGTGTGATATATTAAGTGTCACAAGCATTCTTTTGGCGAGCCCAAGAATGCTTTGCTGGGAAAAAAATGCCTTCAACAAATAATCCGAATTTTCACGACTTAAAACACAGAACCGTCTGAAGTAACAATGCATAGTAAGATATACTGGTGTGTCTCAAGCAATCTTTTTTTTCCAAACCGGTTAGGTCATGTAAGAGGTCTTAGAAAAATAATTAAATGAACAAACAGTAGACCATAATTTTGAAGACCAAAGAAAAAAGAAAAGCCTCTCTGGTAGAAAGATATTAAATTATTCAGACCTTCTTGTTTCTTTCTTTCTTTTTTTTTAACAAAGAAAAATACAAATGCTTCAAACAGCAAATCATATCATGACTTCTGAAAACAATGACACATCTATGTAGCGGTATCTAGCAAATATTTCCAGCCTCAAAATTTAACAGAACTACCTCAAAACAGGGACTTATAATCATCACGAATTTGTGCCAAAACGCAAAAGGCCACAAACAACTTCTTTAAGCATTTGATCTATCACTAAGACATTAGGGAAACACGTCAGTCTCAAGTGATCATGTCCACAGTTATCTATTAGATGTCATACGCATTCATTTGCCAAAACCGAAGAGAGAAAATTAAAAGGAAAAAAACTTGAATAGCAGATCAAACTTTTCACTACAGAGGAAGCGTCCAGCACAGTATACTAATCCTTTCAATCTAATGACGTCTCTTTCACTATGTTCTAAATAGTGCCTGGCGATTTTAGTCAAGCAGTATTACGGGTTATTTTTCGAACTGGAGGGGTTAGATATGGCCTGCTTTTAACTCCTTCCATATTAGAGGTTCTTCCTAAGTTGCAAAAAGCGTCTGATGGTGGTCTGATGAAAGTGAAAAAAAAAAAAAAAAAGGAAAAAAAATTGAAGGTGTTAAAGAACTTAAGAAAATACAAGCATTTCCAGCGGTAATGTGTAGCAAGGTAAACGACCAATTCACTACGATGACACTTCTTTTTTTTTAGCCAACCCCTTCACCCCGATGACGTGTTTCTTGATTCTTGATATCTCCAGACGATTCTGGTTACCTTAAGACAGACCTTTCGAACTGCTGGGATTATACGGCCTTCATTAGCCCGGTCAGTAAGAGACTTTTTTTTTTTTCCCCCTTGAACACTATCGTCTAGATGCAGCAAGAATAAACTACAAAAATTATGCCATTAGATTGAAGGATTTAATCTTGCTACCTCCAACCTTCTTTTCCTCTCCCCCATTTCTTCTTTTCTCTTTTATCTTGTCCCTTTATTCCCCCCTGTTTTCCTTTTATCTCGCTATCGCCAACCAAAAATTTCCTTTTTCTTTTAAGCTTCTTACCTCCCCCCCCCCTCTTTTTATAGCTTGCTGAAGGAAAGCTTGTACTGAAAGTAATTAAGCAATCTGCCATGGTCTTTCTGGCGTGAAGACTTTTTTTTTTTTTACCTCCCCCAACGAAGTTGGAGGTAGTTATATATTCACTAATGTTTGCCTGTTTGTTTGTTTGTCCACACGATATCTCCAAAAGTTCTCCATGAATTTCAATTAAATTTTGTGGAACGGTGGGCCATGAACCTAGAAAGAATTGATTAAATTTTGGGGCGGATCCGGATCCGGATCCAATGTATCCCGCACAGAATCTCCAGATGCTCTCAATGAATTTCAGTAAAATAATGTGGAAAAGTGGGCCATGGGTCAAGGAACAATTGATTAAATTTGGGGGTAGGTCCGGATCCCATGTATTCCACACAATATCTCCAAGGATCCGATCAGGATCGTTTATAATGGCAACGGCATTGACGGAGGTATGCGCTCTCTGAGAGTTTTCTAGTTATATTTTTGCTACCTCAAGACGATTTTATTCAGCTTAGAGAAACAGAACAGCTCAAACCCGTCCCTTCGATAACACCATTTTAAAGATTTATTTTCCACTACTTCCAGGTGATTTTCTTCAGTCTAGGAGAGACTTTTCAGACTAGAAAGTATGAGTGGCTCTCCTCAGCTGAATAGAATCGTCTGATGGCAGCAAGGATTAAATTAATAAAAACGCCACCATAGTAAATGAGTTGTACGTTATAAACATTCATTTTTTCCGAACCAAAAAAGGCTCAACATAATGAAAAATAAAACAAATAAATAAGGAGATAGGTAGGTATATAAACAACCTGAAAGGTATATCATAACAAATATAAAAAGAAACAAATTAAACAAACACGAGTTAAATCGTCATGGGAAAAAAGTAAATATAAACATATAAATAACTACATTAATAAATCACCACGTCATCATGACAAGACAGAAGCGTCAAGCAAGATGAATTCAGTGTCAACTTTCATACTGAAGGAATTCTGTTATCTTTTTTCTTTTTTTTTTCCAAATAATAATGCCACTGAGCGAGATAAAAGGTACAGTTAATTATACTTCTACACATTTCTTATTTTTTCAAAGTAAAAAATGCGGCATGGAACAAAAACCAACCAAAGATTCATATCGCCACGATAATGTACCAAAGATAAACAGTAAATTAAATGTCATACACCTTCTTTCCTTTTTTCCAAACCAAAAGTGGCTCAAGAAAAGACCTGAAAAAATCGCCTACACCAGAGCCCCCTATCACGACCCCAATCAACGAGGCCCATATACAGGGTGGCGACCAAGATGGATGCCGGAGATATAGTGATCATAGGAGTATCCCCTCTCACGCTTCTACCCCCGGCCACGCTTACACGCATTAGTTCTGTAGTAATCTTGGACCTGCTCTATAAACTTCAGCTGGGGTTATGTCTACTTGCTCCCCACGCCCCCTGGGAGATGCTGAGGTAAGCTGGGAGGAAAGTGGAGAAGTGTGGCCTTTTAAACAGCGTACGTGTTTTATGTGCACCAAAGTTCAAACATGTAATAATTTCGCTGCTCTAGAAACACGTTGATATTTTATGTGAGCCAAAGGTCAAACATGTAATAATTTCGCTGCTGGAGAAACACACTGATATTTTATGTGAGCCAAAGTTCAAACATGTAATAAATTCGGTGCTGTAGAAACACGTTGATATTTATTCAAGCTAATGTAACACGACTTCCTTCAACTGACAGAAATCCCAGTAACAATCCCTCTATCCACCACTGTATCATGTACTGCACCACAAGAAGAGCAGAGGTTCACATAGTTAAGGCAAGGATTCCCAGTCACTCTTCCCTAAGCGGCATAATGTGAGAAGTCTCAACCATTTCCTGGAACTGAATCCTGATGGGCCACATTCAGTTGGAGCACCTTAGCTCATTGACCACCTAGTGCCTACCTGCTGATTATATGCTAACTATCCCATGTAGTAAATGGTTAACTGGATTTCAGGGAACCATCTGACTTATCACTCAGTACAGAGGCACCGGAATATCGGGCGAGTGGATGGTGAGCGTCCCTTTACAAAACTACCACTCTACCTCCCTCGCTTAACGACAGTCTCTTGTAAAATTATTATATATAACTATGATACAGTTACTTGCAGCTGTACCAAATGATTTATGATTAAAATTGATCTCTTCACTGGTTAAACGGTTTTTTTCTTTAACATGGTGTAATATAACCATAACAAGCCAAATATCGTCCCTTTCGACACTTTCCCATTATTGTAGATCAAGATGAAACAAAGCCTAAACTGATAATCCCCAGGTGGCAGAACAGTCACACCTAAGGCACTCATGCTTTCAGCATTCTTTGGCCGCATTAGTAAAACAGAGCGGCAAGGGGATTCTGACAGTCATTTGCTTAGCCTGCGATGAGAGCAAGATGTTTTTGGCATCTCATTTTCTCTACCTTCTTGCTGAATGTGCTCTATATCGTGGCAGGCAGTACTAACCACATCTAATCCTCACAGTTGCTCTATAAATGACTCCATAACTAAAGGTTTGCCTGCCCCTTGGTCCTAGCGGCTTTAGAATTAGAACCAAGACCATTTTTACTTTTGAGTTTGCAGGCATTGGGGTTTACGCGAAGGTTACGGTTGGCTTCGGATTTTAACCCAGCATAAGAGTGAAAAATGTAGTCGGCTTAGTAAATACAAAGGAACTGCTGACTGACTGCGCGCATCACTTACTCCTGTACATCATCATCATCGTCATCATTAATTAGGCATCATTTATCCTAAGCAAATTACTGTTATCATGTTAACTGCGCCATTAAGCCTTTTAGCACCTCTGGCATGAGAGAGAGAGAGAGAGAGAGAGAGAGAGAGAGAGAGAGAGAGAGAGAGAGAGAGAGAGAGAGAGAGAGAGAGAGAGAGATTAAATATTCATTAGAGTTAGATATGCTAGCTTCCTCATCAGCAATGCACCAGGTAACCTCACCAAATTAGAGGTATCATAGGAGTTACCTGCCTTCAAGCATTTATCACCCCGGGTCTAATAAGGGTAATGGAGGGTAGACTGCAGCGCTACGTCTCAATCTAGGCACAGGCACTGATGTATTGCTACCAGGCACGAGAGGCACAGAGAGAGAGAGACCCCACAGCCACTAGTGCTTTGAGTAGATGCTGTGGGGGTTCTGTTTGTCATCTGTCTGTCTGTCTTTCTGTCCCTGTATGTCTCGGTCTATCTGCCTATTTACTGATCTACCTGTCCATCTATCTATCTCTATCTATTTCCAGTATATATCTTTCTTTACCTGTCATGTATGTACGGTTTTCGTGAGTGTGCTGCCAAAGAATAAAAATATACATACTAAAAGGTGCGTTCTCTCTCTCTCTCTCTCTCTCAAATACCAGATAACCTTTATTCCGGCTGACAGTCACGGACTTCATGGCGAAATCAAGTAAACCCTTTCTGTACGATGTTATATATTTTTTCTTCCTACCATTAGACGATTAATTTCAACTATCAGGAAACCTCTCATGGTGAACGGGGTTTACTCTTAAAACTTAGGTGACGATTTACGTGGTTTACTCCGGCTAATGAATATACTTGTCACTGGGTATCCTTCTAACTTCTAATGGTTAAAAAGCTATCTCGATTAACTCTTAACCCTCGATTAATGGCTTGTCTATTTTACTCTCCTTAACGGCAAACGATCTTACTGGCTGAGTATCGTCTGGATACATCAAGAATATAAAAAGGAGTCATCGTCTTGAAGTAGCTGATCTTTTGTTGGCATGGTTTTCTCTGAGATGAATAAAATCGTCTGACGTTAGTAGTGAACGGGAATGAAGGTCACATCTAATTTCTCCAGTCCTAAAAATATCCCCTAATCATTCAAAAAAAAAAAAAAAAAATCGCCAGGGTAAAGCAAGCAGAGCATCAAGGTGTGTCGAGTAATGCAAACACTCATTTAAGATACCTTGTCTAATGTCAGGGTCAATATTTAGCAAGAATCTTAAACCAGCTGCAGGATAAACGTGTATTAGTAGTGGTGTTTTATTATGAGGGAGCTTTATCTTTGTATTTTTCAGATTAATATTGACTCCAGTTTGTCAAGTGCATGGGCGCTGTGTAAGTGAAGACAAAATATAAACAGCCAATACAAAGTGAGTGGCAGCTATAAGAGTGAAGGAAAAACTATAAACAGCCAGTGTGAAGTGTATGGCAACGATGTAAGTGAAGAAAAAAGAAACAAGCTATCTTATACAGAAGTCGAGCTTAAAAATCTTTGTAAGTATGGAACCCTACGTCTGCTCGACCGATTAGTAATTTGATACAAGTTACAGGCAAATTACTAGCTATAATTAAGTTACCGGCGAGAAAGCAGTTGGCCTTTGTACGCGGGAAGTATTACAGTAGCTTGAGAACAACTAGCAATTCACTTTATGAAATTACAAAGCTAGTTTAAGGAATCCAGTGCGGGGGCTTGATGTGGCGATTTTGTGGTCAGCTAAAGAGCCTGCTTGGTATAGGGAGAAAAAGAGGAAAGTGGGAGGGATTATTGTTCTTTGTGATGGGATGTTGCGGGAGCTTTCTGATTTTTGAGTTTCTTCCCCCCCCCCTCTCTCTCTCTCTCTCTCTCACACACACACACACACACACACACACACACACACACACACACACACACACATGCCTTCGTACCCATCCCGCTGTTTTTCTCTGATCAACCTGTAGTACACGCGGGCACAAAAATTCATCTAATTTCTAACCTCCTCATACCTCTTCTCTTAGTTCTAATTCCAAAGCGACGAGGCTTGGCACGTTTTTTCAGATAATATTTAATCTGGTTCCCTTCTCATTTTCCTCTACTGGCTAGTATTCTAATGCTGAGAGATGTTTGTTATGTTTCTTTGTCTAATACTTCACCTGCTCTGCTTCTCACTTCCCCCTGCTGCTTTCCTAAACTGTAAAAGAGACTTAGTATGTTTTTGGATGATGCCCTTTGATATGATACGTCAGGGAGGAAAGTGACGGGCAAGCCCCAGAAGTAAAGTAGACGCGGTAGAATAGTAGTTTGAATTTTTGACTGTGACTGTATCTACCTCGCAGTGCCACAGGTAAGAAAACTACTTGACCGGTTACTTCTTTTTTTTTTTAAGACAGGTATTACTCTCTTCCTTTTACAGTTACCTATGCTATTTTTACACCGGATAAAAATTCTGCTGTCTACTATTCACATCTATGACTATATTTATTTTATCTTTTACAGGCTACTTTTTTTTATTTGTAGGATATACTCATGGGTTATTTTCACACCTGATATGGGCTACTTTTATGATACAGGGGTAGTTTTAAACCTTTTACAGGCTATTAATATAAACTACAGGTTACATTCACACCTGATATGGGCTACTTTTACACCTGGTATGGGCTACTTTTACACCTGATATGGGCTACTATTTCATCTGTTATGGGATATTTTAACATCCAAAGTGGACTACTATTAATTTCCAGGCTATTTTTACACCTGTTATGGAATTACCTTTGCCACCTGGTAACACTGTCACATACCTTACTGTAATTAACCACTTCTCTCCAGTGTGTGTGTGTGTGTTTTTTTTCTTGATTTTATTCAGCTTATAAGACACCTTCAGAATTTAACAAGATAGGTATATACGGTTTTTATTAACCCTTTCAGTACGAGGCATTTTCCTGAGCTGATTAGAATTGTCTGGAAATGACAGTTCTCCGGGCTGAAGGGGTTAAGAATCTCAGACTACATACTCTCATAATGCGGGCTACTTTTCATATTTCATAGTGACTACTTTTCCTGAACACTGGCTATGTAAACACCTGATAACGTGCTACTTTTGTACGACTACCAGAAGGGTACCTTGAGCACCTGGTATCAAACCTTAATTAATCAGGTTATCATAATCTTACCCACCAAACACAAGGACGCCTTGGGTACCAAGCAATAAATTTACAGTATTAACTACCTTGATAACAACAGCAAGAAAACCACAACAATAATCACAACAACACAGCAGGTGCCATACAGCAACTTCAGTCTTCCCCACCACTTGCATCACTGCCACCACGACAGAAAAAAAAAAAAAAAAAAAAGGGCGGAAGGGGAGAGCCACGGAGTAAAACAATCACTCCCTGCAAGACCGTGGATTGCACCTGGCCTAAGTGGTGGTGTGGGGGTGATGGAGGGTGTGATGGCCGCCATTACCAACAATTTATCACGTATCGCCTTCCTTCCCTCCCTCATCAACTCCTGATTAAAACAATGTAGCGCTGGGAATACCAGTGAGCGCTGACAGCAGGGGAGATAGAAGGCAACCATGCGTAGCTGAGGCAACACTCTCTTAGCTGTATCTTGTTTCACTGCTTCCGCTCGACCTAAAGAGGATCCAAGACGGGACGAAACTGTTCCATCCTCAGGGAAAAAATATGATGGCGTCAGAGTGTGGGTATGCCTCATTCACAGTAACCATCTCAATTTAGTATTTGTTCTGACTAAACCCCAAGGAATTTTCTAACTGGGATTATTTATGACCTCTTCAGCCTGGCGACTTTCTTCCTCGGATGGATAATATAGTCTGGTGTTATCCCAACCAAAATAAACAAGAGATCTGCGGGCTGATGGTGCTAAATCCTCCACAATCAGGAACCCATTTAAGTATCTTTTTATTTCTAAAGTCCTGCGGTGCTTTTCAGCTGAGCATGTTCTCCATACTCAAAGGTCTAGCAAGCTTCTGTTCACCGCCATTTCCCTTTCACAATCTAATGATCTTTTTTCTCCTCGGTCTCAGGTCTCCTTTTCTCTACATTTCACAGTCAATCTGGATCAGGTCATTTACTCTTACAGTCATGGGGATGAGGTGGCATTTCAGCGTGGGTAGTGAGAAACCTCAAAGGAGAAGGGAGCAGTAACCAGCAGCAGCAAAGAGATATATGGTTTAATCTATGGGCGCCTTTGCCTCTGTCAGTAAGGATTGGACCAGCTTCTCCTCTCTCTTTGTCTGTGTGAAAGAGCAGACTAAATGGTAGACAAACACAGGTAGGAATGAGACTATACAAGACACACAAAGGAGTACAGAATAGCAAGGAAAGGATATATGGTTGCGAGCTATAGTGTTCCCTAGACGTCTGTGTTAGGATTAGACCACTTTCTTTCTCTGTCAGTGTGAAAAATCAGACCGAATAGTAACGACGAGTGAGAGCAAAGACGGGACTGGACAAGAGACACGAAGGGGTGAAGAATAAGAGGGGAAAAACACACTGACATAAGGAGCTGTGATGTCCCCTCTATGTCAGTGAGTCAATACCTATGGGCCGTTCTGCCTCCCAAGATCAGGAATAAAGGAGGGCTGAAAGAAGAACTGAAGACACAAAGGAGAAAGATGTGAACAGGGAACGGCAGAGAGAAAAAAGAATGAGGCATAAGCTGTAGTAATCCCTGTACGTCTCTCTCTCTCACATTACGAGGAGAAACGGTACCTGACAAAAAAAAAAAAAAAAAAAAAAAGTGGGGTGGGGTGGCGAGACGGAATAACAGTCACTTTACAAAATCGAAAAAAAAAGAAAGAAAGAAAGAAAGCAATAAGTTGTGAGCTATGGGCACCCTGGGGACTGACCTTCTGTCCCCTCCCCGTCTCCGTAAATAAGCCCCCCACAGGGTACACGGAAGAGGGGAGTTAGGCGGAGGGGTGGTCCTGTGGGCTCTGAGTTACGGGCCATGAAACCCCATCCATCACCCCCATAACTACACACGTCAGGGCGAGGACTCACAGCTAGACTTAGGGTCGCACAGATGCTTCGTTGCACCTCTTCCTTAGCGATTTAATCTGCATATTACATTTCAGTATCCTCTTGTATATTACTAAAGGAATATGAACACGTCCCGGCAAGGACATCACAGCCAGACTTAGGGTTGCATTCTGAATGGTGCTGGGGATTTCGTGGCACTTCTTCCTTAGCGAATGATTCCGCACATTGCACTTCAGTCTCTTCTTTTATGTCACTGATGTCAACTAAACATTTTTGAGATTAGATTTACAAACAGATTTAAGAACCTCCCTACTGAGGCCTCAATCACTTTCACTCCAATGAAGTATTTCTTATTTCTGTTCCATTTCCAGACGATTTTATTCACCTTTTCAAACAGGGGAGTTCAGATACAACCTCCATTAACTCCTTCACATCAAGAGGCCTTCCTTGGACTGAATAAAATCATCTGGAGGTAGAAAGGATAAAAATGAAAAATATCGAAAGGTAAATACACTCTCAGAGCCTCTCTTTTCACGACTGCTGGATCCTCCCGTTAAGTGCGTGTGTGGCGTGCATCCTGACCCAGGGTTGTAGGAGCGCTCAGTACCAAATGGCAGGAACGCGCGTCGGGTCGGGTCCATTTCAGGAAAGAAAATTATAGCAGGAGAGAGAAAGGCATTAGAATCGTCTGTGTCGCCTCTCACTTCGAAACAGTTCAAAAACTACGGAGACTCTAAATACAGTCGCCAAAATGTGGATGTTGGAAAAAGTATAAATGTTATATTACGACAACTCTGTCCCCCACGACTCACTCTCAGACCAATAAATCGTCTGGCGTTGGCTGGAATATAGTGTGTTGACTATGATATCGTAAACGAAAAAAAAAAAAGGCCAATATACTTATGTTTTTGTCGTGTAAACATCAAAACCTGTATTCTTGTTCCCTATTACCTCCTCCTCAGCGACTTATTTTTGGATATGGCTGCTTAATATCATTTTGTACTTTATTTATGTTGAGTATGGCTAAGTTAGAAGGATTTATATAACACAGAGTAGGACAGCAAGGTGTAATAAGCAAAATGAATCGCTTCGGAAAAGGTGTTAGGGAGTTTCCTTACCCAACGAGAATATAGGTCAAAACTGTGAGGGTTAGAGACAGATGCAGTATTATACGGATCCTACGGGGAAATAATTGAACGTGAACAATACAAAACACATATATAATGAACACAGTACTGATTTTAACGACATGTAACGAAAACGTGTGTTACAGGGACAAATACGCTAAAATACAGATCCTACAAAATAAATAAATAAACAAATAAACAAATACGCAATGTAGACGGTCTGTAGACATAATTGCCAAACCGTGGATGTCACAAAAATGAACACGTGTGGGTGTTTTATTGACTGCCTGATTAACGATGCTTTTTTCATTAACATAGCCACTAAGATATGAATGTAGGAGGATTGAAAATATAAAAATTGATGTTACAAGCATACGAAAACAAGAATCTGGCTATTAAAGAGGTGGACACTAGATTCAGAATGTTACAAAAATTTCATTAACACAGTGCGAAAGGTACAGAAATTGAGGCTCTAAAATGAGGATCGTTCCGAGACACAAACACCAAAATGAACACTTTTAAGACACACTAAAACCAAACTATGTTAAACCGACACACACGAGAACTCCCACAGAACATCCAGTGGCCAGGCTAAAAAAAAAAAAAAAAAAAAAAAATGTAGTGTTGCCAATGTAATCTTGAAGGCGAGACCGAAGGCTTAATAATCAAGTGTTTGAAGTCCTGGCAAAGCTTAAGCCAGGATCTTTGCTACACCTGGCCGGCTTTCTTAATGGCGACTTATTCCTCAATGCTTAACCCACTATACACGGAACAAAATCTTCTGGAGATAGCAAGAGGAATGACGACCTCATAAATATATAATCTACTGGAGAGCCCTTCTAACTCGTCACTACAAAACTAAGGATATAACAAAGCTGTCAACGTACTGACGGGAGTAAAGGAGGTCATTTAACTCATTTGGTACGAGAGATGTTTCCCAGACTGAATAAAATCGTGTCGCTGTGGCAAGAACAAAGTAAAAAAAAGAATGCTAGTGGTAACTCCGTCAGAACAAGACAACAGCCCCGGCACGCGCGCGCGGGTGCGTGCTTGCGTGGGGGGGGGGGAGCAAAATAACAAGGTACCGTGGTAGGGCAGGGGAGGACAGCCACTGTTTTGCTCTGCAGTAATGAGCATACCAGTCTCAGATCAAATAAAGCGAGACAGTTCGAGTCTCGTGTGTGTGTGTGTGTGTGTGTGTGTGTGTGTGTGTGTGTGTGTGTGTGTGTGTGTGTGTGTGTGTGTGTGTGTGTGTTTTGCATAATTTCTGGGTCAGAGAAACCGACAATCATCTTTATTAGAAAGACATTGTGTGTGTGCTGTTAACTCCTTCTGAGTAATGACGTCTTATTAGTTGGTTCTTGCCTCCACCAGATACTTTATTCTAGTAAGATAAGCTTTCTCGTAATGAAGATGTATATAAGGGCAATGTCTTAATATTCCAGTGTGAAAAGTCTCACACATGCCACATTAAATCGACTGAAAGAAGCATAGACAAAGAATACATCACAGAACTAAAAAGGATGAAGGCCTCAAACTGAACAGAGGTTAGAGAACAGAAGCTGCAAAAAGACCGCATGTAGGTGTGCCCGTGTCCAGATGGGCATTTCACCGTGGACTGGTAAAAGCATCACAAACCTCAGGCATTATCAGTATAATTGTATTCTGGTCGCAGAAAAAAGTAATAATTACGGATTTTAGAGATTTACCAGCCAGCCCTCCTCTATTACCATAATAGATTTGGGTTGGGTGGAATCACATATGCCACGTGCCCAGCTTGTCTATTAGGCCCACATTATATAACACACACAATGGAGCACTGCAGAATATACGCCACACTAAGAGGCAGACACATCAGCGGTGTAGGGAACCTATGGGATAATCCCATAGGAGCGGAAGCTTACCCGGGGTCGACATGTGTGCTCGATCAGACAGACCTGGGTTGAGCAACAACAACAGATTCATCAGACAATAACCTTAACACTTAACTTCATGAAAGGGCCTGATTTTGTTTTTAATTGTAAACATGATCTTCAAAACAGTTTCTTTTCCTTAATGGTACTGTCCTTATCAATTTTTAAATATTGCCAAACTTTAAAAAATGTTTACCCTTGTGTTTTTCATGAACACGGCTAATATATACACGGATAGTGCGTGAAGTATACGAGGCGAGTACGTGGATAGCACGTGGAGAGTAAGCTGTGGAGGTAGAAGTAGCCATCTCCTAACAGCTGTGGCGCAGATGGAAATGGGCACTCATGGTACCGTTATGTGATGCGGTCCCATTAACTGTGGTGGTCATGCCTGGTAGCCGTGTGCAGATGGTGGTGGTGGTGGTGTGATGGTTACACTGAGGGTGAGGGCTGTAGCAACAATGATGACAATGATAATAAATATGATGATGAAATACCGGTAGTAAAAATGATAATATCTGAAACACTGATAAGAGTAATGCTGATTGTGGTAGTCATGATTCGTGTGATACATATAAGGAAAATGTAGACAGTGATGGTATCATTTACATACATACATACCTCATTTAATCCTGTGTTGCCTCATGAGGAGCGCAGGAGCCCGGGGCTAGGCAAATTGGTCCTGATAATTAAGATGAGAGTGGCTAGCCACACTCATCGCTCAGTGGCATTAATGTGAGCAATAAACCCCAACCACTCCTTAGATATAAACCTACACAGGCTCAATCCGGTTGGAGCGCCTTAATTATTCACTAAACCACCAGGCGCCATAGCTTGGTTATATGGTTACCACCCAGCGTAGTAAATGGTTTCCTTGTGTAGAGAAAACCATTTGGTTTGTCACCCAGTGTAGAGTCACACATAGACAGAAGGAATATGAATGAAGGAAGGAAAGAAGAACATAGGAGGAAGGATGGAAAGAAGGAAGGAGGAGTTGAAAGGGCAGCCACCTAAGAGCAGCACCGTATCGAGTGAGTGGATGGTGAACGTCCCCACCTGTCATATAAAACTCTGATAACAGTGGATGCAGATAGTGGTAGTAACAGTGGTGGTGACGATGGGTTAGTGGTAATGACTGGTGGTTATGTTAGCGATGATATTTAAGAAGTGACAGCAACATCTCTTCCTTCTTTGCGACTCTACCTTTCTGCCCTGTTTCTGCCCCCTTACCTCCCCCACCTCTGTTCCCCTACTCCCTGCTCCTCCAACACCCCTATCCTCCATCATCGTGTTCCTTACCCCACTGCTTCCCTTCCTGCCCTCCCTTTCTCTCCCCCTCCCCTTCCTTGCCCCCTGGTATCCTTGCTAGTGAGGGTGTTAGTGATGATGGTATTTGAGAAGGGGCACCAAGACCTCCAGCCCTTCTGCTCCCCCTTCCCCCTTACACCCTCCAAGCTCTCCTCCTCATCTCTCTGTCTCCCTTAGCGCACCCTATCCTCTCCCTAGTAAGACACCTTTCCGCCCTATTTTGTACCCCCACACCTCTGTCACCCTTACCCCTCTCTACCCCTCTTTCCCATCTTCCCCCCCTCCCCGGTCCACATAACCCCCCACCTATCTCCCCCTTTCCCCATCTCCCCCTTCCCCGCAGCATAATTATGAATGAGTTAGGGTGTGAGTTGAGGGGCGGCCAGCGGAGTGTAATCTGGATGGTCACTGATAATGCCTTTTGCAGCTTAACTCACTGGACGCTTTTTAAGCTGTAATCATAGCCACCTGCAGCACATTTACATTAATAACAGCATACGTTTTTATCATTAACCGTACCTGAGCCCTGTTATTATATTTTTAAGAGTGCAAGTACGTGGTAAATAATGTTCATGTTCATCTTTGCCGGACAGCTGTGCATGTGAAAAAAATTGCAATCACCACCAGCAACCCGCAAATAACAATAACGGCACTTTTTCTTATTAGCTGTATTTGAGTTTCCTAATTATATTTTTAAAGGTGTAAGTACATAGTAATTAATGTCAATGTTTATCTCCGCTTGGTAGCCCTATAGCAGTGGAGAAAAAGTTGCGATCATCATCATTTGTGCAAAAACATAGATAAGTTCATTGTTTTTAATATTATCTGTAGGCTAACTGATCTTCGTTAATATATTTTCAAGCGTGTAAACTACGTGGTAATTAATGCCTATTGACCCGAGTCGTAAATAAATGTTTATCTTTCGCGGGTAGCTGTGTATAAGTGAGAAATAATGCGAGTTTTATTGAGGTGGATGTCCGGTTTAGTGCATACTGACTTCGTCATTACTTCTCTTCATCTCTCATTCCTTCTTTATCTACTGTAAAGAATAAAGATAAAGAGGAGTTGGGGGCATACGACTGTTACAATGCGCAATCGGTGAAACAGAAGATACAGTATTGGTTGCAGTCTGTTGTATGGTGTGGGTCTGGTTATGTGTTTTTTCCTGAAAGGTGTAAGTTTCTGAGCATCAACCTCAAAGCCTCAGTGGGAGTCTGGGAAATCCCCCTTCTTTCCTTTCCTATCCTCCTTTCCTCTCCAGTTCCTTCCTTTACCTTCTCCATTCTATACTGTTCTCTCCCTCTCTACCCTCTCACTACATTCTTTTAAACATACCTCTCCATCTTCTAAGACTCCCTCTCTCCTCCCCCACCCACCTCATACACACACCCACGCGTTCACAAGCTTCCCACCCGTTCTCTCACAACCCCAACCTCTTTATACTCTACCCTCACATACTTCCCGCACCACATAGCCCGCCCCATCCCCTCCATAAAAAAAAAAAAAAAATCCCATACTCCCATCGGACAGTCGCACCCCTAGTTAGGTTAGTTATGTTACGTTAGGGTGGGTTAGGTTAGTTAAGTTAGATTTAGTTAGTTTAGGTTACGTCAGTTAGAAAAAAAAAAAAATGACCGTTCGAAAGTGAAAATTTCCCATCCTCCCCACATTTCCATTACCTCCCTACCTTCAGCTTAAACTTCTCTCTACACTCTCCTCACACAACCCCCTTCCTCTAAAACCCCCTCTCCCTCCCACTCCCGCGACCACACACACGTTCACCATTACACGCTCCTTGCATTCCTCTCACACATCCACTCCTGCCAACTGCCCCTCACTCCGTTCTCCCACACTCTCCAAAAATGCCCGTCCCTTTAAAATATCCCCACCTCTCCCTTCCTCTCCCTCCCTCGGCACACCCACACCCACACCCATTCTCCCCGTCCCCCATACCCCCAGCTCTATTAAGCCCAGGGGGTGGACATAAACGAGGAATGGGGCGGTGGATCATACCCCTAACGCTGGTGATTGGGATGGGGGGACCGGGCATCAACGCTTCCCCCTCCCTTTCCTAGCATCCACCACCTTCCATGTCCCCTCCCCACCTTTATGGCCAGGTAATGACCCTACAGCAGAAGGGTAAGATTTGTGCCTATTGAGTGCACGGAGGTCATTAAGGAGGTACAGTGGATGAGGCAAACTGCTGACATGCTACGGTCTAAACTTAAGAAATGGCCGAAGGTTTGTACATCATGTAAAACGCTGCTCGAGGCGTAGGATGGTCTCTTATGCTTTAAATGATCTGTAGTGGGGCAGCCTAGCCTCAGACGCCCACAACTCCGGCCCTATGGAGCTCCCAGGGAATAAGAAGGAGCTATACTAGGACCCGCTGCAGTCAGTGTTACAAACCCCTAATTATTTTGTTAGGCGAACAGAGACGAAAGTTAACACAAACTCTGTCCAGCAATGACCAGTCCGAGAACCGTATTGATGCTACTACAGCAGCAAATTGGACGCGGCAGCTGTGTCTCCTATCCAGCACCCACCACCTCGAAATGTTACCTCAGAGAAACCGCAAGTTTGGTCCCCGGGTTCCGTGATCTGAGGAAACATTTGTGAAAGATCTGCACCAGTATGCACTTACTTCGCTTGTACTGTTCTCCTGAAATATCCACGGCAGTTTGGATGTGAAGTGTATGGTAGCTGTATAAGTGAGAGCAACATATATACAAGCAATTTTATACAGATCTTATACAGAGCTCAAGTTTAAGAGAGTCTGTAAAACGGCTCCTAGTCCTGCCTCAGCACAGTCTATTATTTGACTTGAGTAATAAAGGGATCAGTCAGAGTAGGCGATGGATGTCCTGTACTTGGGAGCTCAAAAAAACCTGCCCGTATGAACTGGTAAAACACTGCAAAATAAATCGCTTTGAGAGAACTAGATGAGCGAGCCTGGGGAAGTGTTCAGGGAAGATCTTTAAAACCCTTGAACTCTAGGACCTCCGAGGTATTTTGGGCATTTCAAACAGGATCATAAGCGCCATCAACTCACTGACGCCTGTCGGAGGATGAATTACAACTAAAGGAAATTTTTTTTGGAGCTGGCAAAACCTTGGTAAATAAATCGCTCTAAGAGAAACAAATGGGGAGGCTGGGGAAGTGTTCAGGAAAGATCTAAACACACTTAGGTTCCAACGATTCATTTTCAGATGAACAAAATCGTCCGGCGTTGGGTGGACTAAAACATTACAGCCGTCCCGTCAATAAGAGTTAGTGCAGACAATATTAACACTCAGGCTTCTTTGTCCCACACTAAGCTAAATACAATCTTCTGGTGTAAGCTAAAATACAATACTAGAGTTGTCTCGACCATGACAGGGTTAACGCCATGAAAATTTACAAATTTACCCCCCTCGGGGGTAGGGGGGGTTTCAAGAATACTCCCCCAGTATCCCTGCTTGTCGTAAAAGGGGACTAAAAGGGTTGGCGGAGGGTTAGTGCCCCTCCCCGGAAAACAACTAACTAAAAAAACAAACAAGAAGCCTCGGACAAGGACTGACCTAACGATGACGACCCAGGACTGGACAAAGGACTTGGTAAAGGGTACATGGAATGTAAGAGGAGCGAATAATGAGGTGAAAGAGAGAGAGATTGTCCAGGTGCTTGAAGGTGCGAAAGTGGATGTATGTGGAATAACTGAAACAAAATGGAGAGGAGAAAGTGTGAGAGAATGGGAGTATGGATGGGGTATATGTGCAGGAGTAGGTGAGAATGAGAGGGCAAAGGAAGGAGTATTTATAGTTGTGAGTAAAAGATGGAAGAAGAGCATAAAACAGTATGGATCAGTTGGGTCACGGATTGTGTGGGTAAAGTTGAAAGTTGGAATACAAATGTGGGCGATTGTGTGTGTGTATGCGCCAACGCAAGATCGTGCTAGCAGAGTGAGAGAAGAGTTCTGGACAAATGTGGAAGTGTACATGGAAAAGTTTGGAAGGAATGAGGGAGTGTTTTTGATCGGTGATATGAATGGTAAAGTAGGGAATGTGAAGGTGGATGGAATAGTTGGTGAGTGGGGTGTGCCTGCTGAGATAGATGAGAATGGCAGTGCGTTAGTGGACATTTGTGCTGGGAGGGGGTTAGTGATAGCCAGTACCCTCTTCAGGCATAAAATGATCCACAGGTATACATGGCGAGTGATGAGAAGGGTGGGTGGTGAACTGAATGAAAAGAAGGAAATGATTGATTGTGTGTATATGGATGAAAGGATGCGAAGATGTGTAATGGATGCAAAAGCTTATAGAGGATGGGGGAGTGGACTTTCTGACCACTACTTGGTGGTGGCCAGAATTAGGATCCAAGTAAGATGGAGGAATAGAAGAAGGGAAAGGCGAGAGGAAGGAGTAGTTGCAAGGAGAGTGGAAAGGTTACAAGAGGATGAGAAAAAGGCAGAGTATGAGAAAGAAGTGGAGGAACGATTGGGCAAATATGAATTGGAGCAGATGGGGGACGTGGAACATGTGTGCAGGATATTTACAGAACAAATATGTGCAGCATGTGATGCGGTGTGTGGGAGGAAGAGAAGACGGAGGGGGTGCAAGGAACAGCGTGATGGACTGAAGAGGTGAAACAGGCTGTGGCACAAAAGAAGAAAGCATACAATGAATGGATGAGAAATAGGGGCGTGGAAGAAGTTGAGAGGCGGAAGAGAGAGTTACATGAAGAAAGAAAGACAAAGGTGAAAAGATTAGTAAGAGAGAGTAAGAAGAGAGTGGATGAGGAATTTGGAAGGAATTTGAGTGTAAAGTGGAGGGACTGTAAGAAAATGTTCTGGAAAGAGGTGAGGAAAGTAAGACAGGGTGGAAGTGAGGTTACCAGGGGAGTGAAAGATAAAAATGGTAGATTACTAGTGGAGAAGGGAGAAAAAGTGAGCAGATGGAGAGAACACTTTAAGGAATTGTTGAACATACAGGATGGAAGTAATGCAAGTATAAGTGGCTGGGGAATGGCTGGGAGAAGGAGGGAGGTGAGAAGACAGGAAGAAATCAGTAGGATAGAAGTTGTGGAAGCAATGAAGAAAGTTAAATTGGGGAAAGCCCCAGGAATTGATGGAGTGTGTGGTGAAATGTTGAAGCATGGGGGAGAGATAGTAGTAGAATGGATGTGGAAGATGTGCAGATTGGCCTGGGAGGAAGGTAGAGTCCCGGAGGATTGGAAGTCAGGTATAATTATTCCCTTGTACAAAGGAAAAGGGGAAAAAGAAGTGTGTGGTAATCATAGGGGCATTTGTCTTCTTAGTAAAATAGGAAAAGTGTATGGTAGGATACTTATTGACAGAGTTAGAGAAAGAACAGAGGAATTAGTTGGAGAAGAGCAGGGAGGCTTTAGGAAGGGAAGAGGTTGTGTAGATCAGATATTCATTCTTAGATCTTTAGTGGAAAAGTTTCTAGAGAAGGGAAAGAAGTTGTATGCGGCTTTCATGGATTTGGAGAAAGCATATGACAGGGTGGATAGACAAGGATTGCAGAAAGTATTAAGAATATATGGAGTAGATGGGAAGTTGTTGAATGCTGTGAAGAGTTTGTATGATGGTGCTAAGGCTGCAGTGCGTGTGGATGGTGAACTATAAATTTTTCACTTTGAAGGTTGGGTTGAAACAGGGATGTGTCATGTCTCCATGGTTGTTCAATCTGTACATGGATGGGGTAATAAAAGAAGTACAAGGTAGGGTAGTGGATGTTGGAGTGGCCCTGGTGAGAGAGGATAGTGTTTGGAAACTCCCTGTACTGTTGTTTGCAGATGATACTGTGTTGTTGAGTGAAGACGAATGGGAGCTTCAAGGCTTGGTGGATGAGTTTGGGAGAGTGTGTAAGAAACAGAATCTAAAGGTGAATGTAGGGAAGAGTAAAGTGATGGTCTTTGAGAGAGGTGAAATCAGTGAATGTACAGCGAGGTTGGATGGTGAAGAATTGGAAAATGTGAGTACGTTTAAGTACTTGGGTAGTGTGATGAGTAAGGATGGAGGTTTGGAGGGTGAAGTGCTTGAAAGGGTACAGCAGGGAAGAAAGGTTGCTGGCTCTTTGAAAGCAGTGATAAGAAACAGGGATGTGAGCATGAAAGTGAAAAAGTTACTACATGACAGTATTGTGATACCAACTCTAACATATGGAAGTGAAGCTTGGGCGTTGTTGGAAGGACACAAGTCAAGTGTGAGAGCAGTGGAAATGAGTTATTTAAGAGGAGCCTGTGGAGTCACATGGAGAGACAGGCTGACGAATGAGGATATAAAGGAGCGTTGTGGTGTGGATGTGGATGTGATAGGAAGCGTTATGAGGAACACACTAAGGTAATTTGGCCATTGGAGAGGATGGAGGGTGAGAGACTGACGAAGAGAGTGTATGTGAGTGAGGTGGAGGGGGGAAGAGGGAGGGGGAGGCCGAGGATGAGATGAAGGGATGGGGTGGAGAGGTATATGAGAGAGGGGAGTGTGAGTTGGGAGCGGGGCAGTGAAATGGTGGGGGACAGGGCGACGTGGAGGCGATTTGTTTGTGGCCACCCCATACGAGATTGAGGCGTCTGGCAATAGATAGATAGACAGATAGGATTAGGCCCAATATCCATCACTGCAGGCTAAGTCTAATCTGATTAGTAGGGCAAGTCATGCATTACAGCTATTATTTTTTTTCTGGGTTAAGGTAGTGCTTGGCATCATGCACTTCAGTCATCATGTTGTGGTGAATGATGGGGTCAGTCAGTGGTGGGATGTCTGCTAAGGAACCTCACACTTATACACGTTGATCTTCACATTTACCTTTTTGCTTTTTATACACTCTCCACTTCTTCTTTCTCTTCTTACACCTTTCCTTTTCTCAGTAGACGGACTGAAACACTGAGTATTCAACGACGAAGAAAATACAGCGCACCAACTAAACAGAGGCCATTATTGGTTCATGATGCGGAAAAGCTGTTTCAGTTCGCGGGATTCTGTGTAAACCTTTGGAGTCGAGCGAGAGGCCTCTGATCACCACTTGAGGCAGCATGAAAATCTCCACTCAGCCACCTTCCTGCTCACTCAGGTACGAGGCAACTTTGATGAAGAAAGGAGTCTGAGATAAAGGTACACAGTGGATGCGACAGAGGAGAGGAGTTAAGCTAACTGTAAGAAAAAAGAATGTACTATTTATTTTTTCTTGTCACGGATAATTTTCAAGATAATTTAGCCCATAAAACTGACTGATAATCCGGTGTTCATAAACTCCAGTCAGATAGCTCACGAGTAATACTGACCTGACCGATAACTGGAAAATAGCATGAAAAATACTCCATTATCTATGAATTTGTTATAAAATAAGACACTATATTTTAGAACTTAAGATGATAAACAAAAGATCCAACAAAGTATTAAGTACAATTTTATATAATTCTAAATCTTATCAGATCTTTAATACCCAGTCATCAGAAAGCTCCTCCAATCTCCCCAGTCTCTTTAAAATACTGTGTTCTACTTCCCTCTTAATAGTTTTCGCCCTCACACAATCTCAAAGATGATCAACATATAAAAACAGCCGAGCCTAACCTGTGATCTCCACCATTACGCATGTTTTTACCAAGACGTATCAGATTCTTTCCCAGAATAATATACAGAAGTCGTCAATATCTGGTCATAACGAGCGATTTTTTTTTCGTTACGTTATTATACCCAAATTTATCAGTTATCAAAAATTTCCTAAACAAACAAATAAAGCGCCTCGGACGAGGACAGACCATATGTTGACGGCTAAGGAACGGACAAAAGACATTCTGAGGGTGGGGACATGGAATGTGAGAGGAGTGAATGATGAAGTGAAAGAGAGAGAGAGATTGTTCAGGTGCTTGAGGATGCAAGAGTGGATATATGTGGATTGACTGAAACTAAATAGAAAGGTGAAAGGGTGAGAGAGTGGGAATATGGTTTAGGTATATGTGCGGGAGTTAATGAGAATGAGAGGGCAAGAGAGGGAGTGTGTCCGATGATATGCAAGAAGAGGAAGAATATAAGAGAGTATGGAACAGTGGGTGGAAGGATTGTATGGGTGAGGATGAAAGCAGGTATACAAGCGTGGGCGATTGTATGTGCGTATGCGCAGACAGAGGACCGAGTGGCAAGAGTGAAAGATGAGTCTTGGGCGAATGTAGAAGCATGTATGGACAAATTTGAGAGGAGCGAGAGAGTGCTTTTGATTGGAGACATGAATGACAAAGTTGGAAAAGTACGAGTGGATGGAGTGGTTGGTCAGTGGGGTGTGGCAGCTGAAGTAGATGGGAATAGTAGTGCTTTGGTGGACATCTGTGTTGTAAGGGGTTGGCAATAGCTAACACCTACTTTCGACATAAGATGATCCACCGGTATACATGGAGAGTAATGAGGAGGATGGATGGTGAACTTGTTGAACGAAAGGCAATGATAAACCACGTGCGTGTGAATTAGCGAATGAGAAGACAAGTGTTGGATGCAAGAGTGTGGAGAGGGTGGGGGAATGGAGTCTCGGACAATCACTTAGTGATGGCCAAGGTAAAGCTGCAAAGAAAATGGTTGAAGAGACGAAGGGGAAGACAGGAGGAAACAGCTCCTGTGACAAGAGTGGAGAAGCTGCAAGATAGTGAGAAAATGGCAGAGTATAAGAGCATAGTGGAAGAAAGATTGGGAAGGAATGAGTTAGAGCAGATGGAAGGGGTGGAAGACGTATGTAAGATATTCACGGAAGAGACAGGCTCAGCGTGTGAGGTGGTTTGTGGAGCGAGAAGGAGATGCAGGGATGTGCAAGGGACAGCATGGTGGAATGATGAGGTTAAATGAGCTGTGGAACAAAAGAAGAAGGCATATAGTGAATGGCTAGCGAGTAGAGGTAGGGGAGAAGATGAGAGAGAGAAGAGAGAGGTATATGTGAGGAGAAGAAGGGAGATTTTTTTTTTTTTTTTTTTTTTTATGTGAGGAAGAAGGAACCAAAGGCCATGAGCCCGCAGTAACAGTTCCCTCCAAGAGAAAAACAAAATACAATAGAGAGCCAAATTCAAGATCCGATCATTTTGAGATGCCTGGACACACTGCGTTTGAAAGACTGGAGATCATAGGCAGGAGGAAATACAGACAGAGGGAGACAGTTCCAGAGCTGACCTGTTGCATGAATGAAAGAATGGGAGTAACGGTTAACTCTTGCATTAGAGTGTTGGACAGAAAATGGATGAGAGTTTGCTGCCAGACGGGTGCTACGCGCCCGTCGTAGAGGTGGAGGAATGCAAGCAGACAGTTCAGAGGAGCAGTGACCATTAAAGTAGCGATAGAAAAGAGATAAAGATGCAACAGTGCGGCGAAGAGACAGAGGTTGAAGGGAGTCAGTAAGAGGAGGAGAGTTAATGAGACGAAAAACCTTTGACTCCACCCTATTGAGAAGAGCTGTATGTGGGGAGCCTCCCCACACATGAGAGTTGTACTCCACACAGGGGCGGATAAAACCCCTGTATAGAGTCAACAATTGTGCAGGGGTAAAGAAAGAGCGGAGTCGGCTTAGCACACGCAATCTCTTGGAAGCAGATTTTACAAGAGATGTAATATGATCTTTCCAAGATAAGTCCCGAGTAAATGAAACCCCAAGCATGTTCAAGGATGATGCAGGATTAATCTGAATATTATTAAACATTAGTGGGTATACCTGTGGAAGATTTTGTTGGGTTGATAGGTGTAAGAACTGAGTCTTAGAAGCATTAAAGACAACCATATTATTTTTACCCCAGTCAGAGATATGAGCCAAGTCAGACATTAGGTGTGCCACAGCCTCATCCCTTGTTTCTTGAAGTAACTGTTGAGATGGGCGTTGTGGGAACCGAATGGAAAGGTGAAGGGTGGAGTCATCAGCGTATGAGTGGATAGGGTTAGATGTACAGCTTAGAAGATCATTGATGAATAAAAGGAAGAGAGTTGGTGATAGGACAGAGCCCTGAGGAACACCACTGTTGATACTGTAGATCTAGGAGAAGAACGATGGCCGTCTACGACAGCAGCTATAGAACGACCAGAAAGGAAGCTAGCGATGAAGGTACAGATAGAAGGATAGAAACCGTAGGAGGGCAGTTTGGAAATTAAAGATTTATGCCAGACTCGATCGAAAGCCTTTGAGATATCAAGTGCAATGGCAAAGCTTTCGCCAAAGTCCCGAAAGGAGGATGACCAGGAGTCTGAAAGGTAGGTGAGAAGATCGCCAGTGGAGCGTCC
The DNA here is from genome assembly GCF_032717465.1 of Coenobita brevimanus. NCBI lineage: Eukaryota > Metazoa > Arthropoda > Malacostraca > Decapoda > Coenobitidae > Coenobita > Coenobita brevimanus. The sequence goes on along the minus strand of NC_136977.1, from coordinate 43,771,702 downwards.
CTGACGGAACCCATACTGACGATCGGAAAGAAGGTTGTGATAGGAAAGATGCCTTAAAATTTTTTTATTAAGAATTGACTCGAAAACTTTTGAAATACAGGACGTTAAAGCAATTGGACGATAGTTGGAGGGTTGGGAGTGGTCACCCTTCTTTGGGACTGGCTGAATGAGAGCAAACTTCCAGCAAGAAGGAAAGGTACAAGTTGACAGACAAAGGCGAAATAGTTTGCCTAGGCAGGGTGTAAGCACAGAAGCACAGTTTTTGAGAACAACAGGAGGGACCCCATCAGGCCCATATGCCTTGTTAGTACTGAGGCCAGTAATGGCAGAAAATACATCAACTGAAGAAATTTTAATGTCAGCCATGAGGAAGTCAGAGGGAGGAAGTGATGGAGGAACAGCACCGGAATCGTCTAAGGTGGAATTGGAGGAGAAAGTCTGTGCGAAGAGATCTGCTTTATCAGTAGAAGAAATAGCTACAGAACCATCAGAGTAGAAAAGAGGAGGGAAGGATGATGAGGTAAAGTTGTTAGAAAGGTTTTGGCAAGGTGCCAGAAGGAGCGGGAAGAATTCGAGTTGGAGAGTTGAGAGCATTTAGTATGGATGAAATTATTTTTAGTAGAGCGAAGAACAGACTTAGCACGATTCCGGGCAGAAACGTAAAGATGATGTGATTCAGGGGTGGGTTGGCTCCGGTACCTTTTGTAGGCCTTCTCCTTGTTGCGGACAGCATTAGAACAAGCGTGATTAAACCAAGGCTTTCTTGCGTTAGTCAAAGGATATGAGAAAGGAATGTATGCTTCCATGCCCGAGAGAATAACCTCCGTAATGCGCAAGGCACACTCAGATGGCTCACGGCCATGGAAGCAATAATCATTCCAGGGAAAATCAAAGAAGTACTGCCTGAGGGCCTCCCAGTCCGCAGCTCCAAAATGCCAGAGACAACGTTTCCCTGGAGGGTCCGCAGGCCGTACTGGAGCGATAGGACAGGTTAAGGTAATAAGGTTGTGATCGGAGGAGCCCAACGGAGAGAAAAGATTAACAGAGTAAGCAGAAGGATTAGTTGTGAGGAAGAGGTCAAGTATGTTGGAGCTCTCTCCAAGGCGGTCAGGGATACGGGTAGGGTGCTGTACAAGCTGCTCTAGGTCATTAAGGATAGAAAAGATGTAGGCTTGTTCACCAGGTGGATCTGTGAAAGGAGAGGAGAGCCAAAGGTGGTGGTGAACATTGAAATCTCCAAGAATGGAGATTTCAGAGAAAGGAGAAATGGACAGAATGTGTTCCATCGTAGAAGTAAGATAGTCGAAGAATTTTGATAGTCAGTAGAATTAGGGGATAAGTAAACAGCACAGATATATTTAGTCAGAGAATGACAGGAAAGCCGAAGCCAGAGAGTGGAGAATTCAGAAGAATCAAGTTCAGGAACACGAGAGCAAGATAAGTCGTTGCGTATGTATACACAACAGCCACCTTTGGCTTTGAAATGAGTATAGAGAAAGTAGGAGGATACAGAAAAGGGTTTGCTGTCAGTTGCCTCAGACAGCTGAGTCTCCGTTAGAAAAAGAAGGTGAGGTTTAGAGGAGGAGAGGTGGTGCTCAACAGAGCGAAAGTTAGATGAAAGGCCGCGAATGTTGCAGAAATGAAGAAGAAGAGAGTCAGACAGTGGTTCCAGGCACCTCGAGTCGTCACCGGGAGAGGGGCATATGGCGGGGGCATTTATGGTCCCCCCCCCTGGGGACTCCGAGGCTGGGTGAATTGACGCCATTTTGGTAAATTTTGAATAGGGAGTGTAGTGTGTACTGTGCATGTAGTTTGGTGAAGATAGATAGAGAAATTTGTACTGGAGAGCATGCTGGCCTACTCTCTGTGTAACTGAGACACTGAAAAAGTTCAGCAAAGGGGGATGGTCAGGAACTAGTCCTGAGGGCTGATGAAACGGGAGCTCCAGCACTCTCTGTCATCAACTTTCCATCCACCTCGGGAGTACTGCCCTGCTCGACTGGTGCTACAGTCTACTCCACACTGGTGAAGGAGAGTAAGAAGAAAGTGGAATAAGAATTTGGGAGGAATCTGAGTGTGAAATGGAGGTGTCATAAAGACTTTGTAGTTACTTGTAGAGAAGTATATTTTAGACTTGTGGTCGAGCGGCTTTTATATCTTGTAGTAGTTTCCCCACCAGATGTCATGTAGTGACGGGAGAGGTAAAGAATAGTATGGGACTATTTTTATTTGTCTTGGAAATATTAAACAGGTATAAGAGTATAAGTCCCGGGTAGCTACCTCCCTGTCTCGCTATCTCTCTCTCTTTCTGTTCTAAGGCTAATCTCCGTCTCGACCTCTCTCTAGGGTCACTTGTCTCCTTCTGTACTCTCTTTCCTAAAATCTGGTGTAGCAGGGGTTCCTCATGGTTACCAGATCTTTCTCACGAGAGGACTGCTGACAGCTAACTGCATCATCTCCTTACTGGCCGCTGTCGTCAGCTTTCCTCCGTGTAAGCATGTTTAGCGCTGCTCGATTCTCGCAGACACAACACCTTCTCATCATTTGACTTCCTGCTTCTATCTGTCTCTCTATCTATCTATTTATCTATCTATCTATTATGTAGAAAATGGCGTACCATCGACATTTAATAGTTATAATATATTAATATATACTACATACACATTATAATGAACTTATAAGCTAATTAAGTGAAATACATAATATTGTAAAGTAACATAATTGTATGAATATTGTATACATATATTATTCATAGTAAATAGTGATTATTCAGTAATATTACATTTTAAATAAGTTGTATACATATTGGAAGAAATGCATTAAAGTAAATTATTTAACTGTAATACAGTATGTACTTGGGATATTATAGTGAAATGCATACATGCAAGAATAAAAATAGTTTAAAATTAAGATTATTGTAAGAGTTATTAATATTTCATTCAAAGATAATGGTACTGGTCTGTCATATATGGGTCATTCTTCTTTGTGTTATTATTATTATTTTTATATATATATATATATATATATATAAATATATATATATATATATATATATATATATATATATATATATATATATATATAATTAATACTATATACAAAATATATACACTTCATTCAGGGTGGTTAACTGTGATGTTAACTCTCCCCCCACTAAACAATGACTCCAAATTAGCAATTCTTGCATGCATTCTGTGCATTGCCAACAGCAATACTGCAACTACAATGCAGATGATTATAAAGACAGAAGGTGCTTGGCTATACACATAATATGGGTTGAACATACTCAAACTCAAATCTTCCCAGGGCTTCATTGTTTCATTGATCAGCTGCATAGTTTCAAACTTAGGTGAAGTCAGCTTAATACTTGTGCTCATGTTTAAGTTCATATCAGGCAGTGGGTGGAAATGTTTGTGTGTATGGTTGATAATGGCGTAGTGATTGATGGTGGAAAAAGTAGACATGGATGGTGTAAATACCGCACAGTAGTCTGGTGCTATGTATAATCCTGAGGCTGATGTATGAGATGCTGGTATATCTGGACAGACTATGTAAACTGATGTGTTATGAGGGAAATAAAAAAACTGCGAGTGTCCAATGCGTTGATGGTGTACAAGTTTATCTGGAGCAAAAGTGAAGTTGCAATGATGATGAATATTGTTATTGCTGATGATAGCCATTTCACAAGGGACCGTATCAGTAGGCTGAAACGTGAAAATGTACGCAGGACAAAGATGAACAGCATGTAAGGATGTGCGGCACTTTCGCTCAATCGTTGACTCACTTGCGAAAGTGACAGTGTCTCGTCTCTTGGAGACCATGATGAGTTCGGTGTCTGTGTTGATGTTGATGATGACCAAAGTGTTGTTGTTTCTATAGGGGAAGGGGTGTATTTGGTATACTGTGAACAGGTCTTCCGTGATGAATGGTACATGAACTATCACTGATGTTGGTGTTAGTGTTGCTTCTAAGTATGGGTAATATTGCATAAATTCCCTACTGCGGAACAATGGCTTCAATTTATGTTTATGTATGCCTTGACTAACTATCTGACGTAGCTCATGAACTGGGAGTAAGTCATTTGTGATCTTGCCATCACCAGCATTCGAAATTCCTTGCATAAGTGCCCTGAAATGATCTCTAGTGTTCTCTAATTGTAGTAGAATCGTGTCAATATGTTCTGTGATGATGGAGAAGTGCTGGAAAAGAGTAACGTTGCCCTCTAAGTCATTTATTTTATCTATACTCTCGAGAGCTACGTTTTCTGCTTGTTTCAGATTTTTCTCAATTGTCTTCATTGCCGAGTTCTGTCCTGTGATGAATTTATCCTGGTATGTTAGTACCTGAGCTATCTTATTAAATTTGTTGTTTATTTCTTTAAGGTCATCCTCTGTAGCCAATCCAAAGATGTTCCCAAGAATTGCGCCGCCCAGATCGAACAAACCGCGCTTTTGGCGAGTACGTGTGATATTGTTCCTGTCGCTCAGTACCTCCGTTCCATAAGTTGGGAGATCATGGATCATAACGAGCATAGTTGACTTCGCCTGTTCTATTTTCCATTTCGCTAACTTCACCATTTCATCCACTTCCTTGGTGTTATGTGCTTGTGAAACATAATTCCCTATCTTGAAGTCCAGAGTTCGCATCGGCGTCGCAAGTCTTTCTACATAAGTAGGTAAGTCATACAAGTAATCTAGACTTATTTCAGTACTCATGACGTCCTTGACGATTGTAGTCGTGGCCGTTGGAGCTATGAGGCATCCTTGTCGTACTATATGCTTGGGGTCTAGGTGCGCATATACTCTTACTATGTATAGGAGAATCCATAGCATAAGTCCCTTCATCGTAACCTACCGAGAAAAAAAAAATCTATTAATTTCCTATAAAGCTGTGGTTGATGATAGTGATGATGTGCGTTACGGTTGGCTGTTATTTCATTTATAGAAGGAGTTTAAATCGATATTTAATTCTCGTAAATGATGTACTGTAGATTTCATTGGAATAGTTGCACCTATGTTCGATTGTTTGGTATATGACCTTAATTTCTTTTTGTAATCATTGTTGTGTTCCTGCTTGGTTCCTTGAGGTACGTTCACCTGTTCGGTTGTATCCGAGGCTGAATAATTATGTGATAATTCCCTTGAAACTCGTTTTAAATGGTCAATATGAACTTGTTTTTCCTCGCCACTTGAAAGTGACCTAATTAAAACTTTGTTTGCTTTTATGTTAATTACTCTGTATGGGCCCTCAAATTTAGGGGATAATTTATTGTCTCTCGTATGAATGACTCCGTAAACAATGTCTCCTAAGCTGATAGGTGAATCTTTTGCCTTCTTGTTAAATGCCTCCGTCATTTCTTCCTTGGACATCGTTAATTGTTTTTTCACTCTTTTGTGAATGTCCTGGAATTCACGTAAACGGAGTTTAGAGTAATCATCGTAATTGTATATAGGCATGCTGTCACCTTCTAGGAGCTCATATGGTAATTTTTTATCTGTGCCATATATAATGAAATGTGGTGTGTCACCAATGGATTTATTTATAGACCCATTAATGGAGGCCTCTACTCTGGGAATCCAATCATCCCAGCTTGCATAATTTTCACTGAGAATGTGTCGTAGCACATCTAATACCTTTTTATTTTGTCTCTCTACCAACCCATTCGATGCTGGGTGATAGGCCAAACCGTTAACCTTTTTAATGTTGTATTGTTTACATATTTCTTGTAAGATCTCAGAATTAAATTCTCCTCCATTATCACTTATTAATACCTTTGGGGTAGTAAAGCGACATATTACATTATCTGTTATTGCCTTTGCTACTGTCTCTGCTGTCTTATCTTTAATTGGAGCTAAAATGACATAACGGGAAAAATGATCCGTTGCTACGAATAAGTATAGGTTATTATTGTATGATAATGGCATCTTGAGTAAATCAACAGCGACAACGTCCCATGGTTGATGTGGTACAGGGTAATTACCCATCGGTGCAGGTGTGATTGGGTATCCTTTGTGTTTTGCACATGATTCGCATCTGTCTATATGATTGTTTATATCTCTTCGTAATGAAGGCCAGTAATATAATAGCTGGGCTTGGTTGAATGTCTTATCCTTTCCAGGGTGTCCTGCATGTGGGCTGTCGTGTATCATTCGTAATACTTGGGGTATCATGTCATTAGGTACTACCAACTGGTTAGTATTTCTTTGGCGTTTTGGTTGTTTAGAGTTAATTTTGTATAATGTATTATTGACCATTGTGAATTGTTCAAGTGGGACATGCAGTTTGGGTAATTGTATGTCATCTCCACTTTCTAACTTGTATATTACTTTTGACCATACTGGGTCAAGTCTTTGTGCCTTTGCGATATCCTCGTGGTTTGGGATATTTCCTTTGAGATCTAACGCCGCGACCTGAATTGTGTTCGGGTTCCTAGATAATGCGTCAGCTACTATATTCATTTTACCTTGTATATAATGTATTTGTACATTGTAGTTTTCAACTGTACATTTCCATCTTGCTCTCCTCCCAGAAAGGAGTTTTTCTTTAAACATACCCACCAGTGGTTTATGGTCGGTGAATAAGTGGATTTCGTAACCATATACCAAATCTCGAAACTTTTGTAATGCAAAAATCACTGCAAGTGCCTCTAAGTCTGTAGTGCTATAATTTTTCTCCGCACCTCTTGTTTGTCTGCTGGCAAATGCAATTGGTTGATTCTTTCCTCTTTTATCTTCCTGCATCAGTACAGCCCCTAATCCTTTAACTGATGCGTCTGTACAAATAAGAAATGATTTCGTGTAATTCGGATTTGCTAAACAAGGTGCATTTGTTAGTTTAATTTTTAGATTGTTAAATGCCCTTTTTTGTTCTTCTTCCCATTGGAATACAGCATCTTTTTTGAGTAGTTGGAATAGAGGGAAGGCTATATGAGAGAACTGTGGTACGAAGGACCTATAGTACCCAGCCAGACCTAAAAATTGTATAACTTCGTCAGTCGTAGTGGGTTCAGGAAAATCTCTCACTGCCTGTATTTTGTCATCAGTGGTGTGAATACCATCAGAACTTAATTTGTGGCCTAAGAAATTTATTTCCTTAAAGCAAAATTTGCATTTAGAAAGTTTAATTTTTAATCCAGCATCACTAAGCTTTTGTAAGAGTAAGTCTAATTTCCTGAGATGATCCTTAATATTCTTCGTTGCGATAATAATATCGTCAAGATAAACAAATATTCCTTGTCCTAAAATTCCGGACAATACGTAATTCATAAGACGCTGGAACGTACCGGGGGCTGTCCTCAGTCCCATTGGCATTCTTGTATATTGATAATGGCCTCTGTTTGTTGAAAAGGCAGTGTATTTACGTGACTCCTGAGATACCGGAATCTGATAGTATCCGTTTAGGAGATCGATGGTCGAGAATATATTATTCTCAGGACCAATATTCTGTAGAACGTCGCTTAGCAATGGCATGGGAAATCTGTCTGGGATTGTGTGATTATTTAGTTTACGGTAATCTACTACCGCACGCATTTCTCCATTTCTCTTGGGCACAAAGAAAAGGGGAGCGTTCCACGGAGAAACTGAAGGCTCAATAATTCCAAGCTTTAACATTTCATCGACATACTGATTTGCAAGTGTACGTTGGGAGTGTGGTATGCGATAAGCTGGTACGAAAATTGGTGGTGTTTCTGGGTGCACATTAATCATGTGATTAATCAAGTTAGTACACCCTAATTGTTCTCCGGGCAATGCTACGGTGTCCCTGTGTGTTTCCAGCAGGGTTAACAAATCATTTTCTTCGTCAAATTCACCTGAGTGAATTAAATTCTCTTTTATTCTTTCTCTATCCGTAGATTTTATCTCACTTGTTACTCCACCAATATTTATTTCCTTCACAGGGGCGAAACATTTTTCAATATTAACTATGCAAGTTCCCTTCTTCAACTGAACTTCCCCATTCATGTGATTAATAATGAATATCTGAGTTAGCCCTTCGTCGTTCGTATGACATAATGCGTTTTCTACTGACAATCCCTTTACTTTACATAATTCTTCTAAGACAAGAACAGTACTATTCCGTAATTTGCTCTTTATGGTAACCTTCATGTATGAATTAGGTGGTATAACCAAATCATTAGTGAGATGGGCTGGAAAAATTGATAAATCAGTACTGTTATCTGGGTCACTAGTTCTGGAGGATGGGGTTGCTGGTGTAAGTGGGTTTATACACTCATCTGTTTGTGTATGTTTGTTAAAGCCTTTAATATTACCAATTCTTTTTGGCTCTCTTCTACCAATCGGTGAGGGCTCTGCAAGTATTTCCTCTATGAATTCATTATCAAAGTCTATTCCATTCATTTGTGGGAGTATAGTTATGTTCTCAGTTCTCATGGATCTTAAGCCCAGTAACATATGAGCTTTAATTGCTAAGTTTTCAACGATATAGAACAATGCAGAGAATGGTCTTGTAGTTTCTGTGAAACTGAGATTTAATCTTATCATACCTTTTACTGTAATCTCTTGACCATCTACTGTGTATAATTCTAAATCAGCTTCATCCAGAAAAGTTACTTTCTTTTTATTTTTAAGAATTCTGTTTAGTTCTTCATGTGTTATTAAGTTCACTGGAGAGCCTGTATCTAAAAATAAGGAAACGTTTTGATCCTCACATACAGCTGGTATCAAGATACACTCATTTCCCAACATGCCTCCTATGTGAAGTTTAACCTTGTTCTTCCTTACGTTTGTTCGTTTTTTGTCATGACTTGGTCTTCCCCCGATTTGAACATAGACACAATTTTTTCTACTGTTTTGCAATCACTAGTCCAGTGCCCTTGGTATCTATGATGCCTACAGTAAGGACCAAATCCTTGTGTCTTTTGATTATCCTCTTTTGCCTTGATAAAGCATTCATACCTTGTGTGTCCTGGTTTTGCACAGTAATGACACAGAATGGACCTATCCCTTGACTGTGACCTACGAGGTGATTTCCCATAAGAAGTGTTGTTTATGGCGCGAGACCTGCTCGGGCTGCACGAAAACTTATGAAACTGCCTGTAGGAAGGCGTGTGGGAACGAGGTCTAGGCGTCTTTGTTTGTTTGCACTGCCTCATTTCTGGTCGCGATCGATTTTGTTCTCTGTTTGGGGTCGGTGTTGATGTTTTCACAGCTGATACTGTCTCAGATACCCTGATTCTACCAGAATGTGCATGTGTGTCGACCACACCTGCTTTACTTCACTGCATCTCTACCTCGTTCATTAAGTCTAGTAAGCACATTCCAGGGGTGTACGCGATTGTTTTGGCGATCTTAAGGGTTCTATCAGGTAATTTACACAAGGCAGCTACATAACCAATGATGTCCACGACGAGGTCTGGGGACATCTTTCCATCATCTGTTATCCACTTAGAATTCTCCAGAGTAGCTAATAGGGTTCTCTTGATTGTGGAGACATCAGCAGTTATTTCACTGAGCACATGGTTTGTAGTGTGCTCCCTTACAAGATCTACAATTTTATGTAATTCTGGAATTATACCTGGCAAGAAGTTCATACCTCCAGAAAATTTCTTCAGAAATTCAGTTTTAAATTCATCATATGTCCTAGCACGATGTAGCTTATCGGAGCGCAATAAATTGCTTGCTGGACATCTTTCCTGGCTTATGCAAGATGAAAAAATAGCAATTTTCTCTTGTTCATCTAGTATGTGGCGCTTGATGAACATTTGTTCGCACTGACTGATTAATGAAATGACATCAATGCGATCCTTGTCTGTGCCAGAGAATTTTGGGGCAGTCTTATCCTCGTGATACACAAAAACGTGAGGTGTGGTTTTTAGATCGGCAGTATTTGGTTCTTGATTCATATTTAATGATTGCCCTGTTAATTCAACTTGTACGAGTTTATCGTTATGTGAGGGAATGGTAGAATATGTATGACCGGACCGGTGAACCCTGTTAAGTATATTGGCATACGTATTCAAGGCAGCTGCAAAGTCGATACTCTCTATGTCTGAAGGGGTTTCCCACTCATCATCCGAAACTCCCGTATTTGTTTCTTTATCTATAACGTGTGGTGTGGGTTGTACAATGGGTGGGCTGTCTCTTAATTGTGAGTCTGATGTTGTGGCAATTTGTGTGTCATCTGGTATTAACGTGGGTGGTGGCGAAAATATTCCTGTCATTAAGATATGATGTTATGAAATACGCCTCTTGTTTATTTATGTCCTAGCAAAATAGATGAGTAAATAAGTTGAATATAGCTAATTTTAGCACTGAGAAGAAATGAGCAAGTATAATTTTACCCACTTGATACAGATCGTAGAGGTGTGTCGATACAAAAATCAATCTCGGAAGAAAATACAGGTTTGATTGAAGATCTCTTGATAATTCTAGTGGTGTGTTGATGGACGATATTACTCAGGAAACTCCATGGCCTGGTATTTGTAGTGGTTAACGGCTGTCCCAGGCAAACCTCAGCATAGAACGTCGAATTTCCAACTTAACTGTGAAAATAAGTGAATATGAGTAGGAGCTATGTGAATAATGAGTAATGAGTAGTGGGTGAGAAGAGCCTGGTGTCAGTCACACGTTGCTTGGCATGGCAGACTCGCGTTGTGATGTCATCTCAGCACATGGTGACGTCGGCTTCCCACACTGGTAGCTGTGGTGAGTGAATGAGTAGCGATGAGTAACTTGAGTGAAGATGAGTTGTGAGTCGTGTCTCACTCTTCGTTTGTTTGTTCCCTTTATTCTATGTGGAAGTTTTCTCGGTCCTTTTCTCTAGTGATTTACTCGTTGTGGGATGAAGACTGCCGCTACTTGTAGGTGCGTGTAGAAGATTATACAGACGACGTAGAGTTGTTAATTGTAGTTGATTGTAGATGGCTGTAGCTGATTGTAGATGGCTGTAGACTTTGTAGACTATTTGCACTGTAGACTGTATTTTGTAGGAATCAATGTAGAACTGAAGCTAATCTTGTAGTCTCGGTTGCTTTTGTAGAAATTTGCTTTTAATTCGGAGACGATGTCCGCAGATTTGCTGGTTTGTCGTTAAGCTACGTGCAAGGCGTCGAGTGATCTCATGACCTCTGCATCAGCGTAATGATCTGGGAGACGGAGGGGGCAGGATGGAGAGAATACTGTCAGGAGCTGATATTGTTGGTTGTTTTCAATCTTGATATTTTGTAGGAATTTAATGTTGATTCATAGACGAGGTTCGTATACGTTCGCTGCCACCAAATGTCATAAAGACTTTGTAGTTACTTGTAGAGAAGTATATTTTAGACTTGTGGTCGAGCGGCTTTTATATCTTGTAGTAGTTTCCCCACCAGATGTCATGTAGTGACGGGAGAGGTAAAGAATAGTATGGGACTATTTTTATTTGTCTTGGAAATATTAAACAGGTATAAGAGTATAAGTCCCGGGTAGCTACCTCCCTGTCTCGCTCTCTCTCTCTCTTTCTGTTCTAAGGCTAATCTCCGTCTCGACCTCTCTCTAGGGTCGCTTGTCTCCTTCTGTACTCTCTTTCCTAAAATCTGGTGTAGCAGGGGTTCCTCATGGTTACCAGATCTTTCTCACGAGAGGACTGCTGACAGCTAACTGCATCATCTCCTTACTGGCTGCTGTCGTCAGCTTTCCTCCGTGTAAGCATGTTTAGCGCTGCTCGATTCTTGCAGACACAACACCTTCTCATCATTTGACTTCCTGCTTCTATCTGTCTCTCTATCTATCTATTTATCTATCTATCTATTATGTAGTCCTATAGAGGGAGAGTAAGAAATTGTTTTGGAAGGAGGTAAAGAAAGTAAGGCAATGTGAAAGGGGAAATAGTAAGGGTGTGAAAGATAAGAATAATAGATTGTTGGTGGAGAAGAGAGAGAAATTGAGGAGATGGAAGGAGCACTTTGAGGATTTGTTGAATGTAGAGAGCGAGAGCAGTGCGAGTGTAAGTGGTTGGGGAATGGCTGGGAGAAGAAGAGATGAGTGGAGGAAGAGATCAATAGGGTGGAAGTAGTGGAAGCAATGAAGAAGATCAAGATGGGAAAGGACCCAGGAATTGATGGAGTGTGTGGTGAAATGCTGAGGTATGGGGGTGATAATGTTGTGGAGTGGATATGGAAGTTATGTAGATTGGGTTGAGTAGAGGGAAGGGTTCCAGAGGACTGGAACTCAGGTATAATTGTTCTTTTATACAAACGAAAAAGGGAGAGAGAAGTATGTGGTAACCATAGGGGTATTTGCCTTCTTAGTGTGACTGGAAAAATATATGGTAGAATACTCATTGACAGGGTTGGGCATATGGCAGAGGAGCTAGTTGGAGAAGAACATGGGGGATTTAAGAAGGGAAAAGGGTGTGTAGATCAGATATTTGTTCTAAGATGTTTAGTGGAGAAGTATATAGAGAAGGGAAAGAAAGTGTATGCAGCCTTCATGGACTTGGAGAAAGCTTATGACAGAATAGATAGGCAAGGTATGTGAAAGGTATTAAGAATATATGGAGTAGAGGGGAAATTGTTGAGTGCTGTGAAGAGTATGTACGAAGAAGCTAGGGCTACGGTGCGAGTGGATGGTGAGCTGAATGAGTTCTTTGATCGCAATGTGGGACTGAAACAGGGTTGTGCGATGTCTCCATGGCTGTTTAATATATACATGGATGGGATTGTAAAGGAGGTGCAAGGTAGGGCAGTGGATGTAGGGGTGGCTCTGATGAATGAGGGTGAGATTTGGAAGATTCCGGTGTTGCTGTTTGTTGATGATACAGTATTGTTGAGTGAAGATGAATAGGAGTTGCTGGGTTTGGTGAATGAATTTGGGACAGTGTGAAGGAAGAGGAATCTGAAAGTTAATGCAAACAAGAGTAAAGTTATGGTGTTTGAGAGGAATGAAGTCATATAAAGTACAGAGAGGTTGAATGATGAGGATATGGAGAATGTGAGTGCATTCAAGTACTTGGGTAGTGTGATGAGTAAGGATGGAACGTTGGAGGATGAAGTGAGTGAAAGGGTACAGCAGGGAAGGAAGGTTGTTGGTTCACTGAAAGCAGTGATGAGAAATAGGGAGGTGAGTATGGAAGTTAAGAAGTCACTGCATGATAGTATTGTGATCCCTACCCTGACGTATGGAAGCGAGGCGTGGACCTTGCAAGAGAGGAACAAGTCAAGAGTGAGAGCATTGGAAGTGAGTTACTTGAGAGGAGCATGTGGAGTGACATGGAGGGACAGGTTGACGAATGAAGAAGTGAAGGATCGTTGTGGGGTGGATGTGGATGTGGTTGAGAAGATAAAGAGAAATACACCGAGGTGGTTTGGACATGTGGAGAGAATGGAGAATGAAAGACTGACTAAGAGGGTGTATGTAGGTGAGGTGGAGGGAGGGAGAGGGAGGGATAGACCGAGGATGAGGTGGAGGGATGGAGTTGAGAGCTATATGAGGGAGGGGGGAGTGAGTTGGGGGGAGGGTAGTCAAATGGTGGGTGACAGAGAGACTTGGAGGCGTTTTGTCCGCGGCCACCCTTTGCGGGATTAGGGCGTCGGGCTATATAGATAGATAGACAGACAAATGAAAAGGGGAAAAAGAAGTGTGTGGTAATCATAAGGGCATTTGTATTCTTAGTGTAATAGGAAAAGTGTATGGTAGGATACTTATTGACAGAGTTAGGGAAATAACAGAGGAATTAGTTGGAGAAGAACAGGGAGGCTTTGGGAAGGGAAGAGGTTGTGTAGACCAGATATTCACTCTTAGATCTTTAGTGGAAAAGTTTCTAGAGAAGGGAAAGAAGTTGTATGCGGCCTTCATGGATTTGGAGAAAGCATATGACAGGGTGGATAGACAAGGATTGTGGAAAGTATCAAGAATATGTGGAGTAGATGGGAAGTTGTTGAATGCTGTGAAGAGTATGTATGATGGTGCTAAGGCTGCAGTGCGTGTGGACGGTGAACTAAGTGAATTTTTCTCTTTGAAGGTTAGGATCAAACAGGGATGTGTCATGTCTCCATGGTTGTTCAATCTGTACATGGATGGCGTAATAAAAGAGATACAAGGTAGGGCAGTGGATGCTGGAGTGGCCGTAGTGAGAGAAGGCAGTGTTTGGAAACTCCCTGTACTGTTGTTTGCAGATGATACTGTGTTGTTAGGTGAAGACGAAGGGGAACTGCAAGGCTTGGTGGATGAGTTTGGGAGAGTGTGTAAGAAACGGAATCTAAAGGTCAATGTAGGGAAGAGTAAAGTGATGGTCTTTGAGAGAGGTGAAGTCAGTGAATGTACAGTGACGTTGGATAGTGAGGAAATGGAAAATGTGAGTACGTTTAAGTACTTGGGGAGTGTGATGAGTATGGATGGAAGTTTGGAGGGTGAGGTGCTTGAAAGGGTACAGCAAGGAAGAAAGGTTGCTGGTTCCTTGAAAACAGTGATAAGAAACAGGGAAGTGAGCATAGAAGTGAAAAAGTTACGACATGACTGTATTGTGATACCAACTCTAACGTATGGAAGTGAAGCATGGACGTTGTTGGAAGGACACAAGTCAAGAGTGAGAGCAGTGGAAATGAGTTATTTAAGAGGAGCCTTTGGAGTCACATGGAGAGACAGGCTGACGAATGAGGATATAAAGGAGCGTTGTGGTGTGGATGTGGATGTGAAAGGAAGCGTTATGAGGAACACACTGAGGTGGTTTGGCCATGTGGAGAGGATGGAGGGTGAGAGACTGACGAGGAGAGTGTATGTGAGTGAGGTGGAAGGAGGGAGAGGGAGGGGGAGGCCGAGGATGCGATGGAGGGATGGGGTGGAGAGGTATATGAGAGAGGGGAGTGTGAGTTGGGAGCAGGGCAGTGAAATGGAGGGGGACAGGGCGACGTGGAGGCGATTTGTTTGTGGCCACTCCGTACGGGATTAAGGCGTCTGGCAATAGATAGATAGATAGAAGATTTTCCATTAAAATCTCAGTTGATCTTCCTCCTCCAAAGGGATATTTTTACGTTTACAAGGAAGCTTTCTGGATTAGAAAGGAAGTCAAGTATTTTAACTCTTTCAGTGCGAGGATGTCGTTCTCATTTTTCCATTTCAAATCCAGATTCTTCCCTGCACCTGCCGGGATCGAACCCACGACTACACAGCCCTCAGTACACAACACTAGCCATTCCACCACCATCTCTCCCAGTCTTCCGTCTACATTTCTTCCACTCGCATTTTCAGTTCAATCTTCATCATAACCAGTCCTAACCTAACCTAACCTAATCCACATCTACAGTCCCCAATCCACTGCTCTATCCACTCCACCACGACCTTCCCCCACAACGTAATCCAAATTCGCTTAAGGATCCGGTGTGGTAAATCCTTAATTCCCTTTAGTTCAATATTTTTTTCTCTATTCTTGCTACCTTCATGCCATGTTTATTCACTTTACGCTTATGGACCCAACAAGTGAGATTCTTACTCTTGTAAGTATTACCCCCAGACGCTTTTCGTGTTTTCTTTCTTCTTTTTTTCTTCCTTTCTCTCTCTCTCTCTCTCTCTCTCTCTCTCTCTCTCTCTAGAGGTTTGTCCCATATATTGACTATTGAATCCCCACGTTGGCAGAGCTCTCTCCCATGTTACAGAAAATCGCGTCACGTTAGCATGGAGGTTGTTTCTAGTCATCATTAAGAGACGTCCATTTTTACGTGAAAAAAATCGTCTGATAGTAACAAAATAACATTAAAAATATATAGAATCTCCATGCTTATGAATCCAGTTAAAATGAAATTCTTATTGGCTAGTATCAAAATGCTATACGTATCTCTTATTTAATTCGTGTTGTGTTTGTTCATTTCAGGGGAACATGTCTCCTACGGAACTTCGGAGGGGTTAACAGGGTCTCTACGGGTATGACTCCGGTAAGTGAGATTGGTACGAGGTGGTGGTGTGGCTGGAGGTGATTGTTATAAAAGCTCACGCCGGCGAAGCTCTCCCTTCTTAATACTCGGGTGAACACTGCATTTAGGAATGATTTCGGGATCACGACGTGCATGAGAGGGAGGGGTATACACGCTCAGAAACATGCACACACACACATAAACGTACATGTACACTTTCATACAAATGCACACTCGTATACATACCTCCACGTACAGAAATACAGTAGTGCTTATACTCTTCTCGCACTTATGTACCACACACACACACACACACACACACACACACACACACACACACACACACACACACACACACACACACACACACACACACACACACACAAATGGCTACGAGTCTAAAAGGGCCACGTTCAAGCCTTCTTTGCCATCTACTAGTGAGGGGGAGGTGGGCCTTTCCTTGCCGAGGTGGAAGACTCAGTTTAAGTTGTGTGTCTCCTTATGCTTACGCCTCACTCCTGTCCCAGCAGGCTTGGTAATTTGTCGACACCCATCAGGAACAGGCTAAAGTTAGGCAGCTTGATTTAGGACGCTGTGCATCTTTTTTATTTTTTATTTTTATTATTTTTTTAACAGTGAAAACGTATATAGGTATACTCTTTTACGCTAACTTCGCCTAAAATTCGCCTCTATCCATCTCGAATGCTGGGTTGTAAGAACAGAGTAACACTAGAACATGATGCTAGTCGCGAAGAAGTGTTCTAGAAAAGATATACAGCCGTAGCAATGTCCTTTTCCGCCACTGAGCTATGTGAAATTAGCTGCTGGAGGCGGAAAAACTGGGTCAGGTTAGGGCAAAAGCAATATACCTGTAAACGTAGGAAACCAGAAAAATTTCCTTTCTGGAGAAAACTGAACAAAAGAGAGTCAAAGACAAGATTAGTTCATTTCGACATACCTGGGCATATTGAACTTTAATGACAGGAGGTAACAGGTAGAAGGAAAGGCATACTGACGTGGACAGTTCAAGAATTGGTCAACTGTACACATGAAGGACCTACGTATTTTCAATCGATAACTGCTATGAATAAACTGATTTATTATTGTTGTTGTTATTTATTATTATTATTATTATTATTATTATTATTATTATTATATTATTATTATTATTATTATTCCTAAACTCACCAACTCAGGCCAGTCACACAGCTTCGCCCCCCTCCCCCTTGACCCCACCCCAGCTCTCACTTCCATTTCCCCCCACCTCTCCCTTATTTCCTTCTCCCCACTCTCCTCATCCTCGTCTTGGCATTTCAGCTGGGCAAACAAAGGCTCCAGGGATCAACACCCCCCCCTTTCCCCACGGCCCCCTCCCCCTCTGTTCCCCTTCCCCCGAAACCAATCTGTCCCTCAACGTTGTGTGCACCGACCCTAGCCTCTTAATATCATCTAATCAAAACTTTTAGGCAGAACAGCGACTGGCTGTGGAAAGCAAATTGGGGGTTTTGTGTGCGGACAATCAAATCCACGCTGGCTGGCTTGTTGGCTGTGGGGAAGCTGGACTATGAGGCTAGTTAGGGATAAAAGTTGTGCCTACTATTCCACATAATCTACATCACACTTAAGGCTACTCTCCTTACTGACGCATCATACCAGGGAGAATTATCTGTGAACCGGGAACATGTTGAATCTCTCCCAGCTTAGGAATAGTGATCAGCAGATAAAAATAAGAACTCGACGAGGTGAAACAGTAAGCCAGCTCTGACCACGATTCTTCTTGGGCTGCAAAAATCGTCAGAGTGAAAAATCACTCTTTGTTTTTCCTTCGTACTGGGATAATGTAAACCCATCAACGAGGAATGTATTTCATATTTAACTCCAGCGAATGCTATATTATTTTATTAAGCTGAAGAGAGGCAGGCTTAGGTTGAAGTTACAACTGATCTCCATCCGTCGTTATTACTTAATTCTCAAAAACGTCGTTCAGTTTAGAATGGTCCCTACGAGCTGAAGGCGTTCCTGGCACTCGCAGATCCGTCAGCCAGTCAGTCAGCCTATCTCTCTCTCTCTCTTTCACAAACTGCACATACATTCCCCCCTCCAGCCTCCCATGACCCAGCCTCCTACGCCCCTTGACACACCTACACTCCTTCACCCACCACATCAGATTATCCTCCCCCTCCTCTCTCTCTCTCTCTCTCTCACACATACACACACAAACACACACACACACACACACACACACACACACACACACACACACACACACACACACACACACACACACACGCACGCACGCACGCGCGCACACACACACACACACACACACACACACACACACACACACACACACACACACACACACTCACAGGGACTCTTGTCAGGTTGTCGCGATAGAGAGATTCCCAAAATATTCAGGTGGGGTGAGGTCGTGTCCCAGAGGTGAAGGGGGTGAGGGGGAGGGTGGAAAAGATGAGAGGAGGAGGAAGAAGAGGAAGAGAAAGGAAAGGAAGAGGAAGACAAAGGAGAGGAAGAGGAAGACAAAGGAGAGGAGGAGGAAGACAATGGATAGGAGAAAGAAAGATAAGAAGACAGAGGGGAAGAGGAAGAGAGAGGGGAAATAAGAGCTGGGAGAGGTGAGTGGGGAAGGATGTGAGGAGGGAAGAGGCATAAAGGGAAAGGGTGAAAGGAGAGTGGAAAAGGGGAGAAAGGGAGAGAGGTAACGGGGAATTGGGGGAAGAGAAGATGAGAAGAGGGTGAGAGAGGAGGGACAAGGGAGGGAAAGATGAAAGGAAGAAGGGAAGGTGTTTAAAGGAGGGAGAACAGAGAAAAAGGGAAGAAGGAAGATTTAAATGGGAAGGAAATATGAAGGGTAAGTGGGAGGAAAATGAATAAGAGTGGGGAAGGTGTGAGAGGCGGAGTGGAGGAGATGAAGTAAAAGAGAAAGGGGATGGAAGAGGTGAGAGAGGGGGGAAGAAGTGAGTGGACGAAAGGAGAGGGAGGGGGGTAAGAGAGCGAGGGAAATGTGAGAGAGGAGGGAAAAGTGAATGGGAGGGAGAGGAAGAGGAGGGAGGGAGAGGAAGAGGAGGGAAGGAGAGAAAGAAGGGGGGGGTGGGGGTGAGACAGAGCCTAAATAAAAAAAACTGAGAGAATAAAGCCAAAGGAGACAGAAAATATGCGAACAATATTACTTCTTTCGGTATAAGAATGATGGAATCATATTGCAGAAAGTGTTCGAGGTTCTTCTTTTTCTTCTTCTTCTTATTATTATTATTGTTATTATTATTATTATTATTATTATTATTATTATTATTATTATTATTATTACAGTATTTCTGATTCATTAAATATCGGTTCGAAGAATCTCTCCTGAAATAAATAAACTTGTAAACGTCCAACGATAGTAAGAATCATCATCATCATCATCATCATCACAGTAGGTACAAAATGTTATATTCCATGTTCTTATACCGAAGGAGTTAACCACCTTCAGCTCGAGGACACCATTTTTAGTTCAATCTTCCCACCCCAGACGATTTCTTTCACCTCAGGAAACTGTTCTTGTATTGGGAGGAGTTAATGTGAGAAATATATAACTCTTCCAGACCTCCACTTCGAAATATCTCTCCTTCCCTGAAATGAAAAACTTCCTACGGTAACAAGAATATATATACAAAAGACGCAATAGAAGTGAAGTAGTTAACCCATTATCCACGAAAGAATTATGATACTACATCACCACACATCGCGTCGGGCAAGGAGACTGGAAGAGAAAAATGAAGCACATGGTTGTAGCTGACATATGACGACTGATTTCGAATTTAATTAGTGTAGGTGATTAATGGGGCGGAGTCGTGCAGAGACCGAACACACCTAAACCATCTTGCAAGCCATAAATGAACAACACTGACACGCAAAATTCGAACTAATTAGCGGGTACACTGACGTTCCACTGAGGTTCAAAACTTGCCATGTTCCTTCACAACTACAATGCATCAGTGAACCAGGATTAACGGGATACCTCTTTCGCTGATTATTACGTGCTTTATTTTATTATTTCCCGCCCCCCCTACCGATCTTAGTTTGCTCAGGAAAGATCACAGCAGTAGGTATAATACTGTCTCTTCAGCTTTAAATAAAATACTAACTACGAATTTTGCACTTTCTTTTTGGTCGACTCCACACGATTTGTTCACCAAAGTATCCCACGGCCCAAGGGTAAAGAGAATTAAGTAGTATGGAGAGTTGGGTTGTATGATACAGAAGGAAAAGAAATAATAATAGACCCCTAGTAATTACATTATCTAATTATAAACGTATATAAAAATTGTGAAAGAAAAGAGGGGGAGGAAAGGATTCAAACCGGTGAAATTATTGTGTAAAAGAGCCCGCTGGGAAGACACTCAAGAGCCAGCTGACTCCTCCTGCCTGCCTGCTTCCTGCGACCCTCTGACCCCTCAAAGGTTAGTGGTTGCAGCTGCGATTAAGCGTTCACGTTCCATCCCCCTCCTGCCCGTTCACTGTCTTTCCCTGCCCCTTCCCCGTCTTGCCTCTCCATTCCCCTCTCATCTTTTCCTTCACCCACTCTGTCCCTTTACATAATCCTCATCCTGGCTCATCCTTATCTTATCTACTTTCACTCTGCCTCAACCTCTCACAGTTATTCTTGTCTTGCTTTACCCAGACCTCTCACACCTGATCATTCCTCACTTTTCCTCCTAATCGTACCCTTCCTCAGTGTTTCCCCAGTCTACCTCCCCCAGCGTCCCCTCCCTATGTTTCCCCCCCCCCAGCCTTGCCTCCCTTGCCACTCACTCACCTTCGCCCTTCCTCTCCCCCTTGTTTGCCTCGCTCACTCCTCCCTGTAACCCTGCCCTTTCCAGTTCTCCCTCACCCTGTCCTTCTAATATTCTGTCCTTCACCTTGATTATCACCCCTCCACTCACCCTATCCTTTCGTCACCCTGCCCCTCATCCCCTAATCCCTCTTCTACCTAACCCACCCCACTCCATCCACCCCCCCCTCTCACCCTATCCTCACACCACCGTCTCTCCCCCATCTTACACCAATCCTATCCCTCACCTTTCCCGTCACCCAACCCGTTCCTCAAGCTACTTCTTCCTTACACTGCCCCTCACTCTTACCTCATCTCTTAACCTACACTTCCCTCACCTTCCCTTTCATCCACCCCTGCCTCTCTCTCCTTTCAGTTCTCCTGTACACATCTCTCTGCCCATCTCCTTACTCTTTCCCTTACTTTTCCCCTTCCTATCTCTGTTTCGCCCCCTAACCCTCCCGCACCCTCCCCCGTCCCCACACTCACCTCTTCTCTCATTTGTTCGCCCCTCACTCCACCCTTTCCCTCTCTCATAATTACTTCTTACCTACTCCTAACCCTACCCCCTCCCTCACCATACTCCATCACCCTTTCCCACTCTCTTCCTCGCTTTTCTTCTCTTTAACCAACTCTTCCCGTATCCATCCCATCCCAGCATTTCCCCTCTCACTCCAGCCCCCTTCCCCACCTCTCCCACCCACTCCACCCACACAAACTGGGGGTGGCCAGGGAAGAAGGGGAACGTGAGTGTAAATTAACCCAAACAGGCTTTCCTCGATCTAGGATGAGTTATAGAGCAAAGGTTAATCTCAACTTAATTCTCAACCCTCGCTAATAGACATTAATTTTGTCAAGGAGCAACTTATGGACTTGGGCTTCTGTGAGATTACTCGCGTATTTAGGCTCCAGAAAATTATAATTCGTTGACTTTATGTTCGTTAAAATTGATGAAGCTCGTAATTGTTTTTATACCTAATGATTTATGAAAGTCTTTTCTATTCACCATGTTAATAAATTCTGACTTAATAAATATAGTTAATAAATTTGTTAACTATATATGTTAAGATATATATGATACTTTTTATACTAACGAATTATGTTGTTCTTTACATTTATGGGGGTGTAAATCTTGACTTTTATGTTTATGTTGGTTATATCTTGACTACATATGTGGAGTTAATAATTGTTGTCTGTATGTCTGTTAAGCTACTAGGTGTTGATTTCATATTTACTGTGGTAGTACATGGTGGTATCAGATATAATGTCTTTAAATTCACTTAAATATAAAGGACTGTATGTATACCTACTGAATTATTAAGTGCTGTCTCCGTACTTATCAAACGTTGTCTTAACGTTTGTTCAATTAGAAAGTATGTCTTTTTATTTACTAAGACCTTTAGTTGCCTGTACACCAGTTCAGTCCATTAGCTTCCAGGGTTCCTGTGCGAGGGATTGTGGTGGAAGGGATCCAAGCGTACTGCCCTCCTCCTATCGGCTCTTAGTCGCTAAGCTCATTAGGTTCCTATCCCGGGGAACACTGGGCGCATATGGGCTATGAACCCTTTACTGTGAGGGCATCTGTTTACTTTTATTCTTGACATCTCCCAAACACTTCATTCAGTTCAGGAAGCCTTTCTTACTGAAGGGGGGAGGAGGTACAATATCTAACCTCTCCAGATAAAAAAGTCTTCCCTTTCGTCTAAAGCACAGGCATCTTACCCAAGGGTTTAAGTTTCTCAGGTAACCAACAGTCATTAACAAATACATTACAGAGGCTTACCTAAAGTTGAATAAAATTGCCTGGTGGTAACAAGTATAAATGAGGAAATCGAACTGAAGGAACATAGTGACAACGAAAACATCCTACCAAAACGTCTGATATACAAAGCCCAAAGATCAAGCATTAAAACGGAAAGCCCAAAGTTGTACATGAAAACGAGAAGCCCAACGTCAAGCATTAAAACGGAAAGCCCAACGTTGAGCATTAAAAAGGAAAAGGCCAAAATCAAGCATTAAAACAGAAAGCCCGAAGTTGAGCATTAAAACGGAAAGCCTAAAGTAAGCATAAAAATGTATTATTCCCCTGTAATCAAACAAGGAAAAAGAACAGCATTCTCAGGTACATATTTACAGGTATGTAAATTATCATAAATCTTTTGCACATACGTAGCTTGTCTGTCGGCGTTGGTCACATCAGAAAAATGTACTCTCTGATACCAATTACTTTTAAATGTCATCCATCTTTGACCCCAGTTATACCTGAAGATCCATTATATTTATGCATAATCATAGGGGAATAACGTGTAATCCCATTTTCATTTTCGAAGTTATGCTTTTTGTCGGAAATATATTTTAAAAGTCTATAGTCTGAGACCATTATTAAATATAAAATTCTCCCATATCTGACCCTAACCATACTAACTGTTCTCATCTATGAACCTCAGTAAATCTGAAGATGCATTATATCTGACTGCAGCAATATTCAATGGAATCTAAAACCTGACATCAGCAAAACTGTAAGGCTTAATCTCCTACCATACCAAACTGAAGCCTATCTTTTCTTTCTGCCTCATCATATTAATTTAAAGCTCCCTCACGTCTGACCTTAATTACGTGTAGCGTCTGATTATATTTGACCTCATTCATGATTGAAATTCTCTTATCCTTTAAACCCACTATTCTCAATCTTCTTATCGCTGACCCCAATCACATTTAAAGGTCTCTAATCTCTAAATCATATTACATTAAAAATTTCATAATATTTGACCTGATGTTTAATTCTTCTACTGTAAGTGTGTCTTTCTTATGCATTCTTGTCTTCTTGGGATATGTCTTGATTTAGAGTAATTAAGGACCATATCCTTCAGGTGAGCTCCAGTCAGAGAGAAAACTGTGTGTGTGTGTGTGTGTGTGTGTGTGTGTGTGTGTGTGTGTGTGTGTGTGTGTGTGTGTGTGTGTGTGTGTGTGTGTGTGTGTGTGTGTGTGTGTGTGTGTGTGTGTGTGTGTGTGTGTTTAAGAGAGAGAGAGAGAGAGAGAGAGAGAGAGAGAGAGAGAGAGAGAGAGAGAGAACAAGTGACTCCTATGCTGAGGAAAGATGGAGTGACGCAGCAACTTCACAAACTCAGCAGCCACTCCGTAGAGAGAAGTAGAGTTAGTACTTCGACTGGTAACTTGACTTTCCAATACGCTTAACAAAAAACAAAAAGAGAAAAAACGTCGAAACCGCAGAGGACGTAAAATGAAGGAAGACGCCACAGAGGAAGAAACCACGGAGGAAAAATGGAGGGAGTAAGAATAAAGGAAGAAAAGGCCGCAGAGAGAGAGAGAGAGAGAGAGAGAGAGAAAGAAATATCACTTCCAAAAGAGAAGTTATTTTATTACTTTAATTTTACCTTGCTTTCTAATATGCTTAATTACCCTCTGCGTCGAATTAATCGGCCATGAGTCAATTATCGAGCGTGGGATTATCTCTGGGAGGGAGGGGGGCGGGAGGGGGCGGCACTTCCCATCAGGGTTTTCGTGAGAGCCAGATGAATGCAAATAAGTTAATCTTTCTTTGAGGCTAAAAGTATTTAGGCTTTTCTCAGTAGGGGAAAAAATAATACTGCGTTATTTGTGGGAGTAATATCTGGTAAAGTATTTCTAACCTTTACAACAACAGTAACAACAATACAACAACAACAACAACAACAACAACTACTACTACTGCTACTACTACTACTACTACTACTACTACTAAATAATAGTAATAATAATAATAATAATAATAATAATAAATAATAATAATAATAATAATAATAATAATAATAATAATAATAATAAAAATAAATAATAATAATAATAATAATAATAATAATAATAACAACAACAACAACAAACTGCATCACTACGAGATGTATTCCTATCATGACAATCTGCCTGACTGTAACATAAAAAAAAAGAAAAGAAAAGAGAAAAGAATGAAAGGGAAGAAATACCATCATTGCCTGAGGTACGAAACACGGTAAATCTTCGCTAGGAAAAGTTTCCCCAAACTGAAAAAAAAAAAGAAAAAAAGAAGGAACGTCTAATGGTAACATCAATACAACAGAAAAAGGCTTCATCTTGTAAGACTACGAGAAATTTCCCAAATCTCGAAAGGAAAAATGAAGCCAAGAGAAGGTGAAGGGAAAGAAAGACCATCAAGGCTAAGATAGTCCAGTAACCTTTTCTGTAATAGATCTTTCATTATTCATTAACACTGTCTTGAGGTTACCAAAAAATTAAACTAAAAAGATGTCATTACACTCGAAAGGTTGTAGGAGATTGCCCAGAGAGACTTCTTTCGACTGAATAAAATTGTCTTGGATCAAAAACAATAAAAATCAATTAGACATCATCGTTTATAATAGCGTTATTTCCATTACCTCCTTAGAAGAAAGTAATGTAAATGAAGAGGAAAACAATGACAGTAATAATGTATATGAAAACGAAAAACAAAGATGACAGAAGAATGCAGTCACGGATGGTGGTAGAAAGTCCTGTAACCCCATCAGTACGAGAAGTCAGCCCTAGGCTTCATAAAATCGTCTAGCCATAGCTGAATAAAATCGTCTGGCAGGGACCACAATATGCAGTCTTGGTGCATGTCTTTCCTTCCAGAGGGTTACGATCAAGATTCACCCATTTAGTACGAGAAGCCTTTCCTAAATGTAAAAAAACCGTCTGTCAGAATTCAGAATCCAATGGGGAAAATCTCTATCGGATTAAAAAAAAGGTAATAATAAGCGAAGACGTTAATGAAAAAGAAAAATACCCACATCGTTGTTGGCAGTGGAGGTAAGAAGCTCCATTACAGGCGAACGTGGCCGGACCCAAACGCTGATGATAATGTCGGAAGGCACATAAAAATTCAGGGTTTAGCAATACAACGTGGTGAGAATAAAACCCTTCCCCTCCGCCTCCACCCCCTTCAACGTCGGCGTGACCACCATCGTGCTTGTCAATAGCCTGCCTCCCCTCTCATTACCTTTGCCTGGGTATTAATAGTTACCGTGAGGGCTTGAGTTTAAGGTATTCCAAGTTTCTATTCCGACTGCTGTTGCTGCTGCGTGGAACTCACGGTGTAAAGACAGCGTTTTGGGAGGAAGTGTGGGTCTGCGCATCCACCCCCTCCTCCCACGTTTCTTGGCCTGTTCATTCCCGCTCCCACTTGTTTTTATCATCTCCCACCCCATCTTTCCTACCACCTTCCAGTCTAAAGCTCCTTTCACACAATATCCTCTGTCACCTTTCCTACCATAACTATTCCACCTCCCACACACTTGTTCCTCAGCCTTTCTCTCAAGCTCCTTCACACAACACCCAGTCCCCCTATCCTCCTATATACTCCAAGAATTTCCTTCACCTCATCTTGCCTCCCACCTATACTTTGCTCAACTCTTCCTCACACATTCTTTCCAGCCCTCCATTACATTCCCATACACACTATCCCGTCCCTCTATCCTTCTCCAATCCCACGCATGTATAAAAAGTACCCTCACCCATACTTACTAATCTTGCCTCCCTCGTATGCTCTTTTCATAATACCTCTTTAACATCATAATGTCTAAATTCATACTACAGAAAATTCCCTCACGCTTTCTTCCATCTCTCATAAACACGCAATCATTCGCTCGCTCTGTTTCTGTGTGTCTGTCTCTGTTTTCCTCCCTTCCTTCCCTTCCTCCCTCCCTCTATCCACTTTCAATTCAGCCATCGTGAAACCAGTGGGAAAGACAATGCTGACTAAGAGAAGAAGTATAAAAAGGGGAACTGAGGGAGGGAAAGGCCACATATTTAAATACTCTTCCCGTCCCAATTCGCACTCCCCATTCCCCTCCCTCTTCCCTACAACCTCTCCCATCCCCTCTCCTTCCTTTCTCTACCTCCGCCTCCCCTCCTTTCTCACCTCCCCTCTCCCTTTGAATCAGTACATGTGCTCTTTCACCTCTCACGCGCACACATTTACAGTAGCCTATATGCTTTTCTACACCTCTTTCCTTTACACAATCTTCCTGAATTCTCTCTCTCTCTCTCTCTCTCTCTTTCTCTCACACACACACACACACACACACACACACACACACACACACACACACACACAAAACCAACCCATCCGTCCATTCCTCCACCCATCCACTCACCTACTTAAGCACCCAGCCACCTTCTCATCCGCTCATCCATTATTCTACTCAGCTGTTTATTCGTTCCTGCAAAACTCCTTCTGGTAACTGCATAATCATCCACTTGCTGGCTTATCCACATGATCTTCCACTTCTTCATTTCTTCATCTCACTAATTCATCTTTCCACCTCTTCGCTCATGGGTTTTTCTCTTCGTCATCGTCTATATCCAATTAATTTATCACCCCATTCATTCTCCAAACTTTTTTCATCTTTATCCAGTATCATAAAATACTACTCTCTCTCTCTCTCTCTCTCTCTCTCTAAACGACAAAAAATACGGCATGGAAGTGAAGGAGTTAATCCAGCATCCACCACCAGCACCTAACCCAGCATCCATCCTTATCTATCCAGTACGTCTGGCTTGTGTTCGGCCGTACCCAATATGTCTATCGGTCCAATATCCAACCAGCCAGTCAGCCCATCCTACCTGCGCTAAACAGGACCTGCATGCAATCCAATCCGCCTGTAAAGACCACTCTGAAGTCTCGTTCTAGTCACCAAATACTGCTCTTAGGGGTTAATTTTTATCTAGGTAAAGCAGAAGTGAATATAATCTACCTTAAACAGTACTTAGCGGTAAATAAATAAAGCAGTCAGTAAAGTTCTAACCAACCAATACAGCTCTCAGCAGTCAATCCAATCCAACCAAAGCAGTAGTAATTTCTTTCCTCCTTCAACAGCATTTAAGACTCAATCCCATCGACTGAAAACTGCCCTTAACGATAGGCGGTCAAATTAACACTCGTCAATTCTACCTACCTAGAACAAGAACCGGTCCCATCCATCTATTAACTCACATTCCCTTTAAACAAAAATCAATGTTAATCCTACCTCCCTTCAACAAAACTTTAGTCATGTGCAGTCAAAACAACGCTCACCTGCCAATCCTACCAATCCAAACAGCTGGTGGTCAGCACTCAGCATCACCCCTGCCTGCACATCAAAACAGATTTAACAGTTACCGAGGAAGGGAAGGAGGAACACCTTTTGGAGGGTCAAGTCGCAAGGAGTAATATCTGTTTGTCCAGCACGCCTCTTTCATTATTATTATCTGTGTGTGTGTGTGTGTGTGTGTGTGTGTGTGTGTGTGTGTGTGTGTGTGTGTGTGTGTGTGTGTGTGTGTGTGTGTGTGTGTGTGTGTGTGTGTGTGTGTGCGCGCGCGCGAGTATGACGAAGTCCGCATGACCCCTGACCCCATTAAGAGTTAACGCCAGATTATGCGACCTCCTAAGCATGTCCAGGGGGGCATTTGGAGTGGGAGTGGGAGTGGGAGTGGGAGTGGGAGTAGGAGTGGGAGTTGGGGTGGGGGTAGAGGTGGTCGGGTAGAGGGAAGCGGAAGGGAAAGAGGGGAGAGATGGGGGATGTGGGGGGTGCGAAGGGATGCTTATTGAGAGTGGGGGCCGAGAGGAGCACAAAAGGTGTGTGAGGGATGCCAGTGGTGTGAGTGGGGAGTGGGAGGGAGAGTGGGGTGTGAGGGGGGGTAAGGGGACGAGAGAGGGGAGGTATGGGGGGTAAATGAACCAGTCCGGGCCTTAACCAAAGTCATGGAGGGTGGGTGGGAATTCTAGTTATCTGGACGTGGCCGATGCTTCATAAGATTTTGCTTCGACTGGTCTGGTCATGTGTAGGTGAAGCATGACTCGGCAAAGAAGGGTATGGATTTCTTCCCCTCTTCTTAACTCTTCTTCTTTCTCGACTCCTTTTCTTTTTCATCTTATTAATTCTTCTTCATCGACGTTTATTCTCTTCTACGAGTATACTATTTCTCTTTTTCTTTCTCGACTTTTCGCTCTCGTCTGCTTTACTCTTCTTCATCGACTCTTATTCTCTTTTCACGTATACCTACTTGCTCTCCTCTTTATAACACTTCCTTCTCAACTCTTCTTATGTGTTGTCTTCTTAACCTTTCTTTCTCGATTCTTACTCTCCTGTTCACAAGAATTCTGCTCCTCGCCTCTCTTCCCGTGTTCTTTCTTTGCTGATCTCTGCTCGTGTCCTCTTCCCTCACTTCCCTTCCTTGCAGCTCTTCTTTTTCCACCCACGTGTCTTTTCTCCCACCCTCTAATATCTCCTCTCCTTGTATCCTCTCGTCCCTTCTTGTGTTCTCCCCACCATTCATTTGCCCGCTCACCCCCTCCTATCATTTTCCATCCACTACACCACCCTCCTCTGTCCGCATTCTCTCTTCTGATCTTCCCACTCCTCTCCTCTCCTCTCCTCTTTCCAATCAGTTTCCATCTTCTCCACTCCACTGCTCTCCCATACCCTCCTATCCCTTCCTCTTTCCTGTTGACCGTAATGGAACTCATCTCACTTGAGAAACAAGGAAAAGGTCTCTAAATGGCTTTCCGGTGAGACGAAATCCATAGTCCTCACAGTGCAAAGCCGGGGGAAAGAGGGGAATGAGGGGGGATGGAGTTGGCTGGTGAGAGAGAGAGAGAGAGAGAGAGAGAGAGAGAGAGAGAGAAATAGGAGGGACAGGGAGGAGGGGAGAAAGGCAGGGGTCAGGAGGGAGAGGAGGTAACTGGGAAGGGGATAAAGAAGAAGATATGGGAAGAGAGGGGTCAAAAGGGCGAGAGGGCTATGGGAGGGAGTGAGAGAAGGGGGATTTGGAGGGTAGGATGCTCCTGCGGGGGTTGGGATTATGGTCAGGTTGAGTTTAGTCGTCGTGCAGGATTTCCTTTTGAGAATTAAGTTCCCCCACTCAGTACTCTGGGCCGTGTCTCGCTGCCTTTGATCTCAGCGTATCTCACCTCCTTCTCCTTCTGCTCCTCCTTCCCTTCTTTGATCATTTCTTTTTCCAGCCACCATCTTCTCTTCTCTTTCCTTCCACCTCTTCCGTCTTCTCTTCCTTCTTCCTCTTCCCCTACCCTTCTCCTTTCCTTAACCCATCTCTCCCTTTTCTTTCCCCCCTTCCACCTCTCCTTCTCTTCTCACCTTAATTTCTCCCCTCTTCTCCCTCGGCTCCCCCTCCCCTTTCCTTCTCCCTTCTCCTCTTCCTCCCCTCTTCTTCTTCTGGGTCTCTTCCCCTGCTTCTCCCTTTCTTTTTTCTCTTCCCCTTTCTCCATCCTCCCCCTCCTCCATTTTCCCTTCCTCTTCCTCGTCTTTCCACTCCTCCCCTTCACTCCTTTCCCCTCTCCCCTCCTTTCTTCCTTTCCTTCTTCTTCTCTTTCCCCTCCCCCTCCTTCCGCCTCCCCCATTTCCCCGACCAGTCTTTCCTGCCTTGCTTCGGATTTAAGTATATTTGGCCAGGGTCAGTTTCGCCTGTGACAACTCTCAGCTTTCTTTTCTCTCATAAATTCTCTTCCCTCATAATTCTTTTGTCTCATAATTCTTTTCCCTGACCATTCTTTTCTACCCTTGTTTTTTTCATTTATTTTTCCTTGTTTCTTTGTTCTACGATACTGCCTTGCTATAATGGGTCTCTTGGAAGGAACAGTTTGCGGGCTCATGGTCTTTGGTTTCTTCTTCCTAAAAAAAAAAAAAAAAAAAAAAAAAAATCCACCTGGATGCAGGATGGGTTAGGCGGTTTCCGTTCTTGCCTACGCCTCTCTCCTATCTCTGCAAGGTGTGTTGGTGTGCAGCAGCCAGAGGTGAGCCCGTTAACCTCCATAGGAAAAGTTTGGCGAAGAAACTAAGAACAGCTACAAGGCTTCCTTAAATAAGCAAGCAGATAAATTACTCTTACTATATATCCTATTCACGCACAACCATGACAACGTGCAGCGTAAATTACGCAACTGAGCTCAGCGAGGGAAGAATGTGGGAAATTTACATGTGAGCTTCCGGGGAGTGGAGAAGCATCCTGACCTGTCCACACCTCCCCTCCAATAACCCCAGCCTTATACGGGAGATAGGGTACTTCTCCCTTACCCTTACCTGCACACACATGCACATGGGACACTCAGGAAAGGATATTTAGAAGGAATGGACGCTCAGAAAGGAAAGACAGCCGGTGAGATGGGGCACTCAAATAAGAGGATCTCAGGTAAGCTTAGGGAGGAAAAGGATACTGGCCCCGTATTCCCTGCGTGACGAGTAAGCTAACCCAACCAACGAAATGGACACAATGGTTTGACTGGAATGGTTTAGTGGTGGTATTGGCTGCCTCTCATCCTGTATTCCCATTACCGAGAGGCAAGGTGAGGCAGGTAATGCAGATAATGCAATACTCTACACACCATTCAGGACGGGGCTGGTGCTTTTGAGTATACAGTAAACACATGGTAGGCTGATAATTCGGAGATTTCCACATTTTTCAGAGACAGTGGAAATGTAAATGGTATATAGGTGATCCTATAGACACACAATTAAAAGCAACCTAGACGTCTGATCACCAGAGTCATCTATGTAACTTTTGGGAAACTATGGCACGAATGGAAAGACATGATTTTCCGATAATGAAGTGCTTTCTTAAGTCTTCAGGAACGGCTCTGGTGTTTTTCGATTTTCCTGCAAACACATGGTAAGGAAATAAAAAGTCATGTATACAGCTCTCAGAAACTTTGGCAGTGCTTTTGATAACCACACAGGCACGCAGTAAGCCAGTAGTTCAGTGTTCACCATACATGAAACGCTTTTAGTGGTTTAAGTATCTCGCACACACGATAAGAAGTAAAATTATCCTCAGCAAAACTTCCATGAACGAGTGAGTGCTTTCGAGTGTCAGGTAAGCACACTGTAAGATGTTAACGTAATTCTTCCCACATATATCAGGAACGATGGTGGTCTCTTTAGTGCCAGGGAAACACGAAAAAAAAAAAAAAAGTGTCAATATCCTCTACAAAACTTTCAAGAACGACTGAGTGCTTTCGAGTGTCACGCAAGCACACGACAAGACGGTAATGTAATGTTTCCCACATATTTCAGGTACGACGCTGGTGGTTTTAGTGTCACGCGAACACGATAATTTGGTACTGCAGTTCTCTACTCACCTGTGAGGAACGATGAGATTGCTTTTGATTATCCCGCTAGCTAGCATACACCTGGAATTTAATGTTTTCCACACTCGTCAGGTACGATATTGATGGGTTTTAACTCACGGAAACGCTACAATCGGCTGATAGTCTTCAAAAGAGCGCTCAGAATCTGTCTGTATTTTAAAAATTTCCAGAACTTTCTGATAGTGAGTTGGAAGGGGGAGGTGGAGGGGGAGATCGAGGATGAGATGGAGGTATGGGGTGGATTGATGTATGAGAGAGAGGGTGTGAGTTGGAGACAGGGCAGCCTGATGTCGGAGGACTGGGAGCTAGAGATTAGTCTGTGGCCACCCCTTACGGGATTAAGGCCTCAGACTACAGACAGACATAACAGGAAACCATATCAGTCCTCCACACTCCACTCAGGAATATTGCCAGTACTTGTGACTCTTAACCTCAAAGTAATCCTATAACTGAGAAATTGTGTGAGTGCTCTCAAATCTCTTACACAGTTCTCAAGTCCGATATTTATACTTGCACGTGTGAGGGGGGAGAGGGATACGGAATAACACTAACTTCATCACTCTTCTTAAGCCTACTGTGCACCAGAGAACATAATGACCGAGTTAGTTTATGCTACATACGCCTATTTCCAGATTTCCGGAGAAGGATCTTGCTGAAAAGTTGGATGCATCTGATTGTTACCTTAAAGAAGCAGTTTTCTTATAAATCACGTTTCTCAATTATTGCGGTATTACTGTTTCTAGAAGGAGAGGCGAAGTGTATCATTCCCATGCTTCTCCAGGCCCCAGATCCCAATACCCTCCCCAAAATCTCTCAGGATGTTAGAGCATTTTAATATCACGTAAACACAAGGATAGCAGTTAAGACAGTACTCTTCCCAGCTTCCAGGAACCGTATGAGACTTTATAATGATCTGGCAAACACTATTTATTCATCTCTTTATTACTCAGCGCCAAATACTGTGAGGGGAAGTCTCGAGATAAGGGTCTACCAACACTCATGTCCCTACCCAGACACTGATTCTTCTTCCAACGATACACTCATCATCCCTCATAAACTCTCTTGCCTCATCTCTCCGGCTTGTACTTTTCCACTCCTCCCAACCGCCCCACTCGTAACTGCTCTCGTATGTAAGTGTTGTAGTTTTGCATATGGGTCTTACATGTTTAACAAATATTCCACAAGATTCATCCACGTCATAAAAATGCCCCTGCTAATACCATCACACGCCAGTCCTGAATGATGCATGAATTTGGCATGGACGGTAATTATACAGTGCCAAAGAGGACATGTAGGATGATTTTGGGCCTCAGAAACTGGACTGCGTAACCTATACCCCAAATTTGAAGAGAAAAAAAATGGAAATAAACTGGTAAGACAGAGATACCATAAAGCCTCATAAGCTTACGAAAATACTTACCTGTCATTCCAGTACTTTCTTATACAAGGGCTGGGAGTTCCACAAGGGCTTTTGTCTGCTCTACAGCGAAACATTGCGAATTTCTCTGGTTCCGTGGGGGTCAAGGCCTCAGCGGGGCTCGAGTACCTGTAAATATTGGTTGGTTCGCATCGGAGGGCCACAGAACCTACCCGACTCTGGCTCTGATATATCTGTGTGTTTTATTTTGGGTTAATGATATATCTGTGTGTTCTCTAGTGGTATATCATTCTCTCTCTCTCTCTCTCTCTCTCTCTCTCTCTCTCTCTCTCTCTCCCCAAAGCACTAACTGATGGCAACACACACATTTAGAGAAAAAGAAAATAAAAAGAGAATAAAAGGAAAGCATAAAATAAAGCACAGTCTCTCTCCAGTGGTACAACCCGTTTTCCATGAGCGCATCCCGTTTTCATGCAATATAGCCCCAGTTTTGGCGGATTGTTGTCGAAGTGTTAGAATTTTTACGAACACTAAACGGCGAGAGAACGATAAGCAAAACAGGCACAGGAGGAGATGAGAAAGTAAAGATGAAAGGAGAGGAGTAAAAAAGATAATTCTGAAGGCGTGAGAGAAGAATAAAACAAAACACAAGGACATTGCAATTGGAACGTGGAATGTAAGGGGAGCAAATGATGAGGTGAAAGAGAGAGAGATTGTCCAGGTGCTTGAGGATGCGAAAGTGGATGTATGTGGATTAACTGAAACAAAATGGAGAGGAGAAAGTGTGAGAGAATGGGAGTATGGATGGGGTATATGTGCAGGAGTAGGTGAGAATGAGAGGGCAAAGGAAGGAGTATGTATAGTTGTGAGTAAAAGATGGAAGAGGAGCATAAGACAGTATGGATCAGTTGGATCAAGGATTGTGTGGGTAAAGTTGAAAGTTGGAATACAAATGTGGGCGATTGTGTGTGTGTATGCGCCAACGCAAGATCGTGGTAGAAGAGTGAGAGAAGAGTTCTGGACAAATGTAGAAGTGTGCATGGAAAAGTGTGGAAGGAATGATAGAGTGTTTTTGATTGGTGATATGAATGGTAAAGTTGGGAATGTGAAGGTGGATGGAATAGTTGGTGAGTGGGGTGTGCCTGCTGAGATAGATGAGAATGGGAGTGCGTTAGTGGACATTTGTGCTGCGAGGGGGTTGGTGATAGCCAATACCCTCTTCAGGCATAAAATGATCCACAGGTATACATGGCGAGTGATCAGAAGGGTGGGTGGTGAACTGAGTGAAAGGAAGGCAATGATTGATTATGTGTGTGTGGATGAAAGGATGCGAAGATGTATATTGGATGCAAGAGTTTATAGAGGTTGGGGGAGTGGACTTTCTGACCACTACTTGGTGGTGGCCAGAGTTAAAGTTCAAGTAAGATGGAGGAATAGAAGAAGGGAAAGACGAGAGGAAGGAGTAGTTGCAAGGAGAGTGGAAAGGTTACAAGAGGATGAGAAAAAGGCAGAGTATAAGAGAGAAGTGGAGGAACGATTGGGCAAATATGAGTTGGAGCAGATGGGGGACGTGGAAGGTGTGTGTAGAATATTTACAGAAGAAATATGTGCAGCATGTGATGTGGTGTGTGGAAGGAAGAGAAGACGGAGGGGGTGCAAGGAACAGCGTGGTGGACTGAAGAGGTGAAACGGGCTGTGGCACAAAAGAAGAAAGCATACAATGAATGGATGAGAAATAGGGGCGTGGAAGAAGTTGAGAGGCGGAAGGGAGAGTTATATGTAGAAAGAAAGAGAGAGGTGAAAAGATTAGTAAGAGAGAGTAAGAAGAGAGTGGATGAGGAATTTGGAAGGAATTTGAGTGTAAAGTGGAGGGACTGTAAGAAAATGTTCTGGAAAGAGGTGAAAAGAGTAAGACAGGGTGGAAGTGAAGTTAACAGGGGAGTGAAAGATAAAAATGGTAGATTACTAGTGGGGAAGGGAGAAAAAGTGAGCAGATGGAGAGAACACTTTAAGGAATTGTTGAACGTGGAGGATGGAAGTAATGCGAGTATAAGTGGCTGGGGAATGGCTGGAAGAAGGAGGGAGGTGAGAAGACAGGAAGAAATCAGTAGGATAGAAGTTGTGGAAGCAATGAAGAAAGTTAAATCAGGGAAAGCCCCAGGAATTGATGGAGTGTGTGGTGAAATGCTGAAGCATGGGGGAGAGATAGTAGTAGAATGGATGTGGAAGATGTGCAGATTGGCCTGGGAGGAAGGTAGAGTCCCGGAGGATTGGAAGTCAGGTATAATTATTCCTTTGTACAAAGGAAAAGGGGAAAAAGAAGTGTATGGTAATCATAGGGGCATTTGTCTTCTTAGTATAATAGGAAAAGTGTATGGTAGGATACTTATTGACAGAGTTAGAGAAAGAACAGAGGAATTAGTTGGAGAAGAACAGGGAGGCTTTAGGAAGGGAAGAGGTTGTGTAGATCAGATATTCATTCTCAGATCTTTAGTGGAAAAGTTTCTAGAGAAGGGAAAGAAGTTGTATGTGGCTTTCATGGATTTGGAGAAAGCATATGACAGGGTGGATAGACTAGGATTGTGGAAAGTGTTAAGAATATATGGAATAGATGGGAAGTTGTTGAATGCTGTGAAGAGTATGTACGATGGTGCGAAGGCTGCAGTGCGTGTGGATGGTGAACTAAGTGAATTTTTCTCTTTGAAAGTTGGGTTGAAACAGGGATGTGTCATGTCTCCATGGTTGTTCAATCTGTACATGGATGGGGTAATAAAAGAGGTACAAGGTAGGGTAGTGGATGTTGGAGTGGCCCTGGTGAGAGAGGATAGTGTTTGGAAACTCCCTGTACTGTTGTTTGCAGATGATACCATGTTGTTGAGTGAAGACGAAGGGGAGCTGCAAGGCTTGGTGGATGAGTTTGAGAGAGTGTGTAAGAAACGGAATCTAAAGGTGAATGTAGGGAAGAGTAAAGTGATGGTCTTTGAGAGAGGTGAAGTCAGTGAATGTACAGCGAGGTTGGATGGTGGGGAATTGGAAAATGTGAGTACGTTTAAGTACTTGGGTAGTGTGATGAGTAAGGATGGAGGTTTGGAGGGTGAAGTGCTTGAAAGGGTACAGCAGGGAAGAAAGGTTGCTGGTTCTTTGAAAGCAGTGACAAGAAACAGGGAAGTGAGCATGGAAGTGAAAAAGTTACTACATGACAGTATTGTGATACCAACTCTAACGTACGGAAGTGAAGCTTGGACGTTGTTGGAAGGACACAAGTCAAGAGTGAGAGCCGTGGAAATGAGTTATTTAAGAGGAGCCTCTGGAGTCACATGGAGAGACAGGCTGACGAATGAGGATATAAAGGAGCGTTGTGGTGTTGATGTGGATGTGATAGGAAGCGTTATGAGGAACACACTGAGGTGGTTTGGCCATGTGGAGAGGATGGAGGGTGAAAGACTGACGAAGAGAGTGTATGTGAGTGAGGTGGAGGGGGAAAGAGGGAGGGGGAGGCCGAGGATGAGATGGAGGGATGGGGTGGAGAGGTATATGAGAGAGGGGGGTGTGAGTTGGGAGCAGGGGAGTGAAATGGCGGGGGACAGGGCGACTTGGAGGCGATATGTTTGTGGCCACCCCAAACGGGATTGAGGCGTCTGGCAATAGATAGATAGATAGATAGATATAAATAATAATAATAATAATAATAAATAATAATAATAAATAATAATAATAATAATAATAATAATAATGGTAATAATAATAATAATAATAATAATAATAATAATAATAACAGGAATATGAGAGAATAAAGGGGATGCAGTTAAGATAAGACAAGGGGGCAGCTGAAAGTGCCTCGTGACTGGGAGTAAAATGCCACCCATTCTATAGCCTGACGCCAACCACTGCATAAAAGTACTAACATTATTACTGCCACAACCACCACGGCTACCACACCTCTGCCTACCACAGTCACGTCTACTACCATCACCACAACAACTACCACACGAAAGCCATCTCTCATACCTATAATCACCTACCTACCTATCACAACAACTACCACAACAACCACATACCTATAGCTGCCTACCGATAATTCCCTATAACCATAACAACAACTACGACACTTATTGGCGCCTTCTAGAACTATTACTACCAACAGTCAAGTCTGCTACCACAACTACAACCACAGCTACTACAACATCTACAGCTACCAGCCACACCTGTCATCTCTACTACTACTCTTCCACCAGTCAGCCACTACCGAATATCCATCCACCCATCATCCAATCCTGCGTTGCCCCATTAAGAGCGTAGGAGCCCGGGGCTAGGCAGTTGGTCCCGACATTTAAGATGTGAGTGACCAGCCTCTCTCATCCCTGAGTGGCATTTCATGAGCAATCAACCCCAACCATCCCTTGGATATAAACCTTCACCGGCTCAATCCGGTTGGAGCGCAATAATTACCCACTAAACTACCAGGCGCCAGTATTTCGTTATATGGTTACCATCCATATTACTAACATTATTATTGCTATAACCACCACGGCTACCACGCCTATAACTACTTACTACTACCACAACCACCTACTCCCCTTTTCACCTCAATCACCAATTACCACCACCACCACCACCACCACCACCACCACCACAACCACAACAACAGCATTCAGATATAAAACCATCATCATCTAGTCATCTCAAATGCCACACCTACAACCAACATTACAGTTACCACATTTGCCACAACGACAGTTACTACAGTTACCACAACTGCAGCCACCACCATCACCATTTATATTCCCACTGCCAAAACAACCTAATATCTAACCCCCTTCCCACCACGACCACCACCAACCCCTCCCTCAGTCATAAAGCAAAGAAGAATTAAGTCTACGGAAATATCACGCCACTTTTCAACACCATGTTCCGCGATTAATATTACTATACAGGGTGTAACGCGACGTATGACAAAAACTTACATCAATGATCTATCATGTAATTTTGAGTATATTTTGTTCTATAGACATATGCTCTCTGCGATCACAGTTCAGTACCCAGCATTCGGCTGTTTTGTGTAAAAGCTTCGTCTCTTGCATGTGCCATTGGGTGAGAGCTTCGCAGGGCGACGGGAGACGAGTATTATTAGCTTATACTGTACTGTACATGAAAATCCCATATCCTATCAGTACACACGAGTTTTAAGAAGAAACTTTACGTAGTCTATTGATTCTTTAACATCGTCATGCATTCATGCAATTCTTTTGCACAAATCGACTGTAATTAAGGATCAGATTCAAATTTTATGGCTTGCAAGGGAGTAGGGAGGGAGGGAGGACAGGCTGGTGTGTTGTTGCCAGTTATGTAATATTTGGTTTGTAGGATGTTGCTACCAGCATTATCATAACACCCACAGCTCATTCAGTTAAAAAACGTTATTCTAAAGGGGGATTAGCCTCACTTTATGTCACGAAGAATTTTATTTATCACAGTTTTTCTGCTGCACGTAAACGTGGCGCCATTGGGTATCTCCACCTGTGTTCCTCTCTGCAGCACTGGCATTATCATCGCAGAATCCGTTAAAAAATACACGATGTCTGCATATTCTTCATTGCTGTACGTACGTGGCAAGCTGTTTCATGAACATGTGAAGCTGAACCCGGTGAACAACAGAACGCGGAGAACAGTATTTGAAGTGTGTGCCTCCCCTGCAAATGTTCCCGTTCAAATGACAGTGGATGCAGGGTTGCCAAGTCCTTCTCATCAATCTCGCTAGTCTAATCCTGAAAACTTGCTAGAATGTCGCTAGATAATAAACACTGCAAAACATCGCTAGAAAATACGATAAAATCTCTAGAATAGCACCTAAAAATGGTAAAATATCCAGAATGTAGCTGGATATCACGTTGCCAGATGTTAGTGCCGCAAGTAGAAGCAAGAAAATAGGTCTAGCAACATAGTCGTTACATTGGCAATCCTGTATCACTGTTCTCACGTCAGCATATGAAAAAAATGGTGCCACGTTTACTTGCAGCAGAAAAACTGTAATGAATAATAATATTAATCCTGACTTAAAGTGATGCTAGTCACTCAGTACGGTAATATTCTTTCACTGAATGAGCTTGGGTGTTATGACAATGCCGGTAGCTACATCCTACAAACCAAATATTACATAACTGGCAACAACACACCAGCCTGTCCTCCCTCCCTCCCTACTCCCTTGCAAGCCATAAAATATGAATTTAATCCTTAATTACAGTCGATTTGTGCAAAAGAATTGCATGAATGCATGACTTGATGTTAAAGAATCAATAGACTACGTAAAGTTTCTTCTTAAAACTCGTGTGTACTGATAGGATATGGGATTTTCATGTACAGTACAGTATAAGCTAATAATACTCGTCTCCCGTCGCCCTGCGAAGCTCTCACCCAATGGCACATGCAAGAGACGAAGCTTTTACACAAAACAGCCAAATGCTGGGTACTGAACTGTGATCGCAGAGAGCATATGTCTATAGAACAAAATATACTCAAAATTACATGATAGATCATTGATGTAAGTTTTTGTCATACGTCGCGTTACACCCTGTACATATAGTATACTATTACTAAGATGGGATTAATCATGGTTAGTATTTTGCTATGGAATTTTAAAACAGTGTTCATTAAATCTTCTATTGTTGTTTTTGTAATGGAGTTAATAATCTAATGTATAATGGATGAAATTATCGTACGCACTGCAATATCAATTCCTCAGAGAGAGAGAGAGAGAGACAGAGAGAGATGGGGGTGAGAAGGCCAATAGCAGGTGCCCGCACGCGATCTCTTGCTAGATATTCATATGCAAATCAGCTGAGAAAGTCATAATTCCTATAGTGTGTGTGTGTGTGTGTGTGTGTATGTGTGTGTGTGTGTGTGTGTGTGTGTGTGTGTGTGTGTGTAAGTCCATCTCCAAGTGTCTGTGTGTGTTAGAGTATTTATACTCGCATGTGTCTCAGTGTACTCGTGTGTGTAAGACTCTGTGCGTGCTTGGGTGTTTGTGTGAGTACTTAAGCATGTGGGTTTGAGTGTACAAGATTAGGCATATGTAAGCATTCGTGTGTATAATTCCATGTGCTTGTTTGGGATTTTATGTATGTGTGTGTGTGTGTGTGTGTGTGTGTAATTCTCTGTGCGTGCTTGAGCTTTTATGTATGTGTGTGCCCGCATGTGTAAGTGCCTGTGCGTGCTTGAGGACGTGTGTGTACTATGTATGTCTCTGTGTGCGTGTAATTGCCTGTGCATGCCGGGGTATTTTTGTGTGTACACGTACGTAAGCCTGCTCGTGTGTTTAAGTGCCTCTGCGTGCCTCGGTATTTGTGTGTACTCTTGTGTTTCAGTCAGCATATATATACATTATCTATCTATCTATCTATCTATCTATCTATATCTATATATACAGTATCTATATATCTATATCTATCTATCTGTGTGTGTGTGTGTGTGTGTGTGTGTGCTTGGACAGTTGTTAATGTGTATGTTTATGCATGTATGAGTATGTGTGTGTGTGTGTGTGTGTGTGTGTGTGTGTGTGTGTGTGTGTGTGTGTGTGTGTGTGTGTGCTTGGACAGCTGTTAATGTGTATGTTTATGCATTTATGAGTATATGTGTGTGCCCGTGTGTAATTGTCTGTAGGCCTACGTGTTAACTGTATTAATTAATGTTTTATGTGTGTCTGCTTGACAGTATATGTGTGTTGCGGGAGACATGCAGGCATACGAGTATTTCCTTAATATTACTATTATACTGTTTATTTGCAAAAGCCGGTTGCTGTATTCTCGTAGACTTGACAGGCTTTCTATACTAGTTTTACTCTAACAAGGCCCAATATTGCCATCATCCCATCTCTGACGCTGCGTTTTAGCAACAGATTAACACTACAAAATGATTATTAGTCAAAACGTGGTCCTATAGGACGAATGCAGAACGGCAGTCTTGTCCTGTTCTTTCACTGGACTTCATGTAATTGGCTACAAAAGGACGAAAATCTGAGCCAAGTTAAGATAAATGGATTACTGTACCGCTTCATTAGCGATATTTTTTGTGTATGACATTTTAACCCCTTATCTATACTGTCTCTTATTTACGTTGTTACATAGCCTATGATTTCATCATCCTTTGTGTAATTTTAACGCACAGTATGCTGCATGTTTGATCACGAGCGTGTTCTGCCTCAGTCCCCCCCTTCTACCGTTATAGTAGAGTAAGTCGTCCTTTCTGTTGTTCAGAGCGGGATTTTCAACTCTTTGTCCCCATGGCTTCATTTGCGCGTCCTTCTTACAAGTTGTATCAAGCTCTGCTGGCCCCTATATAATGAGCTCAGTCTCTGCATTATTGCCACTTAGATCTACTCCTCATTTTGTTCACATCTCTGTCCTCCCCTGTACAGTTATTGTTGTGAGTGCTCAGGAAGTCTCCAACCATCTAGCAGCTGTGAAATTTGAGTATGACTGTTATTGCATTTTTTCCTTGTACTGTATAGCATAAGGTGTTGATTTGTGGGTCTAGTGAGTTTTTTTTGTAATTTGTATAGGATTCATTTTGTCAGCCATCATTAATAATAGTTTGTATCAGTAATAATTTATCTTGCATTAACTGAGCATTACCCAGTGTATTTTCATTTTATCAGGGCTGACTTAGGTAAATTTACTCTTGCTAATTTCGTGTTAATAGAGGCTATTGCAGTTAACCATATATTTAACCTGTTTTTTGCCATTACATTATCCTTATGAGTCCTGAATGTTTTGTTGTTAGTTTGAGCATTAAACTTTAACTTGTAATTTTACCTAACTCTTTTGTTTTGAACCTGGAACTTTACGGGACAGTAGTGACTCTTAGTATTCTCACATAATGTGTACATTATCTTTCTCTGTTCCGTAACATAAATTTGGCGACCTCTCATCAGGATATTCAGGATATTATCATAAGGATATTGCTTGATATTTTGTGACTGTTACTTATTCATGATGTCTACTATTACTACGCTTGATAAAGCCAAAGATTTTTTGTCAAATGTGCAAACGGTGTGTGATGTAGAGAACAGAACAAAGAATGAACTTAAGCTTGTTGCTCAACAATTGGGAATTGCTGTTCGCTCTCATCATTCTAAAGATCAAATTGTTGACATGATTAATGAAAGGTTGTTTAATGTAACTCCTCCAAATGAGCAAACGCAGATTGAATTAGCTAAGTTACAGCTAGCCCTGCAGGAGGCTCAGGCTAAGGAGGCGGAGTCTCGTGTTAAGGAGGATGAATTTCTAGCACGTGCTAAGGAGGCTGAGTCTCAGGCTCGTATTCAGGAGGATGAATTTCAGGCAAATGCTAAGGACGCGGAGTCTCAGGCTCGTATTCAGGAGGCACAGATACAGGCACAAATTGAACTTGCCAGGATTCAGGCAGACCATGAGTATCGCATGAAACAAGGTGGAACTGGATCATCTAGCTCTGATGATTTTGATGTGGCTAAAAATGTTAAACTTGTCCCTCCTTTTAATGAATCTGATTTAACAAAGTATTTTCAGTTGTTTGAGAGGGTAGCTACAGGTTTTAATTGGTCCAAAAAGTATTAGCCAGTACTCCTTCAAACTGTTCTCACCGGTAAAGCTCAAGTAACTTATGCATCTTTGCCTCAGGATCAATCTGATAATTATGATATAGTTAAGAGCTTGATTCTTAAGGCCTATGAGCTTGTTCCTGAAGCCTATAGATTAAAATTTAGGACAACTTACAAGCAAGATAAGCAATCCCATGTTGAGTATGCAAAAATCAAAGAAGATCTGTTAGAGCAGTGGTTAAATTCTAAGAATGTGGATTCTGATTTTGACAAATTAAAGCAGATGATTTTGCTGGAGGATTTCAA
Organism: Coenobita brevimanus; assembly: GCF_032717465.1. Taxonomy (NCBI): domain Eukaryota; kingdom Metazoa; phylum Arthropoda; class Malacostraca; order Decapoda; family Coenobitidae; genus Coenobita; species Coenobita brevimanus. Next base: position 43,728,614 of record NC_136977.1, on the reverse strand, counting down.
AGGGTGTATTTATAAAGATGTAAGCCTATATCTTGATGAGAAAAGAATAGATAATTTGTCTGATGCTGCAGTTTTAGCTGATGAATATGTTCTCACTCACAAGAGATATTCTAAAGAAAAAGGGAAAGCTGAGAGTAAGTACGTTGCCTCTACTCAGAGTACAGGTAACAGGAAAGAGAATAAAGATGATGTTTCTCAGGAAGTAAATACCAGCTTCACCTCTAGATTTCAGAAAAGTAAATGTACTTATTGTAGTAAGCTTGGTCATACTACGGAGAAATGTTTCAGGAGACAGCGTGATGTGAACAAAAGGAGTCTTTAAATATTCAATCAATTGGTCTAGTGTCCACCCTTGAGAATTCCCATAATTCTTTACCTGAGTTAACTGAACCTGCTTTGAGGGGTAACTTAAATTCTCATGATGGAGCTCCTCTTTTGAGCAGTAACGTGGGTGACACTCTCAAGAGTTCATGTGCTAATTTCCTGTCTGATGGTTTTGTCAGTCCTCTGGACAGTAATGACAGGAAATCAGTTAAAATATATCGTGATACAGGTGCTTGCCAATCCCTTATGCTGACCAGTGTTCTAGGCTCTAATGTTAATTCCTCTGATGAAACTGTAATCTTACAAGGTCTATCTATCTATCTATCTATTGCCAGACGCCTCAGTCCCGTTTGGGGTGGCCAGAAACAAATCGCCTCCAAGTCGCCCTGTCCCCCGCCATTTCACTCCCCTGCTCCCAACTCACACCCCCCTCTCTCATATACCTCTCCACCCCATCCCTCCATCTCATCCTCGGCCTCCCCCTCCCTCTTTCCCCCTCCACCTCACTCACATACACTCTCTTCGTCAGTCTTTCACCCTCCATCCTCTCCACATGGCCAAACCACCTCAGTATGTTCCTCATAACGCTTCCTATCACATCCACATCAACACCACAACGCTCCTTTATATCCTCATTCGTCAGCCTGTCTCTCCATGTGACTCCACAGGCTCCTCTTAAATAACTCATTTCCACTGCTCTCACTCTTGACTTGTGTCCTTCCAACAACGTCCAAGCTTCACTTCCGTACGTTAGAGTTGGTATCACAATACTGTCATGTAGTAACTTTTTCACTTCCATGTTCACTTCCCTGTTTCTTATCACTGCTTTCAAAGAACCAGCAACCTTTCTTCCCTGCTGTACCCTTTCAAGCACTTCACTCTCCAAACCTCCATCCTTACTCATCACACTACCCAAGTACTTAAACGTACTCACATTTTCCAATTCCTCACCATGCAACCTCGCTGTACATTCACTGACTTCACCTCTCTCAAAGACCATCACTTTACTCTTCCCTACATTCACCTTTAGATTCCGTTTCTTACACACTCTCCCAAACTCATCCACCAAGCCTTGCAGCTCCCCTTCGTCTTCACTCAACAACACAGTATCATCTGCAAACAACAGTACAGGGAGTTTCCAAACACTATCCTCTCTCACCAGGGCCACTCCAACATCCACTACCCTACCTTGTACCTCTTTTATTACCCCATCCATGTACAGATTGAACAACCATGGAGACATGACACATCCCTGTTTCAACCCAACTTTCAAAGAGAAAAATTCACTTAGTTCACCATCCACACGCACTGCAGCCTTCGCACCATCATACATACTCTTCACAGCATTCAACAACTTCCCATCTACTCCATATATTCTTAACACTTTCCACGATCCTAGTCTATCCACCCTGTCATATGCTTTCTCCAAATCCATGAAAGCCGCATACAACTTCTTTCCCTTCTCTAGAAACTTTTCCACTAAAGATCTGAGAATGAATATCTGATCTACACAACCTTTTCCCTTCCTAAAGCCTCCCTGTTCTTCTCCAACTAATTCCTCTGTTCTTTCTCTAACTCTGTCAATAAGTATCCTACCATACACTTTTCCTATTATACTAAGAAGACAAATGCCCCTATGATTACCATACACTTCTTTTTCCCCTTTTCCTTTGTACAAAGGAATAATTATACCTGACTTCCAATCCTCCGGGACTCTACCTTCCTCCCAGGCCAATCTGCACATCTTCCACATCCATTCTACTACTATCTCTCCCCCATGCTTCAGCATTTCACCACACACTCCATCAATTCCTGGGGCTTTCCCTGATTTAACTTTCTTCATTGCTTCCACAACTTCAATCCTACTGATTTCTTCCTGTCTTCTCACCTCCCTCCTTCTCCCAGCCATTCCCCAGCCACTTATACTCGCATTACTTCCATCCTCCACGTTCAACAATTCCTTAAAGTGTTCTCTCCATCTGCTCACTTTTTCTCCCTTCTCCACTAGTAATCTACCATTTTTATCTTTCACTCCCCTGCTAACTTCACTTCCACCCTGTCTTACTCTTTTCACCTCTCTCCAGAACATTTTCTTACAGTCCCTCCACTTTACACTCAAATTCCTTCCAAATTTCTCATCCACTCTCTTCTTACTCTCTCTTACTAATCTTTTCACCTCTCTCTTTCTTTCTACATATAACTCTCTTCCGCCTCTCAACCTCTTCCACGCCCCTATTCCTCATCCATTCATTGTATGCTTTCTTCTTTTGTGCCACAGCCTGTTTCACCGCTTCAGTACACCACGCTGTTCCTTGCACCCCCCTCCGTCTTCTCTTCCTTCCACACACCACATCACATGCTGCACATATTTCTTCTGTAAATATTCTACACACACCTTCCACGTCCCCCATCTGCTCCAATTCATATTTGCCCAATCGTTCCTCCACTTCTCTCTTATACTCTGCCTTTTTCTCATCCTCTTGTAACCTTTCCACTCTCCTTGCAACTACTCCTTCCTCTCGTCTTTCCCTTCTTCTATTCCTCCATCTTACTTGGACTTTAATTCTGGCCACCACCAAGTAGTGGTCAGAAAGTCCACTCCCCCAACCTCTATAAACTCTTGCATCCAATATACATCTTCGCATCCTTTCATCCACACACACATAATCAATCATTGCCTTCCTTTCATTCAGTTCACCACCCACCCTTTTCATCACTCGCCATGTATACCTGTGGATCATTTTATGCCTGAAGAGGGTATTGGCTGTCACCAACCCCCTCCCAGCACAAATGTCCACTAACGCACTCCCATTCTCATCTATCTCAGCAGGCACACCCCACTCACCAACTATTCCATCCACCTTCACATTCCCAACTTTACCATTCATATCACCAATCAAAAACACTCTCTCATTCCTTCCAAACTTTTCCATGCACACTTCTACATTTGTCCAGAACTCTTCTCTCACTCTTCTAGCACGATCTTGCGTTGGTGCATACACACACACACAATCGCCCACATTTGTATTCCAACTTTCAACTTTACCCACACAATCCTTGATCCAACTGATCCATACTGTCTTATGCTCCTCTTCCATCTTTTACTCACAACTATACAAACTCCTTCCTTTGCCCTCTCATTCTCACCTACTCCTGCACATATACCCCATCCATACTCCCATTCTCTCACACTTTCTCCTCTCCATTTTGTTTCAGTTAATCCACATACATCCACTTTCGCATCCTCAAGCACCTGGACAATCTCTCTCTCTCTGTCCCTCTGTGCAGAGTGAATTTAGAGTCTGGTTTTGTTAATGGTTCCATTATGGTTGGGTTGGTTGAGACACTCCCAATGTGAGGTGTAACTTTCTTACTTGGAAATGATATTGGTGGAAGTCAAGTGTGTCCAGCTCCTCAGTTGTCTAGTGAGCCAGTGGCTGCGACCCAGGATTGTGATGTCCCTGATGTGTTCCCTGCATGTGCTGTCACTAGGGCTAAGTCTAAAGTTACTGGTGATTTAGAGGATAATGATGATGATGATGTTATCGTAGCTGACACTTTTCTTGCTAATTTGGACCACTCACCAGATGAGGCAGTACCCCGTAGTGTTGATAATTTGTCTCGTCAAGAGTTGGTTGAGTTGCAGGTTGCTGACCCTGAGTTGAAAAGTCTAGCTAACTCTGCTTACAGTGAAGAAGAGTCAGCCGGTGCTTCTACTTGTTATTATGTAAAGTCAGGAGTACTTATGAGGAAATGGAGACCCCCAAAAGCATCAGCCGACTGTGAATGGGAGGTTGTACATCAAGTTGTCATCCCTCGTGTTTGTAGGCAGGATATCATTAGAGTGGCTCATGATTCTAGTTTGGCAGGACACCTTGGAGTGAGGAAGACTGTGGCACGCATTTTGAAACACTTCTACTGGCCAGGTATCTTCAGGGATGTTTCCTGGTATTGTAAGTCTTGTCACACCTGTCAAGTTGTGGGGAAGTGTAATCAGACCGAAAAGGTTGCACCTCTAGTTCCCATTCCTCCTTTTGAGGCGCCTTTCACCCGTGTGTTGGTGGATATTGTGGGCCCTCTTCCTAAGACTTCTTCAGGATTTTCTTAAGTGTTGACCCTGATTGATATGGCTACTCGTTATCCTGAAGCCATTCCACTTAGAAATATCTCAGCAAAGAACGTGGTTAAGGAAATGCTAGGGTTCTTCACAAAGTTTGGTCTGCCCAAGGAGGTACAGTCAGACCGGGGAAGTAATTTCATGTCAAATGTTTTCAAGCAGTCTCTGAAAGAGTTGGGCATCACCCAGATCACGTCTTCAGCTTACCATCCCCAGACCCAAGGAGCGTTGGAGAGATATCATCAAACACTCAAATCGATGCTCAAGAAATACTGTTTGGAACATCAGAAAGACTGGGATAAAGGTCTTCCATTCGTTGTGTTTGCCGCAAGAGAATCTCCAAATGAATCACTGGGCTTCTCACCTTTTGAACTACTGTTTGGCCATGAAGTAAGAGGACCCCTTAAGCTAATCAAGGAATGCTGGCTGTCGGAGGATGATGACGTCAACCTCCTGGAGTATGTGATGAAGTTCAAAGAACGGCTGTCCACTGCTTTACAGCTGGCGAGAGAGAATTTAGGAGCTGCTCAGGAGAAGATGAAGACTTGGTATGATAAGAAGTCCAGGTTACGCAACTTTCAGCCAGGAGACCAGGTTTTGATTCTGCTACCAGTTCATGGGCAACCTCTTAAAGCCAAGTTTAGTGGTCCTTATTTCGTGGAGAAGAAACTCAGTGATGTCAACTATGTCATCGCCACACCAGATCGTAGAAAGAACAAGCAACTTTGTCACATCAACATGCTAAAGTTATGTCACAGGCGGGACGAAAATAATCCAGTCTGCACTGTAGCTGTTCCACCCGAGTCTGCAAGTGAAGCTCTCCCATGCAGTATGAGCCTGAGTGATAGTTTGGGGAAGAATCCTGATATCATGAATGATCTCCAGAGTAAGCTTTCTCATTTACCTTAGGAAAGGCAGGAGTTTTCGGCATTACTGCAGGAGTACTCGCAAGTGTTCCGTGCCACTCCAGGAAGAACCACTGTGTTGATGCATGATGTCGATGTTGGAGACGCAAAGCCAATTAAACTGCCTCCTTACCGTGTGAACCCAGTGAAAGTTCCTCTCATCCAGAAGGAGCTTGGCTACCTGTTGGACCACAAGATGATTGAGCCATGTCAGAGCGAATGGAGTTCTCCTGTCACTCTGGTCCCTAAGCCAGGTGGGTCACAGCGGCTTTGCATTGACTACAGACGTGTTAATCAGATAACCAAAACAGACACTTACCCTCTCCCTCGTGTGGAAGACTGCATAGACAAGATCGGAAAGGCTAGGTACATAAGTAAGTTTGATTTGTTAAAGGGATACTGGCAAGTACCTATGACTGAACGTGCTAGGGAGATCTCATGTTTTGTAACACTAGGAAAGACTTTTGCATGTTCTGTAATGCCATATGGCATGAAGAATGCACCAGCCACATTTCAGAAGCTCATGAATGTTGTAACAGAGGGTTTGGCAGGGTGTGTTGTTTATATTGATGATGTATTAATCTTCAGTGACAACTGGAAAGATCACCTATGCCATGCCAGTAAATTTCTTGAGCGTTTAGTTCAGGCTAATCTTGTAGCTAATTTATCAAAGTGTGAGTTTGGTCAAGCTAAAGTTCAGTACCTTGGGTACGTAATTGGTGATGGACATGTTGCACCACCAGGAGCTAAGGTTCAGGTTATAAGTGATCTTCCCAGACCTAAAAGTAGGAAAGAGCTACAAAGATTTTTGGGAATGGTAGGTTATTACAGGAGATTTGTTCTTAACTTTTCAATTCTTGTATCGCCACTTACAGACCTACTGAAAAAGGGAGTTAAATTTGTCTGGACTGATAACTGTGAATCCTCTTTCAACAAAATTAAAGCTATCCTACTAAGTCAGCCAGTGCTCGCTGCTCCAAATTTTGCTAAGCCTTTTAAGATGGCTGTTGATGCAAGTGATACAGGAGCTGGGGCTGTTTTGCTGCAAGAGGATGATCAGGGTATTGAACACCCTGTATCTTATTACAGTAAGAAGTTCACTCCACCTCAAAAGAACTACTCAACTATTGAGAAAGAGCTTTTGGCCTTGATTTTGGGTTTACAGCATTTTTCATTTTATTTGTGTTCTGGTTTTGAACCCATAGTCATTTATACCGATCATAACCCACTGAAATTCCTCAGTAAGTTTAAAGATAAAAATCAGAGATTGACAAGATGGAGTCTACTTCTTCAGGAGTATTCATTAGACATACAACATGTCAAGGGGAAAGAAAATGTCATTGCAGATTGCTTATCTAGACCTTAGACAGATTGTTTTAGAGTAATAAGAAATTTCCTTTGTAAATTTCTTTTTCTTTGTGGGGAGGTGTTACATAGCCTATGATTTCATCATCCTTTGTGTAATTTTAACGCACAGTATGCTGCATGTTTGATCACGAGCGTGTTCTGCCTCAGTCCCCCCCTTCTACCGTTATAGTAGAGTAAGTCGTCCTTTCTGTTGTTCAGAGCGGGATTTTCAACTCTTAGTCCCCATGGCTTCATTTGCGCATCCTTCTTACAAGTTGTATCAAGCTCTGCTGGCCCCTATATAATGAGCTCAGTCTCTGCATTATTGCCACTTAGATCTACTCCTCATTTTGTTCACATCTCTGTCCTCCCTGTACAGTTATTGTTGTGAGTGCTGAGGAAGTCTCCAACCATCTAGCAGCTGTGTAATTTGAGTATGACTGTTATTGCATTTTTTCCTTGTACTGTATAGCATAAGGTGTTGATTTGTGGGTCTAGCGAGTTTTTTTTGTAATTTGTGTAGGATTCATTTTGTCAGCCATCATTAATAATAGTTTGTATCTGTAATAATTTATCTTGCATTAACTGAGCATTACCCAGTGTATTTTCATTTTATCAGGGCTGACTTAGGTAAATTTACTCTTGCTAATTTCGTGTTAATAGAGGCTATTGCAGTTAACCATATATTTAACCTGTTTTTTGCCATTACATTATCCTTATGAGTCCTGAATGTTTTGTTGTTAGTTTGAGCATTAAACTTTAACTTGTAATTTTACCTAACTCTTTTGTTTTGAACCTGGAACTTTACGGGACAGTAGTGACTCTTAGTATTCTCACTTAATGTGTACATTATCTTTCTCTGTTCCGTAACAACGTGTGCTACCTCCAAATGATTTTATTTTTCAGTACAGAACCCGCAAGCGATGACTGGATTATTGAAAGCTTTATCTAACTTTTCTGATTCTGAAAATATTTCCTAAGCTAATAAACGATCTGAAGTGGCAAAATACATCAATAAATAAATAGATAAATGCATCCACGTAAGGAAGGGGTAAAATTCCTCCAATATATTATCCACATCCTCTTGATACAGACAGACAACAGAAGTAACAGTAGACTATCAGCGTTTCACAACAAGAAATTAACCATATTCTGTTTTACTTTAATTTGGCCTAAAATTGCCACCGCTCAATCTCGGATATAGAGCTGTAACAATAGATAAACAGTTGAGTATGATTCCAGTCACGAAGTGTTATGGAAGGGATGTAGAGCCATAGTACTGTTTTATCTGCCTCTGGCCTAAGTGAAATAAGCTACAAAAGGAAGAACATCTGGGTCAGGTTAGGGTGAGAAGGGTATAGTTTAGGAAATGGTGCTATAGAGTCTTCCAGGATGACGGGAAGACTATCTTATTATGCATACTGAAATCTTATTACTATATTGCATGGTATTTATGGATCTTTAATATCGGCATTATTTGTGTGAATAGCTACTGGAGAATATTGACGCCCGACAAGCGGAAATAAAGTAATTTAACCCTTTCACTACAAGGTCACTCTTATTTTTATTCATCATATTTCCAGAAGTTATTAAGTTCAGGGGAGACTTTTGGAGATGGAGGGACTAGATGTAGCCTTCATTAATTTCTTCACCAATAAAAGGCTCTCTAAAGCACAATAAAATAACCTTATAACAGCAAAAATAAAGCACAAAAAGCATACTATATGTTTTTTTTTTTTTTTTTTTAATGCGTTCGACTCTGGACAAAGGCGTCAGGGCCTATATCTCGGGGGCAGTAGCCTATCCCAAGGCCCAGTAGTCCTCCTACACCTCCACATGTCACCACTTCGGCGCTAACATCCACCGTCCATATTGAATACATGCTAGGGCTGTCTCATACAGGACTGGTGTATTGGTATTAGCGGGGGTATTTTTACATGTCGGCGGGTCATCTGGTAGATCAGGAAAGTCTGCTTTTATGAAATTCAAATCCTTAAACTGTTCCCTGCCCCAGCCGGGATTCGAACCTGGGTCCATCAGGACTGCAGGCCGCCTCTCTACCGATTCAGCCACCGCCTCCCCCAAACGAGAGGTGCAAGACATTCGCCAAACTTTCGAAAAATAGACTCGAGGACTAAAGTCTTAAGGAGAATCCAATACCATAAGGAGGACTGTATTTTGCCCAGGTGGTTGTGAGAGGCGGGAGTGCATGTGAGCTTGCTTGTGAATAATATGTTAATTGAGTGTACTGTCAGCTTAGCAAATGTGCGGGTGTCAGCAAGGGACTGTGTGTGTGTGTGTGTGTGTGTGTGTGTGTGTGTGTGTGTGTGTGTGTGTGTGTGTGTGTGTGTGTGTGTTTGTGTGTGTGTGCACTCAATCTTTTAGAATGAGTGTGTGCGTTTTCAAGCGAGGATTCTTTAAAGTGAATGAGTGTGCGTTTGAGCATTTGTATGTGTGCTTTACTTCTGAGGCCTATGTATGTGCATCAGCGTGGCGGGGTGAGGGGGTGAGGGGGATCCTGACTGGGTCCTGAAGGTGCCTGTGTATGTGTACCTGAGTCTATGCGTTATGTGTGAGTGTGTGTGTGTGTGTGTGTGTGTGTGTGTGTGTGTGTGTGTATGCGTTACCTGTGTGTGCGTGTTTGACTAAGGGATCTTGAAGGTGGATGTGCGTGTACGTCTATGCATTTGAGGGCGTGTGTGTGTGAGTTGAGAGAGTGCATGTGCGTGGATGTTGCGTGCGAGGAACTGGTATCTGTGTGTGCATGTCAGGTACTCATCCGCCCCTCACTCATCATCCCTCATATATTTTTCCTCCCCCCTCCCCCACCCTGAGGAGGTCGGGGCGCTGACTGCGGTAATGTGCGGGTGCTGGCGCGGCTCCGAGGGGGTAAAGGATATGCCGGCATGAGGGCTGGGGGTAAGGCACATATTTTGAGGTAGACGCAGAGTAGGAGAGGAAGGAGAAGGTGCAATAATAAACACACATGGGCACCACGGACGCCCGCGCACACGCACACGCACGCACGCACGCGCGCACACACACACACACACACACACACACACACACACACACACACACACACACACACACACACACACACACACACACACACACACACAGAGACAGACAGACAGACAGACAGACAGAGAGAGAGAGAGAGAAGTAGCTGATGAATATAATCTCCTCATCCTCTCTCTAAAGAAGCCTTGAGGGAGACCACTTAGCACGCGAGAAGGGTGAGAGGTAAAACAGACCCCAGGTAGCACATCCATTACCACTTCACCTGTCCCGTCACTCCAACACCTGGTTAAGAAAGAGGAGGAGGAGGCAGGAGACGGGGAAGACGGTGGAGGAAAAAAGGATGGAAGTGAGGATTAAAAAGGAGAGAGATGATAGCTGAAGATGTGGGGAGAGAGGAGAAAAAAAGGGGAAGGAACGAGGGAAGAGAGGAGAAGGACGGGAGAAGAGCGGGAAAGACGAGGAGACGATTCGGAAAAGGAGGGAGAAGGAAGGAAGACGAGAGGAAGAAGGGGGAAAGGATGGAAAATGAGAAAGGGAAGGGGAGGAGAAGCAAAAACCCTGGCAAACAAACGTCATGAAAGAGAGGAGGATTTTGATGAAGGAGAAAGAAAAGAGGAAGGAACGAAGGAAGCAAGGAGGAGGATGGAAAAGATGGGGAATGGGAGTGTGGGGAAGGAAGAAACAGAGGGTGGGGGGAACAGGGAGAGGGAGGAAAGGAGAGCAGGAAGGGTGAGGAGGGGGGAAGTGGAGGACAGGGATAAGAGGGGTAAGGGGAAGAAAGAAGAAACAGAGGATGGGGGAGGGCAGAAAAGAGGAGGAAGGGAGGATTGAAAGAGGGAGGAAGAGAGGGCAGGAAGAGTGAGGAGGGGGAGAATGGAGGAGAGGGGGGAATGGGAATGTGGGGAAGGAAGAAGAAACAGAGGACGGAGGAATGCAGAAAAAGGGAGTTGGGGAGGGGAGGGGAGGAAGAGTGAGGCGGGTTAAATATGAGGAGAGGCAGAGGGGCATAGTACCCTGACATACAATCACCATTCCGTACACCAGTCATTTTCCAGGCGAGGGGTGAGGTTGATGCCATGCTGGACGTCACCGGGAAGAGTCCGAGGCACGACATTGATGAAATTCAATGACGATAGGGACGGGAGGTGACGAGGAAAAGCATAACGGTGGAAAGCTTAACAAAGTATACGGTGTGTGCGATGCCTGGATAGGATAAGAGACAAAGTTGAGGGGGTTGGATAGATAGACAGACGGGAGGAATGAGGAGATTGACAGTGAACACGAGATAAGATGACGGTAAGGATGGGAGGTGACGGGAAAATGCACAGCGGTAAAAAGCATGACAAACACGATGTAGCATTCAGAAAGTGCAACATCCTCGCCGTACAAAGTAGGTCAAAGGGCAGAATGCTTGACTTTGCCCTGTGACCTTGAGATCTGACCGCCTATTCTTAAAATCGAATAGCTTCATCTTTGCCTGACCCACAACAATTCCATTAAGTCAGGTCTACAGCGCATCAAATGAGTTGACCTTGTCCCAAGATTGTGTTTACTCTAATATCCACTTTCATGTTACTGATACACATGTCGATACCAAAAATGATAACATGCAAGTGATTGTTATGGGAAATGTGCTGATTAAATCGCTAAGAAGTGCTGAAAGGAGACTCCTGTGGTAACAAGAACACAACTATGGGCCTTATCCTTGTCAGCACTGATTTTTTAGCACCTCCTCCTCGGCGATTTATTTTGCCTATTACATATCATTACCTGCTCTTTTATGTTCCTTTATCTCTACACAGTTTGCATACATAAAATCCATTTAAGAATATATTAACAACTAGTAAGGAAGAGATATCACTAAGTCTCTTACGCAAACAATATTATTTCAGATGGAGTGGGGGCAGGATGGCAAGGTAAAAAGGATGTTTGAGGCTCTCGCTACTACTAAAAGGACGTACGTGAGGTGCAGCAAAGGACGAAAGGCTCTTGTGTAGACGATAAACCAGGTAAGTATTGCCCCAGACACACACATTCCTCACCGTATCTTGCCAGTCTATTTGCGCTGAAGGGCCTCTCCTATCACATCTCATACATATCACAGAGCCTGTTTTCTTCATTCATGACATACCAGCGCTTCTAACTCTCATACCATCTGCTAACACATCTCATACCACCAATTCCTTACTTCACATTCCTAGTCTGTCCATGTGTAAGGGCCTCTCACGTCACATCTCCGTATTCATGTAGCAGTTTTCATAATAAACACTCACACCACCTATATCATCTGCTTACATACCTAATTGCAGACATTCCTAACCTCACAATCTGAATACCTTTACGTAGAAAGCCCTCTCATATCACCTCTACTCTTCCAAACCTGCCTACCTAACATACACTTACTTTAAGACTTATACAACACAAACGCCTTACAGTACACATTCCTTACCTCTCAGTCCCTCTATGTGGGGTCCCTCACAAAAGTAATAATAATAAATAACAACAACAGCAACGCCACAACAATAAAAACAACAGGCTCAGTCACATCTGCCTTCATTACATACCAACACTTCTTAATTTTATTCCTTCTTCTCAAAAACCAAGCAGCACACATTCTTATTCTTACATACCTAACCTGTCGACGTAGAAGGAACTCTAATACCAGATCTAATACTCGTTCCTGCGGAAACAGGGACCACATCAAGAACAAGAACACTCATTCAGCCATACCACCGTCGTAACATACCATCTGCCTGAACATCTAAGGGCAAACATTCCACACCTCATACTCTTAGCCCGTCCATGAAGAAGGAAACCTCGCAACACAGCAACAAACTCACGCACACTACCTTCATGACATTCAAGCAATTCTAACCTTCACACCATCACACCATCTGCTTACCCATCTGATAACTGGCATTCCTCACTTCACATTCTTATCCAGGCCACGTAGAAGGGTCTCTCATGCTACTTCCAGTCACCAACGCCTGCCCTCATAACATGCCAAAGCTTTCAAAACTCATACCAACTGCTTACATATCTGACATAGACGTTCTTAGAATTTCTCACTTCACATTCCCTCCCTGCCCATGTAGAAAGGACTCACGTATCTCACACATATCTGCCTTCATAACATCTCTCGTTTCTAAAACTCATACCATCTGCTTATTCACCTTAAACCACACTTTCCATACCTTATAATCTCAGTTTGCCCAAGTCGAATGGCCTCTCACACAACATCTCATCCTCACCGACAAAGTCTTATCCTCGTCTTCATAAAATGTTATGACTTTTCTCATACTTATTGTTTACATCTCTCTCATAATACACACTTCTTACCTCACATTCCCATCCTGCCCACAGTATGACGCTTGAAGGAAGTTGAGATCAGTTGTCTGTTGGTGTGCTGCAGGGGGGTTATTAGAAGTCGGTAACGGGGTTCCCAGTTTTTATCAGAGCTGGATGCGTAAAATAATATTCCCATGTCCTCACTGACACACATGAACACCTGAACATATCCACTCTTACACACATCCACAAATGCGTTCAATCATAACTGCACACACACACACACACACACACACACACACACACACACACACACACACACACACACACACACACACACACACACACACACACACACCAATGCACATCCACACCTGCAAACACCTGCAACAGCACACACCTACACCTGCAAACATCACTACCTGCACACGTACACCCACCCACCTACCTACCCACTCACCCACCCACCCACACACACACACACACACACACACACACATACACACACACACACACACACACACACACACACACACACACACACACACACACACACACACACACACACACAAAATCACCAACTCATACACCCGTTCTCATATTCTACCAACACTAACCCTGCATTTCCAGTTTCATCTCGCCAGGTCATCTCTTTATCACTAGCGTCTCAGCCCCACTAATGCATCGCTACATGTAAGTGAGTCTCCTATCGCCCATGAGACGTTTTATGAGGCAGTTCTGATCTCACGCTGTCTCTCACGCTGCCAAAATTCACACTGCGAGATGTGGGTGACTGTCAGCTTTGTCTCACGTACACACAGTCATTCTTACTATCACTTTTACTTTCACAAATTCGATCATCCTCACTCTTATTTTGTTAGTCTCTTTTTTTCTGTGTGTGTGTGTGTGTGTGTGTGTGTGTGTGTGTGTGTCAATGCGCGTTTCCCCGCCCAATCATTTACTCACATTCACATACCATCACCTCCATCCTCGTCACTAACCTTCTCGCTTCCCACGCTACCACTCACCTACCTACAAACCTGTCACCTGTCAACACCTGTAATTTGCACTAAATACAAGTGTACATTTTAGCAACAAGTGCACATTTTTCCCACGACACCTGTAGCTCCACACTTGTTCCTTTTTCTTGCTTTCCCACGCTAATTCTCTCTCTCTCTCTCTCTCTCTCTCTCTCTCTCTCTCTTGTAAGTTTCGTGGTGATAGGAAAAACTGGGAGAGACAGAGGTTGGCTCCACTTTCACGAAGGAATATGGGAAAGGGCAAAGGAATATACGAAGGGAGGGAGAGGATGTGGAGGGAGAAGAAAGAAAGAGAGGGAGAACGAGGATGAGGAGATAGGAAGAAGGGTGGGAGGGAGGAAAAAGAAGATTAATGAAGAGAGAGAGAGAGAGAGAGAGAGAGAGAGAGAGAGAGAGAGAGAGAGAGAGAGAGAGAGAGGGGACGGGGTGAGACTGGGATGGTCAGAGAGAAATGAGGTAAGGATGGGGAAGAAGGAAAGAAAGTAGCAGAAATAAAATAGCAGAAACAGCAGAATTAATAGGGAGATGTAGCAGATAAGCAGAAAGAGGAGCTAGGAAGCAGAAGAAATGAAAAATGAATAAGCAGAAAACTGAAATGATGTGAGAGGACAGGGGGAGAGAAGGGAAGAATACTGAGGGGAGAAGTTATGGGGAGAAGAGATAGGTGGGGATGAAGAGAAGATGGGGAGAGAAGAGAGAGACAGGGAAAGAGAAGAGCTGGTTTCACTTTCAAAATAGGTGAGAATAAAGAGATGAGAGAGAAGAATGAGAAAGGGACAGGTGGGAATGAAGAGAGATGGGGAAAGAAGACAGATGAGGTAAAACAGAAGGGATGGTTACACTTTCAAGATAGAATATGAGGAATGGAAACCTACTCTACTCTGTGAAAAGAGAATAGGAGAAGAGTGGAGGATGAGGAGACAGAGGATAGACAGAAAGCGAACTGGAAGGGAGAAAAAAGGACAGGATATAATAAATGTGATGGGATAGTAAGGACGAGGGACGGTGCTAAGGAAGGAAAGTAGATGGAGAAAGTTAAGTAGGGGGATGAGAAGGGTAGGAAGATGAGGAGGTAACTAAAGGAAGTGGGAAGGAAGAAGGAAGAACAAAAACAGAAACCGAAGGGAGAAACGATGAAAAATATAAATAGACGGATAGTAGTAGTAGTAGTAGTGGTGGTAGTGGTAGTAGTAGTAGAAGTAGTAGTAGTAGCAGTAGTAGCAGCAGTAGTAGTAGTAGTAATAATAGTAGTAGCAGTAAGTAGTAGTAGTAGTAGTAGTAGTAGTAGTAGTAGTAGTAGTAGGAGGAGGAGGAGGAGGAGGAGGAGGAGGAAGAGGAAGTAAGAGTGATAAACGAGAGAAACATGAGAAAGAAGAAGATTAACGAGTAAAGGCGAGAGAGGCGATGAAATGACGGGAAAGAACTGCGCATGAAAAATGAGAAAGAAGATAAAGACGAATGACGACGAATATTATAGGGAGAGAGAGACAAGACGAGGAGGAACAGAAAGGGAAAAGATGAATAAAAATATTGCAACAGGGAAGAACATGAAAGAGAAGTATAATAACATCTTTAATAATAATAATAATAATATAATAATAATAATAATAATAATAATAATAATAGTAGTAGTAGTAGCATCCTGAACTACACCAGCAAAATAACAGCAACAGAAAACAAGAATGATGATGAGGATGAAGTGGAAGGAAAAGAAAAAGGAGACGACGATGAAAATGATGATGATGATGATGACAAGGTGTAGGACTGGAAGGGGATGCAAAAGGAATCGAACGTGCATATCAAGTTGGGGTTAAGAGAGCAAGAGAGCAGTGAATCACGGATGAGGCGGAGGCATGCGGCGGGAAATTTAAGAGGGCGCAATGCAAGGAAAAATGGATGAGATGAGATGAGATGAGATAAGATGAGACGAGAGAGAGAGAGAGAGAGAGAGAGAGAGAGAGAGAGAGAGAGAGAGAGAGAGAGAGAGAGAGAGAGAAGAATGTGCAGTCGAAGGAAACGAGTTTAGATAAGACTGATGCTGGTCAGGCAAATAAATACAAAAGTAGGTGGAAAGAAGGAAGGAAGGGATGAGGGAAGCAAGGGATGAGGGAAGGAAGTTTGGAAGGAAGGAGGGGAGGAAGGAAAAAAGATAGAAAGGAAAGAGAGAGAGAGAGGGTTTGGTTAAGATGCAAAGAAAGATGAATGTGATGAAAGGAAAGGTAATGGTTTGGTGAGAATGCAAAATAAGGAAGGAAAATGGCGTGGAGAAGTGTGAGGAAGGAAAGATGCATGCCTAATGAAGAAGCACAGGTAGATGAGATGAGAGGAAAGGAAAGGAAATAATGAGGAGGCTGGCAACTTAATGAGGATGAGCAAGTGAATGTGCAGACAGGCAAGCAAGAAGATCTGGTCTAAAAACTAGGAAAGATCATGGCTTAGTGAAGGGGAGGGGGCTGATAAAAGAAAAAAAAAAAAAAGAAAGTGAATGGTGGGTGAAAAGACAAACTGCAAAGGTAAACAGGTAAGAAAGCAGCCCAAGTGAAAAACTAGAAAAGACGATGACTTGGCAAAGGAGGAGGGAGTGTGGAAAAAATAAAGATGCATGCTGGGTGAAGATGCAACAGGTTTCTGGGAAGGGCAGTGGCTGGGGCGGTCATCCCGGGTATAAGAAGGATGCTCTGACCCCATTACCACCATCCCACCACCTCCACACCGCCATATCTTGGGGATGTGAGGAGGATGAGGAGCGGGTGAAATGCGAGAGTAAGGGAGGACTTTGGGGAGAGAGGGAAGGGAAAAAAAGGGGGAATGGGATGGACCATGGGGAAAGAAGGGAGAGGAAGGGACATAGTGAAGGAAGGTGAAGGAGAGCAAACGAGAGGGGGAGAGAAGGAAGGAGATGCAAGGAGAGGAGGAAGTGAAAAACAGAGACAAAGGAGAAGGAAAAGTGGAGAAGAGGATGAGATAAGAGATGGATGGGGAGGAATGGGATGGTAGGCAAGGGGGAGAGGAAACAAGAGAGAAGCGAAGGAGGAAGAAGAGAAGAGGATAAAGAGGTTAGGAGAAGGAAGGGAAAGGAAGTAGAAGGCTTTACGAGAGGTGGGACCTGTAGAAGTGACTTAGATACAACTTAAACAAGGTAGCTTTTCTTTGAAGAGTGAATGTGTGCAGAGAACTGAGATGCAGGACCTTTATATTACCAGAATAGTTTCCCTAAATCATCATCTCCATTATCACCATCATCACCCTGATTTAATTTCGCACGATTACATGGGTTTGCACCACGTACAGTAAGAATCTTCGACTAAAGATAAGAATACGAGGAGAAAAGACGACCCAAGCACAATTCTCCTAGTGCCGTAGGTGTACAAAGGAAAGCACCCATTAACAAACACTGGTCCTTTTGAAGCTGGTAATTTATGTTTCGCTGTTACGCTATGACTATTATTTATGAATCTAAGACAAAGATAGCAAACAGGAAGGCAGCCAGCGTCTGTAACACAAAGGCTCGTCTGTGGAATCGCCACATCCCAATTCCACACACACAAAAAAAAGTGTACCTCGAAAAATAAAATAAGAAGTAGTTGCTTAGGAATTCTTAAGTCTGGTGCTGTTCCAATTCGTTTAGAAAATCGAACCCGTCGTGTAAGAATGGAGGAGAGAGAGGTGGAAGGGAGAAACGAGGGGAGATGATATGCAGGAAAGGGGAGGGGGGGGGATAGGAGTGTGTTGGGGAGGAAGAATTAGAGGTTAGGAGAAATGAGGAAGAGAGGGAAAAAAGGACTGGGGAGAGGAAGAGGAGAGTGGAGAGGAAAGAGGTGGAGGGGAGATACGAGGGGAGATTATTTGCAGGAAAGGGAGGGGGGAGGCTGAAGAGTGAGTAGGGGAGGGAGAAGGTTAGGAGAAATGAGGAGGAAGAGAGGGAATAAAGGACTGAGGAGAGGGAGAGGAGAGTGGAAAGGAAAAGTCGAGCAGGGGGTGAAAAAGGGGAGGAGGGAATGAAAGTGGAGAGAGTGAATGGCAAGGCGGGGATAGGGGTACAGAATGGCGGGCATCACACACACCACTCAAGGGATGGGGTGGTTGTTCCGATGCTCCTGTAATCTGGCACAGGTAATGGCATACACTGGACAGGGACATTATCATACACACGGCATTCATCATACACTGACCTCTGCTCTCTTTTTCAGCTCCCCCCCCTCCTTTCTCTCTCTCTCTCTCTCTCTCTCTCTCTCTCTCTCGTTTCACCATGATTAGACAAAACTAATTTTCTTATCTCCTTCTCTGCTCTTTCCTCTTTACAATCCTCTTTTCATTTGGTTTTTCTTTACCTCCACTTATCCTCTCTCCAATTACCTTCTTCACTTTCTTACTGATTTTCTCTCCACTCTCTATCTTCTCTCTCTCTCTCTCTCTCTCTCTCTCTCTCTCTCTCTCTCTCTCTCTCTCTCTCTCTCTCTCTTTCTTCTACATTCCACCTCCATTAGGTACCCAATTTTCTGTATACCCTCCCACGGTAGCTCGCAAACACACACACACACACACACACACACACACACACACACACACACATCTCATCTCCTCTCCCCCATACACATGCCCCCTTTACCTTCCCTTTCCCCCTCCTCTTTCCCCTCGCCCTCGTCTCTCGCATCGTTTAAAGTGTAGATATTATGGAAAAGCAAACTGGAAGCTAAATGGATAATAGAGCTTCCAGGTTTTCCAGGCAGCCCGTGATGAGCCTGTTTATCGAAACCTCGGGCTGGCAGAGGGCGGTGGGGGTGCTGGATGAGAGGGGAGAGAGGGGGGTACTGGAGGGGGAAAAGGGGAGCTCTCTCTCTCTCTCCTTCTGTGTGTGTGTAATTCACCGGGTCGGTCAGGATCACTTGATGGTCGTGATCGTCAGCTTTTACCCTCCCGGAAGGGAGCTGAAAGCTCATATAGTCCGATCTAAGGGCAAGGCTGTGACCTTCACACACGCACACACCGGTCCCCTTGCTCAAGGGGGACAGTAACCACCCACTTCGTCAGTGAAACTTTTCGCAACCTGAGCGAGGCGCGAACTCCCGTCCACCAGTTGACAAGCGGGAACGTTACCACTGCACCAGCGAGCGGTGTGTGTGTGTGTGTGTGTGTGTGTGTGTGTGTGTGTGTGTGTGTCAGTGTAGGATTCCATCGTGTACGTTCCAGCAGCTTTCAGTTACAATATACCTGAAGGATCAATGTTGTTATATAGACAAGGCTACACCACCCCATCCCCAACACCTTAGCTTTCTCCACCCATCCCTGTTCATTGTTGGCTGGGTTATTTTTCCCTAGCAGACCCAAGTCACGAGGCCTGGTCGTGGATGGACACGCACATGATTATACGTTCACACACACACACACACACACACACACACACACACACACACACACACACACACACACACACACACACACACACACACACACACACACACACACACACACACACACACACACACACACACACACACACACACACACACACACACACACACACGGGAGAGGAACTGAAATAGACTGGATAAATATTTATACATTTCTTGCTCAGGATAGAAAAAAAAAAAAAGGAGAAAGATAGCGCTGACAGTTAGGCTGACCGATATTAAGACTGGTGAGTAAACAAACAGATCTATATAGACAGATAGATTTAAAAACCTCATCAATCCATTTAATTGGGTTATCTTTGTATCCTTATGTCAGTTTATTTATACACGAAAAGACAGACAGACAGAGACATATAAAGGAGTAGACACAGAAATAACGAAACAGAGAGAAAAGAAAGATTCAAGGGATAAGCATTTAGTGTCTTCGAAATTATTCTGGTGTTTCAAGTCATGGTCATCCCAGTTACCTCTCCTCCCCCTTCCTTCTTCCTTCCCTTCTCCTTTTCTTCATCCATTTTCCCCTTCCCTCCCGTTCTCCCCTCTCCCTCTTCCTGTCCTTCCTTTTCTCATTCCTATCAGGACTTTTTCTCTTCCTCCTTTTCCTATACCCATTCCTTTCCCGTTCTTCCTCCCCCCCTCTTCCCCTCCCTTTTCCTTCTGCTTCCTCCCTTCCCCTCTTCTCTTTCGGTCCCTCTTCCCTTAGCGTTATTTCCCATCCCCTTCATAATCAGCTTAAAGTAGTTGTTCGAAGTTTTGCTGGCCTAAACAAGGAAGAGTTAGCCATGTTATTTGTGAAAGCTAGGAATGATCCAAACTATCAGTCATGTAGTGATCAACCCAATGCTACATTTACCTTTCACCGTAGGACTGAAGGTGATGGAGTGGGACACCTTCACGTGGTGGCACTGATGTAGCCTGTAAGTGGAAGTGCCCGTCTATTAAAACTTTCCTCAATCTTTTCCCAATCCCAAAAGAGGATGGTGGCCTATGAATGAAGAGCAATTTCAGCCTGCAGTCCACAGGGTTCACGTTCAGATAAGCCTGGGGTTGCAACTACTACTAATAGCCCAGGGACTGAGGAAGTGGGTGTGAAAAAACTATACCTCACGAATGCACAGTCTTCCTCCTCTCATCCGTCACACAGGAGGATCGAGGCTGCTTACTTTAAAACTGCTAGCTATCGGGGTATAGCCAATCACTGATTCACTTTAACCTGTTTCAGTAATTGCTCCGACACCCTAATCTCAAGGCCTGGTAATGAGGCAGGTCGAGGGGTGAACCGAAAGAGAGGAAAAAAAAAAGTAGAGGAGGAAAGAAGAGGAAAACAAGTCCCGCCAATTTCACAGCCGAGCCAATTCCACTCTTTCCACTGAACCTGAAATTCCTGTCGCATCATTTATTTTAGCACACTTTTTCTACTGAAAGGTATGCGATTTTCAGCCCAGACTTGTAATATCTCTTTCGGTATAATCATGTCTTTCTAATATTACTTCTTCCTGTTGTCCCACGATATTACTCATCAAAGGAAGGACCTGTCAAAGTGAAGTTAGTTGGAAGTGAAGTGAGTAAGTTCGAATATCGCCATAACCCATTTCATTTCGATTGTGTCTTTTAAAATGTACTCTTTCTACCTTTAGACGATCCTCCTGAGAAGAAATGTCATGGGTTACCGGTTGAGAAATTAAGCTCCATAACCCTTCTCAGTTCGACTTTTTTTCCCCTATCACCACTCGATTTTGTTCACGTTGGAAAGAACTTCATGTGGTGAAGGGGTTAGGAACAATTCTTTTAACTGTTCTAGCACGAGTGAAGCTTCCATTATCCCTCTCAGTAAAATGATGTCTTGTTAACTGTTGCAAGCACCATATAATTTCATCCACCTAAGGAAGGAATTGTCGAAATTAGGGGCTGTAAACTACCTCAGTTAAACACATTAGTACAGATGCATAACTTTTCATTTCACGAATAAGCCTGCGTGATAGAGATAATAAAAACATAAATTTCTCTCTAATAAATCTGCCATAAAACGTGTGAGCCAGTCCCTAATCTCTCTTGACAAGCTCAATCCTTAGCCCACCTCAATCTCGCGTCATGCGGTCATCCAAAGTTAATTAGTAATCACTCAGGCAGCTATCAAACTCTCCTGGCCGGATCACGCTGCCAACACCTTTTCGTAAGCGATTTATTTTGATTACACCTTACTATCTTATAATGTGTTGTATAAATCCGCCAAGCATCGCTGTACTCTGGATAAATAACGTATAAAAAGATATTAACCGGACATATCTAAAATTAAATCGCCTAGGAAGTGTGTTAGGGATCATCCTTTCCAACAAGAATACGGGCCCGAGTACCCGTCATGCAGCCATCCCATTCTATAATCAGTTAGTCTGCTTACTTATCTTTATTTGTCTAGAGTATGTGTAACTTCATATCTTTTTCTACCTTACCTATTTAAATACCAATCTATCTATCCACCTACCCATCTGTATTTATCTACGGTGTGTGTAAGTTTATATTTTTTTTCCTTCGTTATCTACCTATTTATCAGTATCTATCCACCAGCCTATCAACAATCAATCAATCAACCAATCACTTTATTCAATCAATCACTGTCTATTTTTACGTTTATCAATCTAACAGTATTTGTGGTTATCTATATTCATCGCTGTTTGCATATCTAACTGTCTACCTACGTACCTACTTACGTACCTGCCTACCTACCTACCTACATACCTGCCTGTCAATTTTTCAAAATCAGTCACGCAGCCTGCCAGCCTGATAAGCGGGACGTCATGTAACCATCTCACTTGATAATCGCTCATGCAACCATTCAATTGCATAGCCGGGTGGGCGTGAGGTGGTTCAGCCAGATAGCCACTGGTTGAAATTTCTGTTAATGTACAGAGATAAACCTGTTATGTCTGATATGTATGTTTATCTGTCTATGCACGTCTGTCCACCTATCTACCTCCGTACCTACCTGCCTGTCTGTCTCTCTCTACCTGAAGTAGGAATGAGTCTGCATGGTTACTAGTCAAATCAACACTCCAATCTGCCGAAATGTTGCTGAAAATGCTTCAGAAGTTTGATCAGGTTACAGTAAAGGCACTATTGTTGTCTTAATCTACCCAAGCATCCTAAGCCGCAGTCCAGAGCGTCAGACACAGCACCCCACTCCACTCACTCCTGATCCATTTATCCAGGGCAAGGCTGTGCTGCCTGTCATGAGTATGTAATCGCTCCAGTCATTACCCAGTCAGGCGCTTACTTCAGTGGACCTGGCGGCTCTACACAGCTTCCCGTCTTAGGCTCACCCTGACGCCAACCAAAATATATTACCACTAATTTTCTGCCTGTTAGGAAAATCCACTCAAAAGAATAATAGTGTGAGCTTAACCCTTCCATTCCGATGACGTATTATTTGAAATTTTGTTCTTCCTACCATCAGACGGTTTTATACAACTTGGGAAGAACCTGTATTATGGAAGGGGACTATAATCCTTCCGGTTCAATATATATATATATCCTAAGCTGCATAAAAACGTCTGGATATACCAAAAATAAATAAGAAAATACGTCACCGAACTGAAGCGGTCAAGGGAGAGAAAAATCTGCTGTCCCTCGTAAATCAAACTTTTAATCTGTGGAACCAGGCTTGCTCAGGTCGTAAATTCAGGGAGATTTACTTTTAGTGTTTATTTTCCTCTCGGCTCCGACCCAGGTAAGGCGTAACTTGTTTTCATTCCCGCCCAGGAGTACCCATTTTGAAAGTACTTGATCTTTTACCCCGATCCCCGACACTCCCAAACCTGATCTTCTTCTTCCCTCTCCTTTACACTCGATTTGATTTCCCCATCTCTCCCATTTACCTATCCTCCCCTCCCTCACCCTGCCCTCGATGCACCTTGATTTGGATTCCCCACCACCACCACACACCCCCACCCAAACCCCCTCCTCCTTCCCCTCGCCTTGTTTTAGATAACCCTACCGCCTACCCACCACACCCTTCCCACCCACATCCTCGCCCCCACCCCTTTCCTACAGGTCCTCTCCCACAAATCCCCTCCCACTCTCCTTCCCGCCCTCGATTCACCCCGTTTGGGACTGCTCACCCCACCTCCTTCCCCACTTTCCACAGGTCACTCACAAAAGGTTAGGTCATGGGGTCGTTGTCTTGGGAGGCTCTCTGACACCTTTCCCTCAGTCATTTGTTTTACAGATTACACCTCGACCATTTCAGTAGGTAAGAAAGCTAAATATTTATTCTTACTGCCTCTGACGATTCTGCTTAGCTTAAGTGGTTTTTCGTTCACTGTAGGTAAAAAAAAAATCTCCACTCACTGTTTCAGAATGTGAGAAATCTTTAATCTTTACACTGGTTATCATTATACTTTTTTTTATATTAACCTGGCTCATATTTTCGTCATTTTCGGGCATATTTCACGTCAGTCAGTGGAGGAAAAGGTCAATACTATTACTACAGCTCAATAATCTTTCCATTGCACTTCTTCATTACTAGCATCATATTTTAGTGTCAATTTTTAAAACGGCATTTGAGAAGAAGAGACGACAATATCAGGCCAGGTTAGAGTAAAAGTAGCACAGGCGAGTTTTAGTTCAGGAATGGTCTCTTCTTTCCTATGGGCTAAATAAACTCTTCTATTGTATTTCATTGTCGAATACTGTACCTCTCTGCACAGTAAAATTACAGAATATCACCGTGCCATAGTCTGCGGTACTGACAGGCGAGGAAACTAACAACGCGTCAAATGCAAGAATCGATAAAGAAGAGGTACTTGGGGGGCCTTCTTACCTCAAAGGAATACTGGCCAAGGTATATATATATATATATATATATATATATATATATATATATATATATATATATATATATATATATATATATATATATGGGTCTTTGTGATGAGATGTATCTGAGTGTACAAGGAGTAAAATCTGCAGTGAGGGGGTGGGAATAGCCAAATACTCACTCTTATTTCCTCTACTTTTTTGTATTTCTTTTCATTCCCTCATCTTGAAGCTTCTTACCCTCTCTGACTCTCTCCCACACTCTCCCCTCTACTTTTTTTTTTTGCACTCCCAACTCTCCTACTCTCTCCTCTCTTCTTTTTTTCACTCATCTCTCTCTCTCTCTCTCTCTCTCTCTCTCTCTCCTGCTCTTGCATCCTCTTACTTTCCTTGCCCCAACTCTCCACCCCTCCCTCCTCCCTCTCTCCCTCTTCCCCCTTCGTCTTACTCACCTTCTCGCTTACACACCTGGGCACAAGATGTACTTGCAAGAATGACAGCCCGATAAAGAAGCAAAATTAGGGGCATGCAAGTCACCACCGTCAGATTACCTTGGTTACATCAGATCACTTGCAACTTTCAATCCAGTTCTAGTTCTTGTAAGTGTGACAGAAGTGGTGCTCAGTTTTTGTAAAATGGGAGGGAAAGTCTCTCTCTCTGTCTCTCTCTCTCGGCAATGTTGACGAATTCAATATCTTGTGAAAGTTTTTTTTTTTTTTTTTTTTTTTTTTTTTTGTGGTGGTGGTGGAAGGGAATAGGTACTGTTTGTAAATCCTGGAAATGACGACGACGATGATGACGATAATGATGCCAATGACCGACTACAGTTTTAAGAGAACTACAGTAAGTAGTCCAGTCTTCTATATAGGTAGAGGAGATCAAACGGCAGAAACACAAAAAACGAAAAACGGAAAATTTCTGAAATCGTCCCTCAAAAAGAAAGAAAAAACCTTAGAGGATATTCAAGAATCACTGAGCTGGTGATATTACTGTCTTCGGAGGATATTATATTCTTCGGGAGTTTTAAGTGATACACACCATTTCTCACGCAAAATTCACGTTTTATCGTTTTATATCGAGATTTTTGCATATGAAGCGAATTCTTTCCATTAGAAATCTCGACGGAATCGGAACATGATGCAGACTGACTATAGAGACATCGGAATGAAAGAAAAGTTATATGCGACACTGATAGTTGTAGCATTATAAATTAGTTACGTTACATTTTTTCTATAACAGTTTGTCAGTTGAGGTAATATTACTTGAGAGCAAAAGAGCCGTCCCACGAAATTTCAGTTTATTTTGCGAGGAAAAAAATCCGAAACCATAGGAAAACGTCAAATTTCATCATAAACCAAAATTTTTACCAACAATACCTATTCCAAACTGAAAAACGATGCATTCCGCCCAACAATTCTGTAAGAACCGTAAGGCAACAAGAGGCAACTGTGATTTTAGTATCGCGAAGAAGGATCGTCACTGAATAAGGAAAGAAACGCCTAAGGATCTTTTATCGACGTTAACTCCCAAAGGGCGCGGTGCCGGACATCTGATAGACACTTACATTTGTCAGATAAATATATAAACCCCCGCTGTTGTCTTAAATAAATCCCTTCAATAGACATACACGAGGCCTCCCCGAAGCTGAATAAAATAGCTTAACGGTAGATGGAACATGAAATAATTAGTAGCATCTGATTAATATGGAAATAAATTGATATCGAACTGAAAAGAGGAAACATACAACATTAATTTTTCACTACTGTATCTTTCTCTAGGGTGGTAAACACTGACTGATGGTTAGTAAAATACAATGTGGTTGCAAAATATAGTAAAGACACCTTCGTACTAAAGGGGTTAATGAAGAGGTAAAAGAGTATGAGAGAGAGAGAGAGAGAGAGAGAGAGAGAGAGAGAGAGAGAGAGAGAGAGAGAGAGAGAGAGAGAGAGGAGATGGAAAATAGGAGAAACTGGTACACAGTAAGGGGGGGAAAAAAAAAAGAAGGAAACAAGAGGGGACGAAGAAAGTTAGTTCCCTGACCGCCTGCCCTTCTCATTTCCACCATCCTTTTCTTCCTGACTTTTTCATTTTATTCTCTCTCTCTCTCTCTCTCTCTCTCTCTCTCTCTCTCTCTCTCTCATGTCAGTCCTATGCTCACCTCCCACTACACCATCACCGAATATTTATCAGCAATCTCCAATTTTTATGTACATATATTAAAAAAAAAAAAAAACTTCCACGGCTCTCACAAATGTTTAAAATTCTTCAGCTTTTCAATCTAGAGGTTGTCTCAAAATGGCTCATGATATTTGATGGTAATAAAAAAAAAAAAAAAAAAACTAAATTTCAAGTAACACTGTAATTTCTTAAGTTATCGTAGGTATCAAAATTATGTACTGCTGTGAACATTAGCAAACATCTATTTTTCTATCTATCTATTGCCAGACGCCTTAATTCCGTACGGGGTGGCCACAAAAAATCGCCTCCACGTCGCCCTGTCCCCCGCCATTTCACTGCCCTGCTCCCAACTCACACGCCCCTCTCTCATATACCTCTCCACTCCATCCCTCCATCTCATCCTCGGCCTCCCCCTCCCTCTCTCCCCTTCCACCTCACTCACATACACTCCCCTCGTCAGGCTCTTACCCTCCATCCTCTCCACATGGCCAAACCACCTCAGTGTGTTCCTCCTAACGCTTCCTATCACATCCACATCCACACCACAACGCTCCTTCACTTCCCCATTTGTCAGCCTGTCTCTCCATGTGACTCCACAGGCTCTTCTTAAATAACTCATTTCCACTGCTCTCACTCTTGACTTGTGTCCTTCCAACAACGCCCAAGCTTCACTTCCATCCGTTAGAGTTGGTATCACAATACTGTCATGCAGTAACTTTTTCACTTCCATGCTCACTTCCCTGTTTCTTATCACTGCTTTCAAGGAACCAGCAATCTTTCTTCCATGTTGTACCCTTTCAAGCACTTCACCCTCCAAATTTCCATCCTTACTCATCACACTCCCCAAGTACTTAAACGTACTCACATTAAACGTACTCACATTTTCCATCTCCTCACTATCCAACCTCACTGTACATTCACTGGCTTCACCTCTCTCAGAGACCATCACTTTACTCTTCCCTACATTCGCCTTTAGATTCCGTTTCTTACACACTCTTCCAAACTCATCCACCAAGCCTTGCAGCTCCCCTTCGTCTGCACTCAACAACACAGTATCATTTGCAAACAGCAGTACAGGGAGTTTCCAAACACTACCCTCTCTCACTAGGGCCACTCCAACATCCACTACCCTACCTTGTATCTCTTTTATTACCCCATCCATGTACAGATTGAACAACCATGGAGACATGACACATCCCTGTTTCAGCCCAACCTTCAAAGAGAAAAATTCACTCAGTTCACCATCCACACGCACTGCAGCCTTAGCACCATCATACATACTCTTCACAGCATTCAACAACTTCCCATCTATTCCATATATTCTTAATACTTTCCACAATCCTTTTCTATCCACCCTGCCATATGGATTTTCCAAATCCATGAAGGCCACATACAACTCCTTTCCCGTCTCTAGAAACATTTCCATTAAAGATCTAAGAATGGATATCAGATCTACACAACCTCTTCCCTTCCTAAAGCCTCCCTGTTCTTCTCCATCTATTTCCTCTGTTATTTCCCAAACTCAGTCAATAAGTATCCTGCCATACACTTTCCCTATTACACTAAGAAGACAAATGCCCCTATGATTACCACACACTTCTTTTTCCCCTTTTCCTTTGCACAAGGGAATAATTATACCCGCTTCCAATCCTCCGGGACTCTGCCTTCCTCCCAGGCCAATCTGCACATCTTCCACATCCATTCTACTACTATCTCTCCCCCATGCTTCAACATTTCACCGCACACTCCATCAATTCCTGGGGCTTTCCCCAATCTGACTTTCCTCATTGCTTCCACAACTTCTATCCTTCTGATTTTTTCCTGTCTTCTCACCTCCCTCCTTCTCCCAGCCATTCCCCAACCACTTATACTCGCATTACTTCCATTGTCTATGTTCAACAATTCCTTAAAGTGTTCTCTCCATATGCTCACTTTTTCTCCCTTCTCCAATAGTAATCTTCCATTTTTATCTTTCACTCCTCTACTGACTTCACTGCCACCCTGTCTTACTCTCTTCACTCCTTTCCAGAACATTTTCTTACAGTCCCTCCACTTTACACTCAAATTCCTTCCAAATTCCTCATCCACTCTCTTCTTACTCTCTCTTTCTAATCTTTTCACCTCTCTCTTCCTTTCTACATATAACTCTCTCTTCCGCCTCTCAACTTCTTCCACTCCCTATTTCTCATCCATTCATTGTATGCTTTCTTCTTTTGTGCCACAGCCTGTCTCACCTCTTCATTCCACCATGCTGTTCCTTGCACCCCCTTCCGTCTTCTCTTCACCCCACACACCACATCACATGCTGCACATATTTCTTCTTAAAATGTATATTATAACGGAAAGGTGGAAACGTGGCTACCTCAGGGCTGGCAAGGGCGATGGCTGTGTGATCAAGATTTCGTGAGGCTAACTTGTCATTCTAACTACTGCTATGGATAAATCTACAAATAATTACTAGGAAAATATAACAATGCCGTATATGCTGATTCATTTACTACTACTACTAGATAATACTACTAATACTAATACTAATGCTAATAATAATAACGAAACTAAATTATAATGCTAACAGTTTAAAATATTACGACAATAATACACGTTCAACAACAACAGCAGCAGTAACAGAATCAATATTACCACAAACAGCAAAAAATTCTAAGGACGAATCACGCCATCTTTCACCCACCCCAGTAAATCTCCAGCAATTAGAGGTACAGAGAGATCTTACCACTACTGCCAAATGGAGGTCATCCGGGGGCTATCTATTGGGTGAGACCTGTCAGTTCTAAGCTTCTGTCTACTCTTCCTGTCTATCAAACTATACATATTGCACTTTCTCTACTTACAGTGATTACGATTGTCTGTCTGTCTGTCTCTGTCCCTCTATCACGCTATATCTGTTGCGCTTTCTCCACTTACTATGATTATGATTTTTTTTCTCGCTCTCTCTTTCTCTCTCACCCAAAACTACAAAGGTGAGAACGGTGAAACAGGTATCAGGTATAATTCATAAGGGTGACGAGAGGGGGTGCTGAGTGCCTTTCACCGTAGGGCCGTCATGGGGGGGGACAGGGGAAGGAGGGAAGGGGGGAAGGGGGTGCAAGGGGGAGAGTCAGTTGGGGGTTAACACTGATCAATAAGGGAGATAAACTGGGATTCACCTGTCCATCACTCCACTGCCAGGTAAGACTCAGGTGATCACTCTCTCTCTCTCTTTCTGTGTGTGGGGAGGGGGGCGTGGGTGTGTGTGGGTGAATGCCATAATACCACAATGTGCCTGCTGAAGGTTGCTGGTAAAAATAAAACTCAAGCAAACTCAATCATTTAACGACTCTTAAAAAACTATATACATCTTAAGCAGTATACTTAGCCCCAATAATGAGTTATAAAAGCAAGGTCTTCAGAAGCTTGTTTGAGAAAGTACGTCTGGATAAAGTGAGCGTGGGAAAATGAAAAAAAAATGTAAGTTCTGGATAAAAAGTACAAGAGACTGCGTAGTAACACCTTTGGAACTATGATGTCTATTTCACTGTATTGCATTTTATTATTTTATTCATGCTACTGACAGACGATTTTGCTGTCACTTTATAACGGTGACATCTTACATTCCTGCTATCACCGGACATTTTTTTTTTCTCTCCAGAAATTCGTCGGGTTGCAGCATGGATCGGTGCAGTACATAAGATATCATCGTAGGAAAGCGGTTGACTTTAATACGGAGCGTCCTTCATAGCAGAAAGCGTTCAACAATACCCCTAAAATCTGGACCTATTCGCTTGGTGACTATGAGCCGGTAGGGAATGGGAGATACCTTAAACATCTTCACGCCATCTCACATACAAAGAGCTCTCTTCTGCCTGCCTCCTATTCCCACTATATTTCACCGCCCTGCCCTGTCTTACCTTGCCCTGCCCTGCCCTGTCCTCCCCTCACCTCTAATTATTTTCTCTCTCCCTTCAGTACGATTAAATCTTTCCTTATATCATCCTACCGCAGGACAGTTCCGTTCAGGTTAGGATGGACCCCTCTTAATGAAGGGGTTAATGACACTCTCAATTAACCCCTCCTGAAGACTGCAAAAAAAAAAAAAAAAAATCCTCGCAGTCAAAGGGTTAAAGAGAACGTCAACACTCTCCCAGGCTATCTAGCGGCGAGATTCACAGCCACAAATAAGGATGGATCATGTGTACGTTGTCAGGGGTTCATAAGTAAATACCGATAAAATCAACAGAGATGGACTGGCTCGCACTGAAGGGAAAAATAAGGAGCAAATTCTTAAATACATAAATAAATACATAAATTAATAAATACACAAATAAATAAATAAAGTACTATAAAATCATTAAATGGAACAATACTTGATAAGCCTAATCTTTCTAAACGAATTAAGACGTCTGTACATTAGCGGAAACTGTACATGAATAAATCTACAGCTTAAAAAAGTTGTACACATGTAAAACAGAAACTACACTATACCTAGTAAGCCCAAAACGCCAAAGAAAACTAATAATCCAATAAATACATATACAGAGAAATTCATAAGATTTATCACCACCACCACCACCATTCCAACCAAACTTCCAGGAAAATATGGGATGAGGTACGACCCAGAAAGAAGAGAGAGCGTACAAAAGTGAGTGAGTGAGTGAGTGAGTGAGTGAGTGAGTGAGTGAGTGAGTGTGCGTGCGTGCGTGCGTGCGTGCGTGCGTGCGAGAGAGAGAGAGAGAGAGAGAGAGAGAGAGAGAGAGAGAATCAAACAGCATGTCTACTGAAATGAGCCACACATCCATCACACATACTTCAGACTTTCGTAATCCTGGCTCTACCTCACTAACGAATTATCTACACACTTCTGCTGCATGAATTTCGTTTTACATACAGTACATTTGTTGAAAAAGATGTGCCAGATCCTTGACATGAGGTTGACGCTACATAATTCACTCCTCAACTTCGATTCCTTGGCAATTCTTTGGTTTCCTCAATTTCCACATTTCGCTTTCACACACACCCTCACTCCCTCCCCCACACACACATACCCGCACACACATACCCGCACACACACATACACACACACACACACACACACACACACACACACACACACACACACACACACACACACACACACACACACAC
The DNA here is from genome assembly GCF_032717465.1 of Coenobita brevimanus. Lineage (NCBI taxonomy): Eukaryota > Metazoa > Arthropoda > Malacostraca > Decapoda > Coenobitidae > Coenobita > Coenobita brevimanus. The sequence goes on along the minus strand of NC_136977.1, from coordinate 43,697,029 downwards.
ACACACACACACACACACACACACACACACACACACACACACACACACACACACACACACACACACACACACACACACACATTCCCTGTATCTGTATCTTCTTGACATAACACATCTCATTTTAAAAAACACATGTCATTTTCAAACTCAATCAAGTGTATTCTCTTTACCACCTTTCCTAAATCCAATCCCTCTATGCAACCACCCTGTCTGGGCACAGTTCCCTCTACCCTTGTATCAGTGGAAGCAATACTTAGAGGAGTCAGTGTATATAAACCACAACCGGACCTTTATGGAAGAAATAGGCCCCAGATTGTAATGGCCGTCTCTTTGCAATAAACACACTTCCTTTACGAGAGCTGTATTTCCACATTTAACACAGCTACACGATGTCAGTCGAATATTGACAATGGACAGAATTTTAGTGTATTGGCATAATCTTTGTACCTGAACAACTCACTGCACTAGGATATAAAAACAAGAGACCCTCACAACCACCCACCTGTAACCACCCACCCAAACATTCACATACTCCACCAACCAAATACACGAACGATACTATAATCCTAAGGTTAAACCAATATACATATTTTTGAAGCAGATCGATCGTGAAATGGGTCTACCGTAAGGAAAGCCAGCCCATCAGATATGAAGGCAGCGGGTCAGGGGTGAATGGAAGGGCGGCCCAATTCTTACGACGCCCTTCTCACACTGCATCTAGGAAGTAAAGGAAACCCCATCGAGGTCAATATCTGCCCCCCTGCCCCTTTCCCCGACCCCTTTCCCACTTCCCCATCAATTGCATTATTGGCTGTATTTTCATCGGATTATGAGGCTCTATAGCACACCTTAATTTATTCATGGTGTAATATCTTTCAACTCCTTCATCCCTTCACCGTCACTATTTTTCTCTATTCTTGCTATCCCCAAGCGATTTCATACAGCTCAGCAATAACCCCTGTTACTGAAGGGGTTAATGAAGTCTGAGAAAACTCTTTAGTAAAAAAAAAAAAAAAAAAAAAAAATCTAAGCTGAATAAAATGAGCTAGCAGGAACAAAAATTAAAATTGTGTTTTCGGGCTAACAGGGTCAACGTACTCATACTCTGCACAAATAAAACAGAAGTAGATGGTAAATGTGTTAATGTCACATACGATACGAAATATAAAAGAAAGAGGTGCTAAAGAGCTTTCTGTCTCCCTCCTTCCCCCCTCCCTTCTCCTTCTTCTTCCACCTAAAATTGCTTCTTCCCTTAAACGCTGCGTACCTCCCTTCCCACCTCCAGGAAAGAAGGAACGCCACGGGTCACTCCCCAACCTTTCCATCGACCCCCGGAGGTGGGTCTTGAGGTGGGGGATGAAAGTGCACGTGACCCTTGACCCCGCTTGACCTTTCGCAAATTGCTTATTCACCCCACTCATTAAAGAGGCTCACCATGTTATGTAGATGTTTTGTCAGCGGAAGCCAGCGCATCACTCGTCATAATTTTTAAGGGTGGAGGAAGTTCGCACATCGCTAACACATTATCCGCACATCGTCAGCACATCACTCATCATTCGCACATCACTCATCGTTCGCACAACACTGATCGTTTGCACATCACTCTCACCATTCACAAAATCTCTCATCACTCATTGGAAGGTACTTTACTGAGGGATAATCAAATATCACTCCCTGCAGGATATGTGGGTTGGGGATTCTCTCACACCACTCACCATTACAATCAGTACCACTTTGTTTCTGGTGATGATTCCTGGTCGTTTCTTTACAGTCAGTGCAACTCAGTACCTTCAGTTAATAGTATACTGTATACAAAGACTTCTCTCTGAATATTCATCAAACAAAAATCGTCCTTACCATAATTGGGAAAGTGTTCGCATCTCCTGTTTTTCGATGTGGTCACCATCCCTCTACTTCAGAAAAAAAAAAAAAAACGCAAACTGTATTCATTTAGGAGTGCCCCACTGAAAAAAAAAAAAAAAAAATCCAGTCCATCGAGCTCAGGTTCAATATTGAGCCTGCAGTAAAAATCAGAACCACACGAGCAACAAAAAAATAATGAGCATCACCATCATCATTATAACTGCCATCTTCATTACCATCGATACCACTACCATCATCACAATCACCATCACCACCACCATAACCATCATCCACTCTCGTAATAAGCTCTCCCATACGTCTTTCTGGTGCTGCCTGGCTCCTTCCCCACCAAACACAAGAATGCAGGTGTACTGTATCTCTTTACCGCCGCTAAGTTATGGCTGTGTTCTGCGTTGTGGTGTCGAATATGGCCGTCACAAGAGGTCACGCTCAGGTAATTTACAGTTGAGAAGGGGGATTTATGCCTGTTGTTCTTTGGTCTGACTGGGAACACGTCTGAATGCTACAGGGGAAGCTTTTTCATTTTTTTAGCACTTGTGGTGGTAATGAAATTATCGGATAATCAGGTAAACTTGAAAATCAATAAATCTTTAAGACATATTGAGTCTCGCCTCAGCTGAATAAAATCGTCAGACAGCAGCCAAAATTAAAAAACTGTCTGAGAGTAGCAAGAATTGGCCAGCAACGACAAAAGAATGTGGCAAAAGCAAGCGTAAAATCCCCTGTGATTACAAGGAAGAAAGGATAAAATACGTTACTGTATTAATGGGGACAATGGAATGCTTTAATCCCTTTGGTACGATAAGAGTTTTTCGAAGCTAAATCTAATACTCAAGTGGCGGCAAGAAAATGAATAAAAAATATTTAAATAAAGAAGACATCATTGTATTACAGGTGTTCGCAAATGCTCTAAGCTTGATTCGTAACTTCGCCGTGTTTACGATGCATTAGATTACCGTACACACGAATAAAAACGTGGAAAAAGTTGACACACGATTCCCTCAGCATACTGCCGTCTGGTCATTTGTAATTCCATAAGGCAAGGACTTTATAAGCAGAAGACCTTCATTATGAGATGCTGTTCACGGAAAAACAACTAGTCACCCTGTTAACTCCTCAGTGCGTTGACGTCCATTCCAAAGAACTGTGAATGGAATCGTAACAGTAATCGTAATCATAGTCTTCCTGAGTAACTGTTATCGTTTCCAATTCCATGGTGGATGGGATAACATGTCTGATATAAAGCCATAAACACATATATTCCTTATTTCCACATAGTTACCACCTCCAAGCCATCCATCCAATATCCACATTACCAACCTTCCTCCGCAACCACCCGCAAAGTCAGCCACACACATGCCCCAGTTCCAACCACCTTGCTGTCCCCACCTCATAACCATCAACACGCCAAACCACTCACATCCTCACACTACCACCAACCAGTCTATCCACTCGCTCTCACGCCTTTTCTGTCCAGCTCTCTACTGCAGGGGTTAACGGATATTCTTAGTCCTTCATGGGCACAAGTCATCTCTCCAACATTCCTCTTCAATCAGTCTCTCCCCCTGTTTATGACGTCCAACCTTTTACATGCCGTGTGTCGTGCCCTGTCGATATGAATGGATCCTGATTTCGGTTCTCTTTATTTTGACTTTCTCATCCTAGGCTTACGTGGAGAAAAAAGGTCAGGATGATAATGGTCGTGATTAATTTGGCTCTCACTGGAACGGACAGCTTTCACGAGATTACAGCTTTTGGTTCCTTGTTTGTGCATGAAAATATACATGCATACAACCACCAACCACGCAACGACCCGCCTCCAATGGACACCCACCAAAATACCCCACACCCCAAACAACTACTAAACGCACTCCACCACCCACATCCACCCATCAAACACCCACCTACCACATACGCGCCACCCAGACTTCCCTCCCTCAAAATCACCCACCCACAACCACCTTGCACACATCCACACTTACCACGCCTACACCACCCACACACCATCCTTCCCTTGCTCTCCACCTTGCCTACCCCGTCTCGTGAGTTGGTAAATTAGGGTCAAGTTCGCCATATTTCATGTTTAAAGCTGGGGGTCTCTTCATCACTGTCAGTCGCTGGATGAGACTGACGTGTTGGGGGGGAGGGGTGAAGGGGCATTGAGAGGGGATGGGGCGAAGGGGCAAGTGAGAGGAAAAAGGGGAGGGTGAAGGGGCAGGTGAGGACGGGAGGGGAAGGTTGAAGTGTACGTGTAAGGGAAGGGGAGGGTAAAGGGGGGTGAAGGGTGGAGGGGGTGATGAGGAGAGAGGTAGTAGGGTGAAGTGGGTAAGCGGGAGGAGGGGGTGAAGAAAGCAAGTGAGGGGATGGGAGTAGGATGAGAGTGACGAGGGAGTGGGGAGAGCAGAGTGAAGGGGACGAGTATGGGAGGGGAGTTGCAGTGAGAGAGAGGCAAAGGTGAAGAAGCCAGTGAGGGAAGGCGGAGCTAGGTGAAGGGGCAGGTGCAGGGAGGGGTAGGGTGAAGGGGGAAAGTGAGAGGGAAGGGGTAGGGTAAAGGGGAAGAGTGAGTGCAAAGGAGCAGGGTGAAGGGGACGAATGAATGGGGAGGTGCTGGGTGAAGGTGACGAGTGCATCGGAAGGGGTAGAGTGAAGGGGACGAGTGAGTGGGGAGAGTAACATGATGGGGAAGAGTGAGCAAGTAAGGGGATGAATGCCGAGTTAAGGGGACGAATGAGGAATTAAGGGGAAGAATAACGAGTTGGGGGACGAATGACGAGTTAAGGGAACGAATGTCGAGTTTAAGGGATGAATGACGAGTCAAGGGGACGAATGACAAGTCAAGGGGACGAATGACGAGTCAAGGGGACGAATGTCTAGTCAAGGGGACAAACGAGAAATTAAGGGGAAGAATGACAAGCTAAGGGGACGAATAAAGAGTTAAGGGAACGAATATCGAGTTAAGGGGACGAATGACGAGCTAAGGGGACGAATGAGGAATTAAGGAGACGAGTAATGAATTAATATATATATATATATATATATATATATATATATATATATATATATATATATATATATATATATATATATATATTGTTACATAGCCTATGATTTCATCATCCTTTGTGTAATTCTAACGTACAGTATGCTGCATGTTTGATCACGAGCGTGTTCTACCTCACTCCCCCCCTCCTTCCTTATAATAGTGTAAGTCGTTCTTTCTGTTGTTCAGAGCAGGAGTGTCAACTCTTTGTCCCCTATGGCTTCATTTGCGCGTCCTTCTTACAAGTTGTATCAAGCTCTGCCGGCCCCTATATAATGAGCTGTCTCTACATTAATTGCCACTTAGATCTACTCCTCATTTTGTTCACATCTCTGTCCTCCCCTGTACAGTTGTTATTATTGTGAGTGCTCAGGAAGTCTCCAACCATCTAGCAGCTGTGTACTTTGAGTATAAGTGTTATTGCATTTTTTCCTTGTACTGTGTAGCGTAAGGTGTTAATTCTTGGGCATAGTAAGGTTTTTGTGATTCATTTGTTTTGGGTGTCAGCCCTTATTAATAATATTTTGTATCTGTAATAATATATCTTGCATTCACTGAGTATTATCTGGTATTCTCATTTTATCAGGGCTGACTTAGATAGATTTGCTCTTGCTAATTTCGTGTTAATAGAGGCTATTGCAGTTAACCATATATTTGACCTGTTTTTTGCCATTACATTATCCTTATGAGTCCTGAATGTTTTGTTGTTAGTTTGAGCATTAAACTTTAACTTGTAAGTTTACCTAACTCTTTTGTTTTGAACCTGGAACTTTACGGGACAGTAGTGATTTTTAGTATTCTCACTTAAAGTGTACATTATCTTTCTCTGTTCCGTAACATAAATTTGCCGACCTCTTATCAGGATATTCAGGATATTATCATAAGGATATTGCTTGATATTTTGTGACTGTGATTTATTCATGATGTCTACTATTACTACTCTTGATGAAGCCAAAGATTTTTTGTCAAATGTGCAAACAGTGTGTGATGTAGAAAACAGAACAAAGAATGAACTTAAGCTTGTTGCTCAACAATTGGGAATTGCTGTTCGCTCTCATCATTCTAAAGATCAAATTGTTGACATGATTAATGAAAGCTTATTTAATGTAACTCCTCCAAATGAGCAAACGCAGATTTAAATAGCTAAGTTACAGCTAGCCCTGCAGGAGGCTCGTGTTAAGGAGGCTGAATTTCAGGCAAAAGCTCATATTCAGGGGGCTGAGTTTCAGGCAAATGCTAAGGAGGCTGAGTTTCAGGCTCATGCTAAGGAGGCTGAGTTTCTGGCACAAGTTGAACTTGCTAGGATTCAGGCAGACCATAAGTATCGCATGAAACAAGGTGGAACTGGATCATCTAGCTCTGATGATTTTGATGTGGCTAAAAATGTTAAACTTGTCCCTCCTTTTAATGAATCTGATTTAACAAAGTATTTTCAGTTGTTTGAGAGGGTAGCTACAGGTTTTAATTGGCTCAAAAACTATTGGCCAGTACTCCTTCAAACTGTTCTCACCGGTAAAGCTCAAGTAACTTATGCATCTTTGCCTCAGGATCAATCTGATAATTATGATGTAGTTAAGAGCTTGATTCTTAAGGCCTATGAGCTTGTTCCTGAAGCCTATAGAGTAAAATTTAGGACAACTTATAAGCAAGATAAGCAATCCCATGTTGAGTATGCAAAAATCAAAGAAGATCTGTTAGAGCAGTGGTTAAATTCTAAGAATGTAAATTCTGATTTTGATCAATTTAAGCAGATGATTTTGCTGGAGGACTTCAAAAGGTGTATTAATAAAGATGTAAGCCTATATCTTGATGAGAAAAGAATAGATAATATGTCTGATGATGCAGTTTTAGCTGATGAATATGTTCTCACTCACAAGAGATATTCTAAAGAAAAAGGGAAAGCTGGGAGTAAGTACGTTGCCTCTAGTCAGAGTACAGGTAACAAGAAAGAGAATAAAGATGATGTTTCTCAGGAAGTAAATACCAGCTCCACCTCTAGATTTCAGAAAAGTAAATGTACTTATTGTAGTAAGCTTGGTCATACTACGGAGAAATGTTTCAGGAGAGAGCGTGATGTGAACATAAAGGAGTCTTTAAATATTCAGTCAATTGGTCTAGTGTCCACCCTTGAGAGTTCCCAGAATTCTTTAACTGAGTTAACTGAACCTGCTTTGAGGGGTAAATTAAATCCTCATGATGAGGCTCCTCTTTTGAGCAGTAACGTGGGTGACACTCTCAAGAGTTCATGTGCTAATTTCCTGTCTGATGGTTTTGTCAGTCCTCTGGACAGTAATGACAGGAAATCAGTTAAAATATATCGTGATACAGGTGCTTGCCAATCCCTTATGCTGACCAGTGTTCTAGGCTCTAATGTTAATTACTCTGATAAAACTGTAATCATACAAGGTGTAGGGAATAATTACTTCTCTGTCCCTCTGTGCAGAGTGAATTTAGAGTCTGGTTTTGTTAATGGTTCCATTATGGTTGGGTTGGTTGAGACACTCCCAATGTCAGGTGTAACTTTCTTACTTGGAAATGATATTGGTGGAAGTCAAGTGTGTCCAGCTCCTCAGTTGTCTAGTGAGCCAATGGCTGCGACCCAGGATTGTGATGTCCCTGATGTGTTCCCTGCATGTGCTGTCACTAGGGCTAAGTCTAAAGTTACTGGTGATTTAGAGGATAATGATGATGATGATGTTATCCTACCTGACACTTTTCTTGCTAATTTGGACCACTCACCAGATGAGGCAGTACCCCGTAGTGTTGATAATTTGTCTCGTCAAGAGTTGGTTGAGTTGCAGGTTGCTGACCCTGAGTTGAAAGGTCTAGCTAACTCTGCTTGCAGTGAGGAAGAGTCAGCTGGTGCTTCTACTTGTTATTATGTAAAGTCAGGAGTACTTATGAGGAAGTGGAGATCCCCAACAGCATCAGCTGACTGTGAATGGGAGGTTGTACATCAAGTTGTCATCCCTCGTGTTTGTAGGCAGGATATCATTAGAGTGGCTCATGATTCCAGTTTGGCAGGACACCTTGGAGTGAGGAAGACTGTGGCATGCATTTTGAAACACTTCTACTGGCCAGGTATCTTCAGGGATGTTTCCTGGTATTGTAAGTCTTGTCACACCTGTCAAGTTGTGCGGAAGTGTAATCAGACCGAAAAGGTTGCACCTCTAGTTCCCATTCCTCCTTTTTAGGTGCCATTCACCCGTGTGTTGGTGGATATTGTGGGCCCTCTTCCTAAGACTTCTTCAGGACTTTCTTACGTGTTGACTCTGATTGTTATGGCTACTCGTTATCCTGAAGCCATTCCACTTAGAAATATCTCAGCAAAGAACGTGGTTAAGGAAATGCTAGGGTTCTTCACAAAGTTTGGTCTGCCCAAGGAGATACAGTCAGACCGGGGAAGTAATTTCATGTCAAATGTTTTCAAGGAGTCTCTGAAAGAGTTGGGCATCACCCAGATCACGTCTTCAGCTTACCATCCCCAGACCCAAGGAGCGTTGGAGAGATATCATCAAACACTCAAATCGATGCTCAAGAAATACTGTTTGGAACATCAGAAAGACTGGGATAAGGGTCTTCCATTCATTGTATTTGCCATAAGAGAATCTCCAAATGAATCACTGGGCTTCTCACCTTTTGAACTACTGTTTGGCCATGAAGTAAGAGGACCCCTTAAGCTACTCAAGAAATGCTGGCTGTCGGAGGAAGATGACGTCAACCTGCTGGAGTATGTGATGAAGTTCAAAGAACGGCTGTCCACTGCTTTACAGCTGGCAAGAGAGAATTTAGGAGCTGCTCAGGAGAAGATGAAGACTTGGTATGATAAGAAGTCCAGGTTACGCCACTTTCAGTCAGATCAGGTTTTGATTCTGCTACCAGTGCATGGGCAACCTCTTCAAGCCAAGTTTAGTGGTCCCTATTTCGTGGAGAAGAAACTCAGTGATGTCAACTATGTCATCGCCACACCAGATCGTAGAGAGAACAAGCAACTTTGTCACATCAACATGCTAAAGTTATATCATAGGTGGGATGAAAATAACCCAGTCTGCACTGTAGCTGTTCCACCCGAGTCTGCAAGTGAAGTTCTCCCATGCAGCATGAGCCTGAGTGATAGTTTGGGGAAGAATCCTGATATCATGAATGATCTCCAGACTAAGCTTTCTCATCTAGCTCCCGAGGAAAGGCAGGAGTTTTCGGCATTACTGCAGGAGTACCCGCAAGTGTTCCGTGCCACTCCAGGAAGAACCACTGTGTTGATGCATGATGTCGATGTTGGAGACGCAAAGCCAATTAAACTGCCTCCTTACCGTGTGAACCCAGTGAAAGTTCCTCTCATCCAGAAGGAGCTTGGCTACCTGTTGGAACACAAGATGATTGAGCCCTGTCAGAGCGAGTGTAGCTCTCCTGTCACTCTATTCCCTAAGCCAGGTGGGTCACAGCGGCTTTGCATTGACTACAGACGTGTTAATCAGATAACCAAAACAGACACTTACCCTCTCCCTCGCATGGAAGATTGCATAGACAAGATCGGAAAGGCTAGGTACATAAGTAAGTTTGATTTGTTAAAGGGATACTGGCAAGTACCTATGACTGAACGTGCTAGGGAGATCTCATGTTTTGTAACACTAGGAAAGACTTTTGCATGTTCTGTAATGCCATATGGTATGAAGAATGCACCAGCCACTTTTCAGAAGCTCATGAATGTTGTAACAGAGGGTTTGGCAGGGTGTGTTGTTTATATTGATGATGTATTAATCTTCAGTGACAACTGGAAAGATCACCTATGCCATGTCAGTAAATTTCTTGAGCGTTTCGTTCAGGCTAATCTTGTAGCTAATTTATCAAAGTGTGAGTTTGGTGAAGCTAAAGTTCAGTACCTTGGGTACGTAATTGGTGATGGACATGTTGCACCACCAGGAGCTAAGGTTCAGGTTATAAGTGATCTTCCCAGACCTAAAAGTAGGAAAGAGCTACAAAGATTTTTTGGGAATGGTAGGTTATTACCGGAGATTTGTTCTTAACTTTTCAATTCTTGTATCACCACTTACAGACCTACTGAAAAAGGGAGTTAAATTTGTCTGGACCGATAACTGTGAATCCTCTTTCAGTAAACTTAAAGCTATCCTATTAAGTCAGCCAGTGCTCGCTACTCCAAATTTTGCTAAGCCTTTTAAGATGGCTGTTGATGCAAGTGATACAGGAGCTGGGGCTGTTTTGCTGCAAGATGATGATCAGGGTATTGAACACCCTGTATCTTATTACAGTAAGAAGTTCACTCCACCTCAAAAGAACTACTCAACTATTGAGAAAGAGCTTTTGGCCTTGATTTTGGGTTTACAGCATTTATCATTTTATTTGTGTTCTGGTTTTGACCCCATAGTCATTTATACCGATCATAACCCACTGAAATTCCTTAGTAAGTTTAAAGATAAAAATCAGAGATTGACAAGATGGAGTCTACTTCTTCAGGAGTATTCATTAGACATACAACATGTCAAGGGGAAAGAAAATGTTATTGCAGATTGCTTATCTAGACTTTAGACAGATTGTTTTAGAGTAATAAGAAATTTCCTTTGTAAATTTGTTTTTTCTTTGTGGGGAGGTGTTACATAGCGAATGATTTCATCATCCTTTGAGTAATTCTAACGTACAGTATGCTGTATGTTTGATCACGAGAGTGTTCTACCTCACTCCCCCCCTCCTCCCTTATAGTAGTGTAAGTCGTTCTTTCTGTTGTTCAGAGCAGGAGTGTCAACTCTTTGTCCCCTATGGCTTCATTTGCGCGTCCTTCTTACAAGTTGTATCAAGCTCTGCCGGCCCCTATATAATGAGCTCAGTCTCTACATTAATTGCCACTTAGATCTACTCCTCATTTTGTTCACATCTCTGTCCTCCCCTGTACAGTTGTTATTATTGTGAGTGCTCAGGAAGTCTCCAACCATCTAGCAGCTGTGTAATTTGAGTATAAGTGTTATTGCATTTTTCCTTGTACTGTGTAGTTTAAGGTGTTAATTCTTGGGCCTAGTAAAATTTTTGTGATTCATGTGTTTTGGGTGTCAGCCCTTAATAATATTATGTATCTGTAATAATATATCTTGCATTCACTGAGTATTATCTGGTATTCTCATTTTATCAGGGCTGACTTAGATAGATTTGCTCTCGCAAATTTCGTGTTAATAGAGGCTATTCCAGTTAACCATATCTTTAACCTGTTTTTTGCCATTACATTATCCTTATGAGTCCTGAATGTTTTGTTGTTAGTTTGAGCATTAAACTTTAACTTGTAAGTTTACCTAACTCTTTTGTTTTGAACCTGGAACTTTACGGGACAGTAGCGATTTTTAGGATTCTCACTTAAAGTATACATTATCTTTCTCTGTTCCGTAACAATATATATATATATATATATATATATATATATATATATATATATATATATATATATATATATATATACATATATATATATGCTGCATGTTTGATCACGATTCGCCTCGTGGCTTCCATAGTGACCAGGCTTGCATGTTCTACCTCACTCCTCCCTTCTCCTCCTTATTATAGAGTAAGTCGTTCTTTCTGTTGTTCAGAGCAGGATTGTAAACTCTTTGTCCCCTATGACTTCATTTGCGCGTCCTTCTTACAAGTTGTATCAAGCTCTGCCGGCCCCTATATAATGAGCTCAGTCTCTGCATTAATTGCCACTTAGATCTACTCCTCATTTTGTTCACATCTCTGTCCTTCCCTGTATAGTGTATTATTATTTTTGTGAGTGCTCAGGAAGTCTCCAGCCATCTAGCTGCTGTATAATTTGAGTATAAGTGTTGTTACTATTTTTCTTGTACTGTATGGCCTAAGGCGTTTATTTGTAGGCCTGGTAGGGTTTTTGTGATTCATCTAGAGTTTTTGATGTCAGCCAATATTAATAATACTTTGTATCTGTAATAATATATCTTGCTGAATATTATCCGGTTCTCTCATTTTTCAGGGCTGACTTAGATAAATTTGTTCTTGCTAAATTCGTGTTAATAGTGACTATTGCAGTTAACCATATATGTAACCTGTTTTGCCATTACATTATCCTTATGAGTCCTGAATGTTTAGTTGTTAGTTTGAGAATTAAACTTTAACTTGTAATTTTACCTAACTCTTTTGTACTGAACCTGGAACGTTGCGGGACAGTAGTGATTTTAGTATTCTCACTTAAAGTATTCATTCTCTCTCTCTGTTCCGTAACATAAATTTGGCGACCTCTTATCAGGATATTCAGGATATTATCATAAGGATATTGCTTGATATTTTGTGACTGTGATTTATTCATGATGTCTACTATTACTACTCTTGATGAAGCCAAAGATTTTTTGTCAAATGTGCAAACAGTGTGTGATGTAGAAAACAGAACAAAGAATGAACTTAAGCTTGTTGCTCAACAATTGGGAATTGCTGTTCGTTCTCATCAGTCTAAAGATCAAATTGTTGACATGATTAATGAAAGCTTGTTTAATGTAACTCCTCCAGATGAGCAAACGCAGATTGAAATAGCTAAGTAACAGCTAGCCCTGCAGGAGGCTCGTGCTAAGGAGGCTGAGTCTCAGGCTGGTATTCAGGAGGCACATTAACAAATTGAAATTGCTAGGATTCAGGCAGACCATGAGTATCGCATGAAACAAGGTGGAACTGGATCATCTCGCTCTGATGAGTTTGATGTGGCTAAAAATGTTAAACTTGTCCCTCCTTTTAATGAATCTGATTTAACAAAGTATTTTCAGTTGTTTGAGAGGGTAGCTACAGGTTTTCATTGGCTCAAAAACTATTGGCCAGTACTCCTTCAAACTGTTCTCACCGGTAAAGCTCAAGTAACTTATGCATCTTTGCCTCAGGATCAATCTGATAATTATGATGTAGTTAAGAGCTTGATTCTTAAGGCCTATGAGCTTGTTCCTGAAGCCTATAGAGTAAAATTTAGGACAACTTATAAGCAAGATAAGCAATCCCATGTTGAGTATGCAAAAATCAAAGAAGATCTGTTAGAGCAGTGGTTAAATTCTAAGAATGTAAATTCTGATTTTGATAAATTAAAGCAGATGATTTTGCTGGAGGACTTCAAAAGGTGTATTAATAAAGATGTAAGCCTATATCTTGATGAGAAAAGAATAGATAATTTGTCTGATGCTGCAGTTTTAGCTGATGAATATGTTCTCACTCACAAGAGATATTCTAAAGAAAAAAGGAAAGCTGAGAGTAAGTATGCTGCCTCTACTCAGAGTACAGGTAACAGGAAAGAGAATAAAGATGATGTTTCTCAGGAAGTAAATACCAGCTTCACCTCTAGATTTCTGAAAAGTAAATGTACTTATTGTAGTAAGCTTGGTCATACTATGGAGAAATGTTTCAGGAGACAGTGTGATGTGAACAAAAAGGAGTCCAGTCAATTGGTCTAGTGTCCACCCTTGAGAGTTCCCAGAATTCTTTAACCGAGTTAACTGAACCTGGTTTGAGGGGTAAATTAAATCCTCATGATGAAGCTCCTCTTTTGAGCAGTAACGTGGGTGACACTCTCAAGAGTTCATGTGCTAATTTCCTGTCTGATGGTTTTGTCAGTCCCCTGGACAGTAATGACAGGAAATCAGTTAAAATATATCGTGATACAGGTGCTTGCCAATCCCTTATGCTGATCAGTGTTCTAGGCTCTAATGTTAATTCTTCTGATGAAACTGTAATCTTACAAGGTGTAGGGAATAATGACTTCTCTGTCCCTCTGTGCAGAGTGAATTTAGAGTCTGATTTTGTTAATGGTTCTGTTATGGTTGCGTTGGTTGAGACACTCCCAATGTCAGGTGTAACTTTCTTACTTGGAAATGATATTGGTGGAAGTCAAGTGTGTCCAGCTCCTCAGTAGTCTAGTGAACCAGTGACTGTGACCCAGGATTGTGATATCCCTGATGTGTTCTCAGCATGTGCTGTCACTAGGACTAAGTCTATGGTTACCGGTGACTTAGAGGATAATGATGATGATGATGTTATCCTAGTTGACACTTTTCTTGCTAATTTGGACCACTCACCAGATGAGGCAGTACCCCATAGTGTTGATAATTTGTCTCGTCAAGAGTTGGTTGAGTTGCAGGTTGCTGACCCTGAGTTGAAAGGTCTAGCTAACTCTGCTTGCAGTGAGGAAGAGTCAGCTGGTGCTTCTACTTGTTATTATATAATGTCAGGAGTACTTATGAGGAAGTGGAGACCCCCAACAGCATCAGCCGACCGTGAATGGGAGGTTGTACATCAAGTTGTCATCCCTCGTGTTTGTAGGCAGGATATCATTAGAGTGGCTCATGATTCCAGTTTGGCAGGACACCTTGGAGTGAGGAAGACTGTGGCACGCATTTTGAAACACTTCTACTGGCCAGGTATCTTCAGAGATGTTTCCTGGTATTGTAAGACTTGTCACACCTGTCAAGTTGTGGGGAAGTGTAATCAGACCGAAAAGGTTGCACCTCTAGTTCCCATTCCTCTTTTGAGGCGCCTTTCACCCGTGTGTTGGTGGATATTGTGGGCCCTCTTCCTAAGACTTCTTCAGGATTTTCTTATGTGTTGACCCTGATTGATATGGCTACTCGTTATCCTGAAGCCATTCCACTTAGAAATATCTCAGCAAAGAACGTGGTTAAGGAAATGCTGGGGTTCTTCACAAAATTTGGTCTGCCCAAGGAGGTACAGTCAGACCGGGGAGTAATTTCATGTCAAATGTTTTCAAGGAGTCTCTGAAAGAGTTGGGCATCACCCAGATCACGTCCTCAGCTTACCATCCCCAGACCCGAGGAGCGTTGGAGAGATATTATCAAACACTCAAATCGATGCTCAGGAAATACTATTTGGAACATCAGAAAGATTGGGATAAAGGTTTTCCATTCGTTGTATTTGCCGCAAGAGAATCTCCAAATGAATCACTGGGCTTCTCACCCTTTGAACTACTGTTTGGCCATGAAGTAAGAGGACTCCTTAAGCCACTCAAGAAATGCTGGCTGTCGGAGGAAGATGACGTCAACCTGCTGGAGTATGTGATGAAGTTCAAAGAACGGCTGTCCACTGCTTTACAGCTGGCGAGAGAGAATTTAGGAGCTGCTCAGGAGAAGATGAAGACTTGGTATGATAAGAAGCCCAGGTTACGCCACTTTCAGCCAGGAGATCAAGTTTTGATTCTGCTACCAGTGCATGGGCAACCTCTTCAAGCCAAGTTTAGTGGTCCTTATTTCGTGGAGAAGAAACACAGTGATGTCAACCATGTCATCGCCACACCAGATCGTAGAAAGAACAAGCAACTTTGTCACATCAACATGCTAAAGTTATATCATAGGCGGGACGAAAATAACCCAGTCTGCACTGTAGCTGTTCCACCCGAGTCTGCAAGTGAAGTTCTCCCATGCAGTATGAGCCTGAGTGATAGTTTGGGGAAGAATCCTGATATCATGAATGATCTCCAGACTAAGCTTTCTCATCTAGCTCCCGAGGAAAGGCAAGAGTTTCCGGCATTACTGCAGGAGTACCCACAAGTGTTCCGTGCCACTCCAGGAAGAACCACTGTGTTGATGCATGATGTCGATGTTGGAGACGCAAAGCCAATTAAACTGCCTCCTTACCGTGTGAATCCAGTGAAAGTTCCTCTCATCCAGAAGGAGCTTGGCTACCTGTTGGACCACAAGATGATTGAGCCCTGTCAGAGCGAGTGGAGTTCTCCTGTCACTCTATTCCCTAAGCCAGGTGGGTCACAGCGGCTTTGCATTGACTACAGACGTGTTAATCAGATAACCAAAACAGACACTTACCCTCTCCCTCGCATGGAAGATTGCATAGACAAGATCGGAAAGGCTAGGTACATAAGTAAGTTTGATTTGTTAAAGGGATACTGGCAAGTACCTATGACTGAACGTGCTAGGGAGATCTCATGTTTTGTAACACTAGGAAAGACTTTTGCATGTTCTGTAATGCCATATGGTATGAAGAATGCACCAGCCACTTTTCAGAAGCTCATGAATGTTGTAACAGAGGGTTTGGCAGGGTGTGTTGTTTATATTGATGATGTATTAATCTTCAGTGACAACTGGAAAGATCACCTATGCCATGTCAGTAAATTTCTTGAGCGTTTCGTTCAGGCTAATCTTGTAGCTAATTTATCAAAGTGTGAGTTTGGTGAAGCTAAAGTTCAGTACCTTGGGTACGTAATTGGTGATGGACATGTTGCACCACCAGGAGCTAAGGTTCAGGTTATAAGTGATCTTCCCAGACCTAAAAGTAGGAAAGAGCTACAAAGATTTTGGGGAATGGTAGGTTATTACAGGAGATTTGTTCTTAACTTTTCAATTCTTGTATCACCACTTACAGACCTACTGAAAAAGGGAGTTAAATTTGTCCGGACCGATAACTGTGAATCCTCTTTCAGTAAACTTAAAGCTATCCTATTAAGTCAGCCAGTGCTCGCTACTCCAAATTTTGCTAAGCCTTTTAAGATGGCTGTTGATGCAAGTGATACAGGAGCTGGGGCTGTTTTGCTGCAAGATGATGATCAGGGTATTGAACACCCTGTATCTTATTACAGTAAGAAGTTCACTCCACCTCAAAAGAACTACTCAACTATTGAGAAAGAGCTTTTGGCCTTGATTTTGGGTTTACAGCATTTATTATTTTATTTGTGTTCTGGTTTTGACCCCATAGTCATTTATACCGATCATAACCCACTGAAATTCCTTCGTAAGTTTAAAGATAAAAATCAGAGATTGACAAGATGGAGTCTACTTCTTCAGGAGTATTCATTAGACATACAACATGTCAAGGGGAAAGAAAATGTTATTGCAGATTGCTTATCTAGACTTTAGACAGATTGTTTTAGAGTAATAAGAAATTTCCTTTGTAAATTTGTTTTTTCTTTGTGGGGAGGTGTTACACAGCGAATGATTTCATCATCCTTTGAGTAATTCTAACGTACAGTATGCTGTATGTTTGATCACGAGAGTGTTCTACCTCACTCCCCCCCTCCTCCCTTATAGTAGTGTAAGTCGTTCTTTCTGTTGTTCAGAGCAGGAGTGTCAACTCTTTGTCCCCTATGGCTTCATTTGCGCGTCCTTCTTACAAGTTGTATCAAGCTCTGCCGGCCCCTATATAATGAGCTCAGTCTCTACATTAATTGCCACTTAGATCTACTCCTCATTTTGTTCACATCTCTGTCCTCCCCTGTACAGTTGTTATTATTGTGAGTGCTCAGGAAGTCTCCAACCATCTAGCAGCTGTGTAATTTGAGTATAAGTGTTATTGCATTTTTCCTTGTACTGTGTAGTTTAAGGTGTTAATTCTTGGGCCTAGTAAAATTTTTGTGATTCATGTGTTTTGGGTGTCAGCCCTTAATAATATTATGTATCTGTAATAATATATCTTGCATTCACTGAGTATTATCTGGTATTCTCATTTTATCAGGGCTGACTTAGATAGATTTGCTCTCGCAAATTTCGTGTTAATAGAGGCTATTCCAGTTAACCATATCTTTAACCTGTTTTTTGCCATTACATTATCCTTATGAGTCCTGAATGTTTTGTTGTTAGTTTGAGCATTAAACTTTAACTTGTAAGTTTACCTAACTCTTTTGTTTTGAACCTGGAACTTTACGGGACAGTAGCGATTTTTAGGATTCTCACTTAAAGTATACATTATCTTTCTCTGTTCCGTAACAATATATATATATATATATATATATATATATATATATATATATATATATATATATATATATGCTGCATGTTTGATCACGATTCGCCTCGTGGCTTCCATAGTGACCAGGCTTGCATGTTCTACCTCACTCCTCCCTTCTCCCCCTTATTATAGAGTAAGTCGTTCTTTCTGTTGTTCAGAGCAGGATTGTAAACTCTTTGTCCCCTATGACTTCATTTGCGCGTCCTTCTTACAAGTTGTATCAAGCTCTGCCGGCCCCTATATAATGAGCTCAGTCTCTGCATTAATTGCCACTTAGATCTACTCCTCATTTTGTTCACATCTCTGTCCTCCCCTGTATAGTGTATTATTATTTTTGTGAGTGCTCAGGAAGTCTCCAGCCATCTAGCTGCTGTATAATTTGAGTATAAGTGTTGTTACTATTTTTCTTGTACTGTATGGCCTAAGGCGTTTATTTGTAGGCCTGGTAGGGTTTTTGTGATTCATCTAGAGTTTTTGATGTCAGCCAATATTAATAATACTTTGTATCTGTAATAATATATCTTGCTGAATATTATCCGGTTCTCTCATTTTTCAGGGCTGACTTAGATAAATTTGTTCTTGCTAAATTCGTGTTAATAGTGACTATTGCAGTTAACCATATATGTAGCCTGTTTTGCCATTACATTATCCTTATGAGTCCTGAATGTTTAGTTGTTAGTTTGAGAATTAAACTTTAACTTGTAATTTTACCTAACTCTTTTGTACTGAACCTGGAACGTTGCGGGACAGTAGTGATTTTAGTATTCTCACTTAAAGTATTCATTCTCTCTCTCTGTTCCGTAACATAAATTTGGCGACCTCTTATCAGGATATTCAGGATATTATCATAAGGATATTGCTTGATATTTTGTGACTGTGATTTATTCATGATGTCTACTATTACTACTCTTGATGAAGCCAAAGATTTTTGTCAAATGTGCAAACAGTGTGTGATGTAGAAAACAGAACAAAAGAATGAACTTAAGCTTGTTGCTCAACAATTGGGAATTGCTGTTCGTTCTCATCAGTCTAAAGATCAAATTGTTGACATGATTAATGAAAGCTTGTTTAATGTAACTCCTCCAGATGAGCAAACGCAGATTGAAATAGCTAAGTAACAGCTAGCCCTGCAGGAGGCTCGTGCTAAGGAGGCTGAGTCTCAGGCTGGTATTCAGGAGGCACATTAACAAATTGAAATTGCTAGGATTCAGGCAGACCATGAGTATCGCATGAAACAAGGTGGAACTGGATCATCTCGCTCTGATGAGTTTGATGTGGCTAAAAATGTTAAACTTGTCCCTCCTTTTAATGAATCTGATTTAACAAAGTATTTTCAGTTGTTTGAGAGGGTAGCTACAGGTTTTAATTGGCTCAAAAACTATTGGCCAGTACTCCTTCAAACTGTTCTCACCGGTAAAGCTCAAGTAACTTATGCATCTTTGCCTCAGGATCAATCTGATAATTATGATGTAGTTAAGAGCTTGATTCTTAAGGCCTATGAGCATGTTCCTGAAGCCTATAGAGTAAAATTTAGGACAACTTATAAGCAAGATAAGCAATCCCATGTTGAGTATGCAAAAATCAAAGAAGATCTGTTAGAGCAGTGGTTAAATTCTAAGAATGTAAATTCTGATTTTGATAAATTAAAGCAGATGATTTTGCTGGAGGACTTCAAAAGGTGTATTAATAAAGATGTAAGCCTATATCTTGATGAGAAAAGAATAGATAATTTGTCTGATGCTGCAGTTTTAGCTGATGAATATGTTCTCACTCACAAGAGATATTCTAAAGAAAAAAGGAAAGCTGAGAGTAAGTATGCTGCCTCTACTCAGAGTACAGGTAACAGGAAAGAGAATAAAGATGATGTTTCTCAGGAAGTAAATACCAGCTTCACCTCTAGATTTCTGAAAAGTAAATGTACTTATTGTAGTAAGCTTGGTCATACTATGGAGAAATGTTTCAGGAGACAGTGTGATGTGAACAAAAAGGAGTCCAGTCAATTGGTCTAGTGTCCACCCTTGAGAGTTCCCAGAATTCTTTAACCGAGTTAACTGAACCTGGTTTGAGGGGTAAATTAAATTCTCATGATGAAGCTCCTCTTTTGAGCAGTAACGTGGGTGACACTCTCAAGAGTTCATGTGCTAATTTCCTGTCTGATGGTTTTGTCAGTCCTCTGGACAGTAATGACAGGAAATCAGTTAAAATATATCGTGATACAGGTGCTTGCCAATCCCTTATGCTGACCAGCGTTCTAGGCTCTAATGTTAATTCTTCTGATGAAACTGTAATCTTACAAGGTGTAGGGAATAATGACTTCTCTGTCCCTCTGTGCAGAGTGAATTTAGAGTCTGATTTTGTTAATGGTTCCGTTATGGTTGCGTTGGTTGAGACACTCCCAATGTCAGGTGTAACTTTCTTACTTGGAAATGATATTGGTGGAAGTCAAGTGTGTCCAGCTCCTCAGTAGTCTAGTGAACCAGTGACTGTGACCCAGGATTGTGATATCCCTGATGTGTTCTCAGCATGTGCTGTCACTAGGACTAAGTCTATGGTTACTGGTGACTTAGAGGATAATGATGATGATGATGTTATCCTAGTTGACACTTTTCTTGCTAATTTGGACCACTCACCAGATGAGGCAGTACCCCATAGTGTTGATAATTTGTCTCGTCAAGAGTTGGTTGAGTTGCAGGTTGCTGACCCTGAGTTGAAAGGTCTAGCTAACTCTGCTTGCAGTGAGGAAGAGTCAGCTGGTGCTTCTACTTGTTATTATATAATGTCAGGAGTACTTATGAGGAAGTGGAGACCCCCAACAGCATCAGCCGACCGTGAATGGGAGGTTGTACATCAAGTTGTCATCCCTCGTGTTTGTAGGCAGGATATCATTAGAGTGGCTCATGATTCCAGTTTGGCAGGACACCTTGGAGTGAGGAAGACTGTGGCACGCATTTTGAAACACTTCTACTGGCCAGGTATCTTCAGAGATGTTTCCTGGTATTGTAAGACTTGTCACACCTGTCAAGTTGTGCGGAAGTGTAATCAGACCGAAAAGGTTGCACCTCTAGTTCCCATTCCTCTTTTTGAGGCGCCTTTCACCCGTGTGTTGGTGGATATTGTGGGCCCTCTTCCTAAGACTTCTTCAGGATTTTCTTATGTGTTGACCCTGATTGATATGGCTACTCGTTATCCTGAAGCCATTCCACTTAGAAATATCTCAGCAAAGAACGTGGTTAAGGAAATGCTGGGGTTCTTCACAAAATTTGGTCTGCCCAAGGAGGTACAGTCAGACCGGGGGAGTAATTTCATGTCAAATGTTTTCAAGGAGTCTCTGAAAGAGTTGGGCATCACCCAGATCACGTCCTCAGCTTACCATCCCCAGACCCGAGGAGCGTTGGAGAGATATTATCAAACACTCAAATCGATGCTCAGGAAATACTATTTGGAACATCAGAAAGATTGGGATAAAGGTTTTCCATTCGTTGTATTTGCCGCAAGAGAATCTCCAAATGAATCACTGGGCTTCTCACCCTTTGAACTACTGTTTGGCCATGAAGTAAGAGGACTCCTTAAGCCACTCAAGAAATGCTGGCTGTCGGAGGAAGATGACGTCAACCTGCTGGAGTATGTGATGAAGTTCAAAGAACGGCTGTCCACTGCTTTACAGCTGGCGAGAGAGAATTTAGGAGCTGCTCAGGAGAAGATGAAGACTTGGTATGATAAGAAGCCCAGGTTACGCCACTTTCAGCCAGGAGATCAAGTTTTGATTCTGCTACCAGTGCATGGGCAACCTCTTCAAGCCAAGTTTAGTGGTCCTTATTTCGTGGAGAAGAAACACAGTGATGTCAACTATGTCATCGCCACACCAGATCGTAGAAAGAACAAGCAACTTTGTCACATCAACATGCTAAAGTTATATCATAGGCGGGACGAAAATAACCCAGTCTGCACTGTAGCTGTTCCACCCGAGTCTGCAAGTGAAGTTCTCCCATGCAGTATGAGCCTGAGTGATAGTTTGGGGAAGAATCCTGATATCATGAATGATCTCCAGACTAAGCTTTCTCATCTAGCTCCCGAGGAAAGGCAAGAGTTTCCGGCATTACTGCAGGAGTACCCACAAGTGTTCCGTGCCACTCCAGGAAGAACCACTGTGTTGATGCATGATGTCGATGTTGGAGACGCAAAGCCAATTAAACTGCCTCCTTACCGTGTGAACCCAGTGAAAGTTCCTCTCATCCAGAAGGAGCTTGGCTACCTGTTGGACCACAAGATGATTGAGCCCTGTCAGAGCGAGTGGAGTTCTCCTGTCACTCTATTCCCTAAGCCAGGTGGGTCACAGCGGCTTTGCATTGACTACAGACGTGTTAATCAGATAACCAAAACAGACACTTACCCTCTCCCTCGCATGGAAGATTGCATAGACAAGATCGGAAAGGCTAGGTACATAAGTAAGTTTGACTTGTTAAAGGGATACTGGCAAGTACCTATGACTGAACGTGCTAGGGAGATCTCATGTTTTGTAACACTAGGAAAGACTTTTGCATGTTCTGTAATGCCATATGGTATGAAGAATGCACCAGCCACTTTTCAGAAGCTCATGAATGTTGTAACAGAGGGTTTGGCAGGGTGTGTTGTTTATATTGATGATGTATTAATCTTGATGATGTATTAATCTTCAGTGACAACTGGAAAGATCACCTATGCCATGTCAGTAAATTTTTTGAGCGTTTGGTTCAGGCGAATCTTGTAGCTAATTTATCAAAGTGTGAGTTTGATCAAGCTAAAGTTCAGTACCTTGGGTATGTAATTGGTGATGGACACGTTGCACCACCAGGAGCTAAGGTTCAGGTTATAAGTGATCTTCCCAGACCTAAAAGTAGGAAAGAGCTACAAAGATTTTTGGGAATGGTAGGTTATTACAGGAGATTTGTTCTTAACTTTTCAATTCTTGTATCACCACTTACAGACCTACTGAAAAAGGGAGTTAAATTTGTCTGGACCGATAACTGTGAATCCTCTTTCAGTAAACTTAAAGCTATCCTATTAAGTCAGCCAGTGCTCGCTACTCCAAATTTTGCTAAGCCTTTTAAGATGGCTGTTGACGCAAGTGATATAGGAGCTGGGGCTGTTTTGCTGCAAGAGGATGATCAGGGTATTGAACACCCTGTATCTTAATACAGTAAGAAGTTCACTCCACCTCAAAAGAACTACTCCACTATTGAGAAAGAGCTTTTGGCCTTGATTTTGGGTTTACAGCATTTTTCATTTTATTTGTGTTCTGGTTTTGACCCCATAGTCATTTATAACGATCATAACCCACTGAAATTCCTTAGTATGTTTAAAGATAAAAATCAGAGATTGACAAGATGGAGTCTACTTCTTCAGGAGTACTCATTAGACATACAACATGTCAAGGGGAAAGAAAATGTTATTGCAGATTGCTTATCTAGACTTTAGACAGATTGTTTTAGAGTAATAAGAAATTTCCTTTGTAAATTTCTTTTTCTTTGTGGGGAGGTGTTACATAGCCTATGATTTCATCATCCTTTGTATAATTCTAACGTACAGTATGCTGCATGTTTGATCACGATTCGCCTCGTGGCTTCAATAGTGACCAGGCTTTCGTGTTCTACCTCACTCCTCCCTTCTCCCCCTTATAGTAGAGTAAGTCGTTCTTTCTGTTGTTCAGAGCAGGATTGTCAACTCTTTGTCCCCTATGGCTTCATTTTCGCGTCCTTCTTACAAGTTGTATCAAGCTCTGCCGGCCCCTATATAATGAGCTCAGTCTCTGCATTAATTGTCACTTAGATCTACTCCTCATTTTGTTCACATCTCTGTCCTTCCCTGTATAGTGTATCATTATTTTTGTGAGTGCTCAGGAAGTCTCCAGCCATCTAGCTGCTGTATAATTTGAGTATAAGTGTTGTTACCATTTTTCTTGTACTGTATGGCCTACGGTGTTAATTCGTAGGCCTGGTAGGGTTTTTGTGATTCATGTAGAGTTTTTGATGTCAGCCAATATTAATAATACTTTGTATCTGTAATAATATATCTTGCTTTAACTGAGTATTATCCGGTTCTCTCATTTTATCAGGGCTGACTTAGACAAATTTGTTCTTGCTAAATTCGTGTTAATAGTGACTTTTGCAGTTAACCATATATGTAACCTGTTTTGCCATTACATTATCCTTATGAGTCCTGAATGTTTAGTTGTTAGTTTGAGCATTAAACTTTAACTTGTAATTTTACCTAACTCTTTTGTTATGAACCTGGAGCGTTGCGGGACAGTAGTGATTTTAGTATTCTCACTTGAAGTGTTCATTCTCTCTCTCTGTTCCGTATATATATATATATATATATATATATATATATATATATATATATATATATATATATACGCGGTATTCAGGGGTCATGTGGTGGTAGCGGTGTGGTAGGTGGAGGTCACTAGGTAGCATGAGTTTCTGCGTGGTAAGTGGTGGTTGTGTGTAGATATGTGTGGTAGGTGGAGGTCGCTATGTACTATGATATGGTAGTTTGTAAGGCGTGGTAGTACGGTTGGATTAATGTATCAGTGTGTAACTGATTGTGGTGGTGTAGTAGGTGATGATAATGTAGTAGTAAATTACCGAGTGGTATCAGACAGCAAGTGGCAGGTGCATGGTTGTGTGAGGTGGATGATGGTTGTTTGTAAGCTGTAAGTCAGTACTTACTGTCATTATTACAGGTGGCTGAATATTTGGGATTGTGTGGTTGCATGTGGCAACTGCTGATGGTCCGGCAGGTAGTGGTAATACAGTATCATGATTTAATGAGTTGCTCTTTGTGTTTTATGTCAAGTTGGTATGGCAGGTGTTTGTGCATTATAAAGTTGGGCTACGAGTGGTATTTGTATGGTTTGACTGGGGTCGCTGTGTGTGGTGGTAGATGATGTTGGTGGCGTAGAATGGTGTGGCAGATGTTAATGATGTGCGGGTAAAGGTTAAAGCATAGTAATGATTTTTGTGAGTGGTGGTTGTACAGCCAAATATATAAACCTGTTAGCCACTTTTGCCTCTTCAAATTACTGGATTCAAAGATCTTTAAGTGAAACGTGCTGGACAAAGATGCAAATTATCACGTATAGATAAATGATATATACACCTCAGTCCATTACGTCACATTCAAGCGTCTGGTAATCCAACAGTGATAGAGAGGCAGGAAAGGCGAATTAACTTTAGAATTTGGCGGAACGATATGGTCAGCGTGCTTGTGTGTAGCAGGTGGTATGACGGTAAGATAAGGTATGCTCTGTTCACTTTTACATGGTCAAAAATTGTCATCTCTCCATTTTGAATGCTCAGCTGTAACAACAGATTAGCACTAGAATACGATGCAAGTCACGAAGACGTGCTATGGAAACTGTGTAGAGCTGCAGCATTAACTTATTCTGCCACTGAGCCACGCAAAATAATCTGAGCCAAATTAAAGTGAAAGAACTATAGTCAGAGCTTTTTGGCAGGTGAATGATGTATGAATGATTGAAGACAAAATGGGTGTGTGGGTTATGCAAATCATTAGAGTGGCAGGAAAGGATGCATGGGAGTGGGACGGCTTTGAGTGATAGAAGAATGCATTTGGGTGGCAAAGCAGTTGTCAATAATTCCTTTACACAGTAAAGGCAAATTAATAATTTATATAAGAAGGCGTGGTAGCCTTAACAACTCTGGTACTGACATAATTTCTCGAAACGATGGCGGTGCCTAATGAAATACAGGGCGGGCCATATACTCATATAACCATTCACTTCCACGCCGCTGGCCGATTTCCCATGTGTTGTGGGGACGACTTGCTGTTACCAGCATCTGACCTGCATAAATTTATCTACTTTTTCCACCTACTCAAAGTTCCACAACTACGCCCACATTAGCCAACTGAGGTGTCCCCGTTACACAAAATACTGCCACGGGAGCTTATAGTGGAGTGTTATTTACGGGTCGCAGTGTATTTCTAAACTAACCCCAATATTCATGCAGGTTTGATTACTGACTCTTCGTTACTGCAAAGTCCGGAAGTGTAGAAGAATAACTACTGACTGGGGCAATGCATGGGCAGTGGATGAGTGGGTGATTTCCCAGCGTGAATGAGTGGCGCGGGTGTGGGGTGGTTAGAGTGAGTTGTGGGGGTGTTGGGGGTGGTGAGAGAGTGAGTTGAGGGTGAGTTGTGGGTGTCACGAGTTGGCGCGATTAAGTATTTGAATAAACTCGTGACATTAACTTTGGTGGGAAACCACGAATTCTAGTGGAATCCCAGTATTTATCACTCAGTTTAACCGCCACGTATTCACCCGATCGGGAGTGTTTTTCAGGACATTTTTCACTATTTCATAAGTGATCGTCTTTGTGCGCGACATTAACCTCCGCCTGAGTGATATTGCGGGTGTGTATCGCTCATCTGCGTTGGCCGATAGCAAGTGCGGCCACGACACTCGCCTCTCTCCCACAATTTGAATCAGTCAAGATTTGAGCGCCTCAGAAGCAGGTAGTGTGTGTGGCAGCGTCCTTCCTCAGCAACGACGCCTAGTTCCCGCCGCCGCCGTTGAATTCCCACCTAGCGTGATTGGCGAGAGACTCAGCGTGTGCAGCGTCCTTCCTCAGCAACGACGCCCAGTCATCTGCTTGGTCCACTTTTCTGACCAGTATTTCTTTTCGTTTTTCCTAGGTTTAAGAGTTTAGCTTTTGAGTGGGCGAGTGAGTGCGATCTCCTTATTTGAATTCATCTTGAGACTCATGTAACGTTAATTTATTTTATTGTAATCAATAAATTAACAGTTCTTTTTCTTGAGCTTAATGTAATGTAAATTCGTGTTTTATTTCTCCATAAGCTTATTCTAGTTGCAGCTTCTAGCTTGCATAAACGCTTTGTATTATTCATAACTGGTACTTAGGCCAGTCCTTTTTATTAACTTAAATCCGTTGTGCCATCTAGGAGTTAATTGCACCAGCAAGAACTTGTTTATCATTAATAGCATTATTGATTGTCAGGGGTGGAGTCACTTTCTCCAGAGGCCAACAGTACTAATAAACAGCACGTGTGAATAATTAGTCTCTGCTGTGTACTGTTGAGAAAGTTTATAAATTCTCGTCCATAGAGAATCGGCGAAGTAAGCCGGCATAAAGTAAACATTGCTTGATTTTCACAAAACAATTCATTGTCCTGCTCTCAAGTATTATTGAATAATTATACTTTAATACAGCATAAACATAAAAACCCCGTGACAGTGGGGATGTTGGGGATGGTGAGAGAGTGCGTTGAGGGTGTGTGGGGGAGGGAGAGTACAAAGTTGGGAAAGCATGTGAGGTGGGGGGAATGAATGCACTTCAATAAATATCCAGTAGTGAGGATACTAACAGAAAGGTTCAGTATTCGTGTAGTGGCGCTGATTAAAATCCTGAGACATGCGCCAAATACATGAACAGCTACGGTCAACAGTAGTTTACATGTCAGGGGTTCCGAAATTAACGAGGTAAAATTCCAACCCTCCCAACCCGCCTGAATATTTCCTGGTTTGTGTAACAAGATCTCATTAGGTTCTGACAAGATTTTAAGACTAAAAAATTGAAAACAACCCTTCCAACCCGCCCAAATATCTGCTGGTCAGTTCAATAAGATCTTGTTACGTTCTGACAAGGTTTCGAGAAGATGCAGAGAAATTGTACAGTCGAGGACGAACGTATGCCTAATACTTAAATTTTTCCCTTCTCGCTTCCCTCTGTATCCTGATATTCCTCAGCTGAGGGAAGCTTAGTTTGCTTCTCTATCCAAAGATGATGCTCTGTCCCAGAAAGTCTGCATCAAGAACACTGACCTAATATTAAACAAACCAGCACATACAGTGCACACGGGCTGGGTGTAAATATGTTCCATGTGCCAGTCCCAGTTATCTTCTATGTTATTTTATAGTTTGCGTTAGTGATATCAGGGCGTAATGTGCCAGGGATAAGTAGATTTAACAGGCAACGAAATCACTAAGCAAGAGGCATTACGGTATAAAGCCAATGCGGAAATGGTCACAATAAACAAGTCAGTGGGAACAGTGCACAAGCTGTAAATAAAGTACTGGTCTCTATCCTCCGGTAAAGGGATAATGTGCATAATAAATCGCTAAGGATCAGGCGATACTACATCTAAACCAGCGCGGATGGGGCCGTAAAATTAAATAAACCAGCGGGCAAAGTAAAAATGCTCCTGGTGTCTATCCTAGCTGAGACAAATTACGGGATTTATTTTTTTTCGACAGTTAATTTTGGACCAGAACATACTGACAAAGTGTAATGTGCAAAATAGACCAAGGAAGAGGCATTAACGATATTTTTCACTGCTATATAACCAGGTGTAATATGCACATTAAATCGCTAAGGACAAGGTGTTGAGCGATATCTCTTAAGCAAAAGAGACCACGGCCCTGATGTTAGATGCATACCCTGGTCTTAAAACTGCTTCTGGTCTCTCTCAGGTCCTACAGCTGCTAATTAGAATAGTCCCCATTTTAAAGCAGTGATAGATCGTATTTACAAACTCTCCTTTGCTTAAGTTGTGTCCAAGGTCCGCGTTCTCATCGGGTAAGGAATCTCCCTAACACCTTTTCCTAAGCGATTTATTTTATCATACTGTACTCATGTTGCATAAATCCATCCAATATCACCATACTCTACATAAATAACGTGCAAAAAGATATTAATCACCCATATACAAAATTAAATAGCTAAGGAAAAGGTGTTTGGGAGCCTACTTAACCGACGACAGACTGCATGGACTGTATATATGTTCTTCACTCGTACACTTACCAAACACTTATTATCAAATCAGAGTAATACAGTGACGTACAAACAACAAAACGATCTACAATAATGGATGTTATGGAGAACTGATTAGGATCTTTTGTAAATACAGTCCAAAGGGGGATTTATGATTATCTAGTAGGATTAAATCTCACTCAAATCCAGCTGGCTACCCAACCGGATCAACCAGTAATATCTGAAAAAAAAAAAAAATGCAAATGACACGGTAGCCGGGTATTTGATTTTAATGTTTGCAATTGTCGTTCTCAAAACAGATTCGATGAAAATCCGCGATTCTAGGTTTTACTCCATGCAGACCCGTGGGACTGGGGAGAGAATTTATAAACTCCCTTAAGCTCAGGTTTGTGTATATCGCTCCACGAATCACATTAATAAAGGAATCTAATTCATTTTAACAGCAAAGACGTCTCTGTAATAGTTAACTTTTTAATACAGATTGTTATGATTTTCGTATCTTATTTGTGTATGCATGTATGTATGGATTTCATTTCAATCCATCAATCAATCCATCAATGCATCTATCTGAATGTATATCTATCTATAATCCCGGAGGGGGTGGCCACAAACAAATCGCCATGACGCAGTATGATTTCCGATGAAAATTTATATACTGCTACGGTTCAAAGTTTATCAAAAAGTTGGTAAGGAACGTGTATACCTACTGGCCCACAGCACGTAAATTTCGGGTCCGTTATCAAAAAACTTACCGATTGCTACAACAGGGAGCAAATTAGTGTGGTTGCTAAAGAAAGAGGATAGGTGGTGGTTCCCCAGACGTGCGCAATGCGCATGAGTGGTTTCTGAATGTAGTCCTTACTATAGTTTAATAAAGACTGTGACCCGACAGAGTGTTTAGAGGGTGAAGTGTTGGTCAGGTGAGTGTCTTAGGAAGTGCTGTAGATAGTGATGTTTTGTGGAAGAAATAGTTGAGATGATGTTAATTACTGTGTCCGACCTGCCAACGTGCGTATAGGGTGGAAGGTTGTCTGGCTCTGTGTTTTGGCAAGTGATGTAGAGAGTGATGTGATGTGATTACTGCAACATATCTGAGGTGGTGTCCTGGGCGAGATACAAGTGGAAAGGAAGCTGTTGAGTTTTTTTTGTTGGTGGTGGTAGTGCTGCGTCTGTCTGAATAGTTTTTGTGTGAAAATTCAACACGGGACTGAACAGACTCACAACAATGACCTCTTTAGCACAAGGGAATTCTATGTATTTATTTTTTGCTGTCTCTCCAGACGTTTATATTCACCTAAAAAAGGAGTTTTGAATGTGAAGGAGTAGACACGGCCTTCGCTAATATCTTCACTTCAAGTTAAATAAAATAGATTGGCAAGTCTGATTAACATGAAAGATATGTCCACAGGTTGAAGGCGTTAATACAATTGAGACGTTGTTGTAATGTAGGTTGAAAGGCGTGGACGACAGTACTGATGTGGGTGAAAGGGTGGTGAGAGATTGGGTGCTGAACTGTGTGTGGGCGAGAGAGTGAAAGTGAGAGAATTAGTGTTAGTGAAGATGAGGAGATGGTGATGAGAGGGTAGGGGTGAGAGGGTGTTGCTGTGTGTGTGGGTGAAAGGGTGGGTGTATGACGATGTGGGTTGAGTATGTGAGTGAAACAATGGGTGCAAGAGGGTACGTGGATGAGAAGGTGTATGTGAAGGAGCGGAGGAAGGAGGATGTGGGTGAGAGGGTGGGAGAAGCAAGGGAAGCAGTGAGTAAGCAACAGGTGCCATTTGGCTATGCACCAAAGTACGAGCAAATCAGGGAAAAAGTAGGTGATTGGTAAGGGTGTGGGCGTGCGTGTATGACTAAGGGTGGGGAGGGGGAGTACGTGGGGGTGGAGGGTGGAGTGGTTGGTAAGGAAGACTAATTTGGATGCACGTGCCTGTCTAAGGGTGAAGGGGGTGCATGAAAGTGGAGAGGTAGGCAGAGCCTGTCTAAGGGTGAAGGGGGTGCATGAAAGTGGAGAGGTAGGCAGAGGTGGAGAGGAGAGGTGAGTGGATGTGGATGAGGGGGGTGGAGGGTAAAGTAAGCAAAGGGGGGGGGAGGTGAGAGTGAAGTGATGATTGGGGGTGGAGGGTAGAGTGAATAGGGAGGTGAGTGAGGGAGTAAGGTTGGGTAGGGGCTGACGATGGACTAAGTGGAGAGGGGCGAGGGTGAAGGGGTGAGTGGACAAGGGTGAAGGGGTGGATGGACGAGGATAGAATGTGTGGATGGATGGATGAGGGTGAGTAAAAGTGGAGGGGTGGTGGGTGGAGGGAGAAGGTGGTAGTGGAGGGCTGATGGTAATGAAAAGATGATACTGATGAATGCTGGTGGTGCATGGTGGATGATTAAGTGTAGCCGTGATAGTCAACATGAAATCCCTTGCAGAACCAGACCTGCTCCTCGGAAGGGGAGTGGTAACCCGAGTAAACCATCAACCATAATGACGAAGAACAAATGGGAAGGAATGCTTTTCGTGAAAGTGGATGCATATAAAAGAGGAAATGTAATGGCTGTGAATATGTGTGTCAGTCCGTATGTCATCCCTACGAATAAACAGGACGCGCAAACATGGAACCATATGAAGGGACATACAACCAGCACCCACTTAAATGCCTGTTATGTCTTGGTGTCGAACCCTGGATTTAGAGAACATGCAGATCGGGGGAAAAACGTTGTCAATGGGCCACCACATTCTCCGGTGGTGCTGATTGGTTCACATCTTTCTGCATGTGGATGGCGATGATGATAAATGTGGGTGACGTCGCTCTACTGTGGGAGTTAATGTGGCGTGGGTGTGGTCAGCAAGGTGCAGGTATAAATGAAATGAGGGGAAGAGGAGGATGTTCATGAATAGGTATGAGTGTTGTGAGGAGAGGCTGTGTGTGTGTGTGTGTGTGTGTGTGTGTGTGTGTGTGTGTGTGTGTGTGTGTGTGGCGGAGAAGGGTGTGTATGTAGGTGTGGGTGTGGCAAGGAGGCTGAGGAAATGCGTGTGTGGGTGTGGATGTGGGTGTGGCGATGAGGGTGAGGAATTTGTTTGGGTGTGGGTGTGACGAGAAGGCTGAAGAAGTGCATACGTGTGGGTGTGGGTGTGGCAGGAGGCTGAGGAAGTGCGTCTGTGTGGATGGACGGCGAAGGATCGGCTATAAGACTAGAATTACAGTTACGGAAATAATTAAGCATGCAATTCATCACGATACATCAAAAGACAGAGAACAATGATTCTCAAAACCCAGTGATGTGATTTTCGAAGTCCAACAAATATTTCAGAATATTTCGCAAGGAATTCTTAATTGCTGGACTCTAAACTGGAGTGATATTACTTCTCGCAGCTACACATGTTAACGGGTGTGGGTGGGTGTGAGTCGGAGATGAGTGGATAGAGATGTCTGGGTGTGGATATATAGATGCAGATAAGCCTGTGTGTATGAGTGCGGGTGGGTGTGGATGCGGGTGTGTCTGGGTGGGGAGGAGGTCAAGTATGCGTCAGGGAAAGGAGTGAGAAATGACTGAGGTGGACAGATATAAGGAAGCCAGGAAACAGAGAGAAGGATGACGGTAGCGGGATAGTGACTGGAGGAAGAGGTAGAGAGACGAGATGAAAATGAGTGAAAAGAAAAGTGGGCAGGTATGTGCGGGTCATGGGGAGGGAGGGAGGGGAGTGAAAGGTAAGAACTGAATGGTAGTGGAGGGGTAGGTAGTAGCGAAGTAGTAGAGTGAGAGTAGAGGAGTGAAAAAAGGGTAGAGGGATTCGGAAAATGTAGACGTAGAAAGGTAGTGGGGAGAATGGATAGGGAAGAGGGAAATGAGTTAAACGAAAGAGAATAGAAAAGACAGTGAGAGGAGTGAGAGGGGAGGGGCTGATATAAGCAGGTCATGGCGGAAAGGGAGAGGCTGGGAAAGGAGAGAGATGGGGAGGGGCTGATATAAGCAGGTCATGGCGGAAAGGGAGAGGCTGGGAAGGGAGAGAGATGGGGAGGAGAGTCAGGAAGGGAGAGAGATGGGGAGGAGAGTCAGGAAGGGAACAGAAGAATGAGGGTAGTACAGTGGTGACAGAAAAGCGTGCATGGAGAAAAGAATAAAAGGGGAAGCAGGTATAAGGAGGCCATAGAGGAAAAAGGAGGAAGAAAGAGATGAGGATGAAGGAAGCAGGGCAACGGAAGGTGGGGGGGGGGTATAGTGGAGAGGGGAATGGAGGAAGGGTGGGAGGGGACTGGGGGAATGGTGGGAGGGGTCGATGAGTGTGTGTATGTAAGGTGAGGAGGAAGGGCCGGGTGGTCGCCGGATCATGGTAGGGGCAAAAGCAGGTCGACTCCTTTACGCCATCCCACCCTACTCCACCCCTCCCGCCACCTGCACTCTAACCTAACCCTCACTGCATTTAACGATTCACATTTTACATTATGCTTCCACTAGTCCATTCCAGTGAACTTTATATTATTTCATGGAACTGTAGGGGAATCAAAGGAGCCTGAGTGTTAATACAGGTACCAATAATCCTCTCACGGTTTGGACATCTCTAGTGTTTCAATCCACCTGATGTCAGACGATTTTATTCAGCTGAGTGTGAGTCAAAGGAGCTTGAGTGATACCTGTTCTTTTTTACTTTTTCACATTCTCCCCTTTTTAAATATCTACACCCAACTACCTCTGATTATAATGCTTTCATTCTAATTCAACGGGTAGTTATTATATTTTTTTCTATTCCTTTTTTTTATTTCATTACGTACACTTCCTCTGTTCCATATTGTCAAACTTTCATTAGTTATTTAATTTATCAAGCTGTTTTTGGGGACGATTATTCTCTTTATTTAACTCTATAGAGCCAAAGGTTGTTGCACGTGGGGTTTTACGGGACAGATATTAACGTACCGCCCGTCGCTTCCTGGTTCATAGTCGCGAAATTCGTTGGTTCAGACTTAACCCTTTATGTAGAGGTGAGCCATTTTCGTTCTATTCAGGCAGTTATCGGATTCTTTAATTCAATTCACTTTACACACACACACACACACACACACACACACACACACACACACACACACACACACACACACACACACACACACGCACGCACGCACGCACGCACACGCACACGCACACGCACACTAAAAGTACCGGCTAAATCTCTGAGTAGCCTTTCTGCATATTCTTGCCATGATAATATACACATTTCTTTACCTCTACCATATATATATTTTTTTTATTTTCTTTCACGCTGCTTTTACATTCAATCTTCTTTACTAATATGTACACTACATGATTTCTGCAGCGTCTTCTCATGTTCTTCCTCTCTTTTCAACTTTTATAAACAGCTTTTATGCTGAGTTTCTCTTTTTCTGATATTCACACCACCTGCCATTCATCCTTTCGCTTCTAGACAGCTTTCCTTATTAAAATAAAAAGTAATATAAGTGATACACAGAATAAAACAAAAATGGGTTGATGGATATAATTTCTACAATCTTTTCACTGCAAGGGATCCACACAAAGCTGAATAAAAAAAATACTTTGGTGTTTGCCAGAAAAAAAGCTTCAAAAATGCCACTATATTCATCAGGATATTTCCTTTTAAAAATATTAGTAATTTTAATATGCAAACTAACCCCAGCCATTTTCCATTTCTCCTTACTTTTTTTTTTTTTTTTAATTCAATGCTGTTTCTCGTTCATCTGGGCAGTTTTTGGGTTGGTTCTCCCCCCCCCTCTCTCTCTCTCTCCGTTAATATACTGCTGTTTCTATTAGCCAATTAAAACCCTAACTCTCTCCATGATATAAAATTCCCTAATTCGTTTTCTTTAATCGTTTAATGCTCACGCCCTCTCTCTCTCTCTCTCTCTCTCTCTCTCTCTCTCTCTCTCTCTCTCTCTCTCTCTCTCTCTCTCGTAATTTAAAGCCCCACCTATCTCATACCTCCGATTTTTCCTTCAATTATCCCGACCGTCAGAGCACACGCATCAGACGGAATTCATAATATAACAACTCACAATATATTACATGTTAAGTGAAAAAGGTTAAGTAAAGAGAAAAAAGGTTATATTGATTTTTAGGGTGATAAGTGCTGAATAAGTTAAAGGAGATACGGATGACGAGTTGATTGCATATAAATTAGGAAAAGGAAAAGTGTAGGTATGATCTTGAGAAATTAAAGACTGGGAGAGAGAGAGAGAGAGAGAGAGAGAGAGAGAGAGAAACCACAAAACCTCATTACAAACCAATTATTCTCTTCATATTTGTATTTCCTTTATGTTCCTACACCACCACCTCTCCCTCCCCCCCTCCTTAGCTTTCCCTTCCCTCCTCCCTTATTCCCCTTCCTCCTTTTCTTGCCTCCTGCTCATTCTCTTTCTCCTACCGTCGATTTCGTCTTTTCCTCCTCCTCCTCATATGTCCCCCTGAGCTTTCTCCTTATCTCTTGCTTTTCCCTCTTCCGTCCCCCTTATTATTTCCCTCTCTTCCCTCTCCTTCATACCCCCACCCTTATCTTCCCCCCTCCCCCTACCCCACCCACCAACCACAAGCATCCCTCGCATTAGTACAAAGTGAAAGTCTGGTTTATTGTATCTCAACTTTAATAGTTAAGCGAGGGATGTCTTGGAGTCGGTGGTGGGGGGAGGGAGGTGAAGTGAGGGGGGAGGGAGGTGAAGGGAGGGGTGAGGGGGAGAGAGATGTGAGGGGTCTGGAGGAGAGGGGAAACTGTTGAGGGCTGGAAGGGGAGAAGGCTAAGGGATGGTGGGGGGGGCTGGTGGGTGAGAGAGTGAGGGTTGGGAGCAGTGATGGAAGAAGGGTAAGAGGGTAGGAGGGATGAGGGAGAAAGAGTGAAAGTAGGGAGAAAAGGGGCTGGGGGCTGGGGAGCGGAGGTAAGGGCAAGAAGGATAGAGGATGAGACTTGCAGGAGGAACAGGGAGGGGAGAGGGCTGCTGTATTAGGGGACAGAAGAGGGAGAGCTAGGGAGCTTTGGGAAAACAGGAGGAAGGGTAGAGGGAAAGCTGGGGAGGGTAGAAGGAGAGCTGAGGAGGCTTTTGAGAGAGCTGAAGAGGGTAGAGGGAGAGCTGAAGAGAGTAGAGGGAGAGCTGAAGAGAGTAGAGGGAGAGCTGAAGAGAGTAGAGGGAGAGCTGAAGAGGGTACGGGGCCAGCTAAGGGGTTTTGGTGGGGAGGCAGAGAGAGAGAGGCGTCCCGAAGCGACGTAATTATTTATGCATGGGGTGGGGAAGATGCCGTGTTTGGGCACCCCCTAGTTGTGTGCAGCAAGGATTATTAAGTTGGGGAGGATGGGTTATCTAGGGAGGTATAGTAAGATGGCCACGCTTTGTTAAGGTAGATTTATTTACATGGACAGGTTAGTTAACATAGGGACGGTTTTATTAAGGTGTGGGGGAGGGTTAAGGAAGCTATATTAAGTCGGCCACGGTATATTAGGTAGATATATTAACATGGACAGTCGTGTTAACAAAGGAACGGTTTTATTAAGGAGGGGGTTACAGTACGGAGGGATTATAAAGCTAACTCTTTTAGCTTGGATATGCCTTTTTTTTGGATTATTATACCTAAAGCCACATGATATTACACAGCTTTGATAAGACGTCCCTGGGTTACCATTTGGATTGTCAACCCCTTACTTCCAATTTTACATTTAATTTTGCTACCAGGGATAATCTTCATCTCAGGGGAGACTAAGAACTGGAAGGGGTCAATACAGCCACAGACCCCTGACGTATAAAGCCAGGTTCTTTATCCTTGACCTAAATCGCGATAGTATTTTACATTTATGGCGCTCCAGGTGTCGCTCCAGCATAATAAAATCCCATAACATTAGTCGAAATAAAGCAAAGCAGGCAATTAACAGGCAGGTGGTTCAGGTGGGCACGGTCAACAGATACTATGAATGCAAAGAAATATGACGTTCTTGGGCTGATGGGGTTAAGGTGATATCAGTAAGGTGCAGAAGATATTGACTTTGCGATATTCTTAACCCCGTCGTCTTATCCATCACCTTATTAAAAAGTATCAATAAAGGAATGGTTTATCAAGGAATTATTTGCATAGGAAGCGTTTATTTAAGAAGGGATATTAACATGCGTAGGGTTTATTAACGTTATCAGCATAGAAAGAGCTTGATGATAGGGGTACGGCTGCTAATGAGTGGGTTACTCATGGGGCTAATGAGGGAAGAAGATGGCCAGATAGCGGAGTGGAGGTGGTTGTTCCCCCCCCCTCTCTCTCTCTCTCGACGATTTTAATTAGGTGAAAAGGATGGGAGAGTATTGGATTACTGGGAGGTCAAGGGTGAGTGAGAGAGGGGAATGATACGTGAGGGGACTGGAAATGTGTGGCAAGGATGGTGGGTGGAGGAGAAGAGGAAGGGGGAGGGGAGGTATACGGGGAGTGGGTATGAGGGATGAAGAAGAAGAGATAGATACAAAGAAGGGGAGAAAGTTGGGGTAAGGAACGAACAGTGAACAAGGCAGAGTGGAGGGGAGGAGTGAGGGGGTGAGGGGTGAGATGGGGATAGGGTAGGGTGCATGAGAGATTAGGAGGTGGGAGAGGTGAGACGATGGTGTAAGGAGGGTGGGTGGGGTTATGGGAAGGGTGGAAGGTGGGGGTTGGAAGGTGGGGGGTGGAAGATGGGTGGGTAGGGATGGCATTGGGGGGGGGGGATGAGAAGATACGTATTACTGGCGTGGTTAATCACACCCCGCACTGTTGATAAGGAATGATAACACTGCCTCCACAAGTAATAAGTGAAATTCCAGGGAGTGGCTAAGACAATGCTAAGTCTGAGCCCGCCAAGACCACCTACTCTTATCGGGGCCACAACACCTTATTGGTCAGAGAACATGGGATAATATACAGCAATATCAGAGGGCGGCAGTATGTCCTTCCATGTGTTGATATAAAATATCTAGACTTCACCATATAAACGTCAGACCAACCACACTTACCGCGATTATATCTTATTAGTTAAAATGCATGAAATATCTGCATTAAAATATGGGGCCGGTAGTGTGTCCTTCCATGTGCTTGTGTATTATATTTGCATCCTGTCAGTTCCCCCTCGATGGCACGTATTCTCGTACGTTAAGGAGGCTCCCTAACAAATCTTTCTCATTGAATTACTTTTGGATGTGGGTGGTTAATATCCCTTTGAACGCTGTTTATACAGAGTATGGTGATACTGGAATGATTTACGTAATACGGAAGAAGACAGTGAGGTGTAATAAAGAAACTAAATCGTTTTCAAAAAAATGTTAGGAAGCTTCCTTAACCTATGAGCAAACGGGTCAATGACACACGCATATCAAAATTACAACATATTTTGGCAATATATTAAAATTTTTGCTGCACAATCACGAGTCGGTAGTATGTTCATTCATGTGCTCATGTTCGCTTCCTGTCGAGAATTTGACATACATAAACATCGTCATTATCGCACGCTTATTTGGACTACGACGCCATTTTGGTCAGAATACAAGAAATATTTGCATTAGAATCTGAGGCGGGTAGTATGTCCTTTGATGTGCTTGTATCCTATGTTCGCACCCCGTTAGACCAGCCTCACTACCGCACGTTTATTGGGATCGCAACCCCTCGGAAGAGATGAAATATTTGTGGTAAGATTAAGGAGCCGAGTATGTCAATTCATGTGCCGGGTCCCAATGAAAAAATAAAAATCCATTCTCTTGCAGGCAAGTGAGGGCGAATATAAATTACTTGAAATTGTGGCGATTAAATATGTTTTAAGAATATTACTGATGTGACACATTTTTTAGCCACCCATCAAAAACTAAATTAATATATGTACAAAAATAAAATGTGGAAAAAGAAGACGAAGAAGAGGAAGGAGGAGGAGGGAGGAGGAGGAGAGATGCTTAGTCCTTTTTTTTCCTTTTTTTTAACCAGGTGCATACATAAACAGGAAATCTAGGAATGGGAATATATTTTTGGCAGTCTCCCAGGTAAAAACAAATAGCCTCTCTCTCCGCCGTCATACAAAAGTAGGCATAAATCAGGACTTTGAATTTATGAAGAAGGATGTTTTTGAAAATTACCAAGGCGTCAGTTTCGCTACCTACGTGAAAAAAAAAAAATACAAAGAAATATTCCTACCTCTCCTTTCAAGCTAATGTAGGCACAGAATAAGACTTAAGTTTATGAAGATGAATGCTTAAGAATATGACTCTGGTGTTCGTTTCCCAGCCCAAGACTAAAGTTGGTTTCTTATATGCGGGAACAAATAAGGACTGGTGTTTATGGAGAGAAATATGTAAATGTTAGTTTGCCTGCAAAAACAAATGGTGTGCCTCCTTCAAGCAAATAATTATAGCACACGCAAACACTGTGGATATACAGTATATTGTTGTACAGTATATTTAGAGATGTTTGCGTATAAACAAACTTACAAAGAGATAAAAGAATGCGCATGTATATAAGGCAAATAGTAAATAAGTTATAACAGATGTATCAGTAAAAAAAAAAAAAAAATTCCTCCCCACTTCCAACAAACATGAGGATAAAAATGATTGGATGTGAAACTACAAAAAAGTGAGTTAGGTATGGGACGGGGACAGTGAAGGGGTAAAGTGTGGCGTGGATGGGAGGGGGTGAAGGGTGAGTGTCAAGAAGGGAGAGTGTGAAGGATGAGAGGGCAGAGGGGAGAAAGAGGGAGAGAGAATGTGTGGTGGTAGGATCGAAATGGGGGAGAGGGAGGAGCTGAAGACTAATAGAGAGAGAGAGGTAGAAGCGAGAGAAGCGAGGGAGAAGAAAGAGAAAGACGGCAGAGGGCTTAAAGAACAGATGGCAAAATGTAACAAGAGAGAGAGAGAGAGAGAGAGAGAGAGAGGAGCAAGAAATATCTCCCCCTCCTCCAGCCCATTTACAGGCGAAGCCAGGACAAGAGATGCTATCACTCTATCTACAACAGCATCTCTCCACTGACCCTTCCCCCTCCCCTCCCCTCATCCCCCCCCCCCGCCACCACACTCTACTTGACCCCCTGACCTCCCGCTGACCCGCCCTGGGGACCCAATTAGGCACCAGACCCATTTACTCTCCATGGTCTGAAGCACACCACTATAATATTTTTATCGTTCTTGCACTGTCGCTTGACTGGGCTGGCGACGACGACGACGATGACGACGACGATGATGATGATGATGATTCGTGCATGATTAGGCAAACGGTGTTACCTTGTGTGTGTCGATGTTGATTGAGATGGTGATCGTGATGGAATGATGATGAATGATGACGGCGATGGTCATCATGATTATGAGATTTCTGCATGATTAAGTACTATACTTTTTCCATCGTTGTTAACTATGATGGTGATGATGATGAGTATGATTACTTAGATGATGATGATGATGATGATGATGGTGATGATGATGATGATGGTGATGATGATGATTATAATGATTATGATTACTTAAATGACGATGATGATGATGATGATGGTACTGGACGATGACAATTTCTCATCTCTTTTGTTCAGTGAGACGATGACGATGACATAAAAAAGCTAAAGGTGAAAGTGAAGGTGATGGTGGTCATCATTAAATTTATTATTATTATTATTATTATTATTATTATTCTTACTCTAGGATTAAAGGTAGGCCACAAATAGCACTACCATGAATCATCACCAGACAGGTACACATTATTTCAATACTTCGCAATTTTCTTACACTATTATTTTCTTATCAAATATATTGCTGATAATTCTCCTTCTTTTGTGCTCTCATTTTCCTATTTCGCGATCCTACTTACCTCATTTATTAGTGGGAAATACGGTTTTGATGATGATGATACAACACACGTACACAAGCACATTACCTGCTGCACATGCACACACACATAGCCTATATACATACACGTGCATACATATTTACACGAGGAAGGAAAACACACACACACACACACACACACACACACACACACACACACACACACACACACAAAGGAAAACTCACATATAAATAAGAAATGAGTCATGTCCGGGTTACGCAGGGTCGAGTGGAAGGCGAGGGAGGGGGCAAAGGGAGGGAAGTGGGGAGAAGGAGACGTTTGGGAGGAAGGGGTGAGGAGAGACAGGGGAGGGAAGGGCGGAAGTATAAGGAGTGGAGAGAGATGAGGGGGGTAGAGGGTGGAGAAGGGGTAAAAGAGGGGGAGTAGATGAGGACAGCGAGGGGGGTGAGGGAGTCGGAAGGGGGATGGTGATGGGATGAGAGGAGGGATGAAGGCAAAAAATGGGTGAGGGCAAGGGGAAAGAGTGAATGAGTGGCCAGGGAATACGGGGAGAGGGCAGAAGGGGGGTCCAAAAATACGGGATGAGGAATAGGCCAGTGCACTGAGTGGTCCTGACATCTGGTGGGAGTCTGTGAACTTCCCCCAGATGCGCCTGTCGCGGGTGTGAGGGTTACAGCTACCAATATTTTATGTTATTCTACCCAAAGCCAGCTTAAACTGAATGTTGTTACGTTGAACATCAGGTTTACACCAGCAAAACGAAGGGTTCTACAATATTCATGGCCTTATAAAGAAGATGGGTTGGGGAAAAATAGTATTCAAACATATGTTCTACTCCTGTCTATCAGGTGATTTCTAGGGATGTATTAAAGAGGGTTCATGTGGAAATATTGTTTCCATGGATGTATAAAGACGGTAAGTAATTCGAAAAAGGGTAATAGGATTTCCATTTCTTAAAGAACAATGATGAAAGATAAGGATAAATTCGCCATGCGACATTTCCATTCGGTACTGGGCTCTGCCATACGTACGATTGTAAACAAACACGAAACTGGCGAGATGCGTCGGTGATGGGATGACTTGGTTGATCTGAAATGTTTATTGTTGTAAAGGTACAGAGTGCTAATACAACAAAAGAAGGTGGTGGGTCGTGCCACACCCTTCCTTTTGTCGTGCATTTATTTTATAAATATTCTCCACCGATAAACAGTAGAGTTTTGCTTACACTAGCTTGAAGCAGTACATTTTTTAGCAACTATGACTAGGAAACATAAGGCACACACACCCTGTATGAATACACTTCTTTCTCCGTTTGACAACTGTTTAGTTGACTATATAGTCTATACATGACCCTTTTTTTTATTGGTATTTCTCCCTTACACTGCCTTGGAAGTGCAGTTAATAGCGGCTATTGCTAGGTAGCGGAGTGCTGTGGAGGATAGAACAGAGGATAACAAGAATCATAGAATGTAGTGCTTGTCAGTATTGTGGTACATATTCCGGACAGGCTATTCACGGAGAATTGGGAGTAAGTTTTTCATTGATTAACCATGTGATTTTTTGAGTATTGTGGTACATATTGCGGACAGGCTATTCACGGAGAATTGGGAGTAAGTTTTTCATTGATTAACCATGTGATTTGTTCAGTCAGTGTTGAGAGTTGTGGGTTTCTATACTTAGCAGTTAGCGTTATGACATCGACAATAAGAACAGTTAGCAAAATGACGAACTTTGCGCCGTGGCTGACTGCAAATCAGATTCAACTTTCAGAGCAGATCAGCACCCATTCATGAAACAAGTGAAAGGATGGGCAAGGTTTCCATCAAAAATGGACGCTAAACGTCGTAGGCTGTGGGAGACGCGATGTAGAAGAGGTGTTGAGTGGAAAACATGTCGTACATTGCTCCGACAACGAATTTTAAAATATGGCAAAATTTGTGCATGAAAGTATTTCCTCATGTATTTACCATGTTATAGTCTTACACCATATATATTGGATGTTTACTGAAGAGTAAATTATATGTAGAAGTTAATTCCATGGAGATGATGATTCCTGTTTTACGATTTGTTTTGTTTTCCTCTAATGCCACTTTTTTTTTTTTTTTTTTTTTAATGTGTCCGACCCTGGGCATAGGCTTCACAGCCTGCTACCAAGGCCCAGCAGTCCTCCCACATACCACACACCTCTACATGTCACCACACCAATAGCATTATTGTCAAACGCATTTGAAAAATTTTGTGATTTGAGGAAACTACATGAAAGCGCTTAGAAAAATTTATCTTCGAAATCCGCAACACGTATTTCTAGGAGAAGTTCACAGACTCCCACCAGATGTCAGGACCACTAAGTGCACTGGCCCATTGGGAGAATAAGGGGTGGGGAGGTAGGAAGTGAGGACAGGGTGGAGGGATGAGGGGAAAGGGAGAGGGGATAGGAACCTGGGAGGGAAGGGTGGTGCGGAAGGAAGCTGGAAGGGGTGGAGGGGAGAGGGTGGAAGAGGGCAAGGAGAGATGGGTGATAGGGCAAGCACGGACTGGGTGAGAGTGGGGGAGGGACAGGGTGAGGGTGAGGGCGAGGGGTGTGGGGTAGTGAGAGACGAGAGAGGGAGAGGGAATAGGGGACAGAGACGACAGGAGGGGAGAGGAGAGGAGACAAGAGGGGGAAGGAGGGTTGAGGTGGTGAGAGAAGGAAGTAAAGGACAAGGGTGGGAAGGGAAGGGGTAGCAGGAGAGGCACACACACGCATATACCCAATAAATAAATTTCAGATACCTAGAGCTGATGCCCAACCTGACAATACGGCTAGTGCCCCTTGCTCCCCCTCCCCCCCCCCTCTCTCTCTCTCTCTCTCTCTCCTGAACTACTATACATTTATACCCTATTCTAATAACAGTCAATCCCACAGCAGCTTCCAAGCGTAAAGACTCAGGGCTAGGTTACGGCAGTTCAGCACATTAATGGACAGACGACCAGCTTGCTCCCCTTGGTGGCTCAAAAAGAAAAAGAACGGACGATCAAAGCTATGCTCATATGAAAGACTCCACCATGCTTTATACTTGAAAAAAAAAGGACGAAGAACTGCAAATTCCTATCCTTTTTTTTTTTTTTTTTTTAATTCTACTTCGATACTTCTACTACTGTACTTTTGTTGTCTTTTAAACCATTCGACTGTGCTTAATTTCTCTGAGCTGAAAGAAAAAAAAACTGCTGGACGTTTTTCGGAAGGGAATAAAAAAGATCATATTTCGCTTGCAAAGGATTAGAGCGTATACTTCACTCACTTTAACACGGCCCAAATTTTCATCCTTCTGCAGCTTATTGCACGTAGTTCAGTGGCAGGAAAAGACAGTACTGTGGCTCGACATCCTTTCTGTAGTACTTCTTCGTGACTAGCATCATATTCTAGTGTCAATCTGTTGTTTGAACTCAGCATTCAAGATGAGGGGATGGTAATTTTAGGCCAAAGTAAAGTGAACAGAGTATAGTAGTTCTAGCCCAAGGTTCATCTGAAACGTGAACCCAGTGGACTGCAGGCTGAAGCTGTCGTCTTGCAGTCCTCCATCCTCCTTTTGGGTGGATAGGGAGAGAACTGAGGGACGTTTGAATAACCGGCAGTAGAGCCACCCAGTTATATCGGTGCCACCACGTGAAGGCGATTCTCTCCTGCACGAAAGGATTAGAGAAAAATTAGAAAACAGGTTTGAGGCGATACAAAAGGCCTTCTTCTACACTATCCTTGTTTTAGTTTAGTAGTTTAGTTACTCTGATCGACTGCAGTAATCCTCTCTTCATATGTCGTGACCGACTGCACAGGTATTCGAGCCCCCAAGAGATCAGATTCATCCGTACTTTCACTTTTATTTTTATCTTAACTTGATTTCACAGCATCATTAGGAAAAGTAGGAAGAAGGTATGAGAGTGGGAAGAAGCGGTAGAATATGAACTACAGTATATGTGGCGAGGAGGAGGAGGAGGTAGGGGGAGGTCTTTTAGTGAGAATGATACTGGATATTTAAGAACTAATTTGTGGTATGATTTTTATGGTAGATTGGCTTACGAGGGATGTAGGTGGGTGGATGATACAGCAGGCAGGTGAATGTGTAGGTAGGTGAGTGAAATAGGTGGCTGGGTGTAGGTGGGTAGGGTAGGCAGTAGGGTAGATGCGGGAAAGGTGGGTGGGTGAGGCAAAGTTAATTCAGTGGTTTATAGATGGTGGAGTCTGCAGAGGTGGATGACTGAGACCAAGTGGCTGCGTGAAGAACGGGTGACTGAGTGAATTATATACTGTATGTGTAAGATAAAGCAGAGGTGGATGGGTGAGGCTCAGGTGAGAGGTGCATGTAGGTGGGTGGGTGAGGAACAGGTGGGTGGGTGAATCGTAAGTGGATAATTAAGGTCCAGGTGGAGAGATAATCTCCAAGTGGATAATCAGTACACAGGTTATCAAGAC
The DNA here is from genome assembly GCF_032717465.1 of Coenobita brevimanus. Taxonomy (NCBI): domain Eukaryota; kingdom Metazoa; phylum Arthropoda; class Malacostraca; order Decapoda; family Coenobitidae; genus Coenobita; species Coenobita brevimanus. Next base: position 43,652,358 of record NC_136977.1, on the reverse strand, counting down.
CCAGGTGGATGGAAGGTGGATGACTGATACACGTGGAGTCTGGATATAATCAAGGGGGTGGATGATTCATATGTGCATGGCTAAGTCCCATGTGGTTGACTGGCTCATTAAAGAACAGGTGGATAATTAAAACACAGGTGGATGATCAACACACAGGTGGATTGCAACGTCCCAGGTGGTTGGTTAAGGGACAGGTGGAGGGTAACAGCACAGATGGACGGCAAAAACCCAGGTGGATGGGGGAGGCGGTGGCTGAATCGGTAGAGAGGCGGCCTGCAGTCCTGATGGACCCAGGTTCGAATCCCGGCTGGAGCAGGGAACAGTTTAAGGATTTGAATTTCATAAAAACAGACTTTCCTGATCTACCAGATAACCCGCCGACATGTCATAAAAGTACCCCCGCTAATACCAATACACCAGTCCTGTATGAGACAGCCCTAGCATGTATTCAGTATGGACGGTGGGTGTTAGCGCCGAAGTGGTGACATGTAGAGAGGTGTATGGTATGTAGGAGGACTACTGGGCCTTGAGAGCAGGCTGTGAAGCCTATGCCCAGAAGTCGGACACATAAAAAAAAAAAAAAAAAAAAAACCCGGGGAAGCCAGTGTGAAAGAGGGTCACGGGGGGAGGGGGGTGGAGTGACTAATATGAGGATGGTTAACTCACCCATGGATGGTTGAGGCTGAGGATTTTACTCAACTTCGGAGAGGCCCTCATGGTGGAAGAATTTCGAAACTGGTGGATGGATAGGTGGATGGGTAAGGCACAGGTGGATAGGACACAGGTGGATGGTTAAGGCAGATGGATGGTTAAGAAATAGATGGATGGTTAGGACAGGGGTGAATGGTTAAGGCCCAGGTGGATGGATACTTGGCGTCTGTGAGGGGTGGTGTAAAGGGTGGATGAGTGACGGGTGGATGAGAAAAACCCTGGTGGATAATTAAGTCCTAAGTGGATGGAAAAAAATACTGACGGATGGATGAAGCAGAGGTGAATGAATAAGGGAGGGGTCGATGATTTTTTACCAGGTGGATGGTTAGTACACGTTGCGTCTGTGAGATGAGGTCAACGGGGTGGATAAGAAGTGGATGGTTAAGGAATAGGTGGAAGGAAAACGACAGATGTGGATAATTTACACTTTAAGAATGTGGATGTCCTAAGAGTTTTATGCCGACTACTTCAAGACGATTTATTCAGTCGGAGAAACAATGGGAGGCGACTGAGTGCTACGAGTGGATGGTTGATGCACATGTGGATTAACAGAGCCCAGGTGGATGGCTAAAGCACAGATGGATAGATAACGTCCAGGTGGATGGCCAAGGCACAGGTGGAATATTAATCAACGCCTGGACAAATGAAGCACGGGTGAGTTTGTGATGTGGGGTCAAGAAGGTGTTGGGTGAGTGACAGGTGAGGTGGTGGTGATTCATTGGCGTACGTGTGACAAGTGGGGGAGGGGGGAAGTCAGGGGTGAGGAGGTGACTCATAGTGGGTCACAGGGGGCTAGGCAGGTGACTGGAGGGGTCAGGGGGGAAGGAAGGATGGTGGGGGGTGGGGTATTGTGGAAGGGGTAGTTGGGTGATGGAGTGTAAGAGGTACTGTAGAGGCTCGTGTGAGTTGTGTGCGGTGGGGTAGTGGAAGGGGGCTGGATGGTGATGAGGAGGGAGAGGCGTAAGTAATGGGGGGAGGGGGAGAGAAAAAAGAGGAACAAAGTAGTGCAAAGGAAAGCAAACAGCAACATACCTGTTGGTCCTTCCGTGCCTGTTTGGTATAGGGAAGGTCATGACAAACAAAACTATTTTATCTCCTAAAGACAAGGACAGAAAAGCAGGAAGGCAGAAGTGATGGGGTGAGGCGGAGGAGTTAGAAGTGACTGGGGAAGGATAGGGATGGTTTTTGAAGATGGTGGTTGTAGTCGGGGGGGGGGGGGGGGCAAGGTGAGGGAGGATGTTGGGAGGGGAGTGAGGGGGAAGGGTGGTGAGGGTAAGGTGGGGAGTAGGGGTTAGTTGTGGTGAAAGTGGTGAAAGATAATTTTTTGTCTTTGATTGTTACGTACAGAGGGCAAGCACAGTATTTAACCCTGTCACCCCCACACGCCTCGCCTAAATTGGGAAGGAGTGTAAGATGGTAGCAAATAAATAAATAAATAAAAATCAAAGTATTCTAAAGATTAAGGGAGACTGTTTATAACCCCTCCAATACCCGATGCTTACTCCTACGCTGAATAAAATCGTCTGTCTTAGCACCAATTATATAAAGAACGTCATGATACTGAAGAGGTTGAACAATCTCCACTTACCCTTTCTGTACAATGTATTTTTTCAATAATTAAACTTTTGCAATCTGCAAACATTATTGTTCACCATAAAACTGAGGCTGCAGTGAATTTTATAACCTGAATTAGATCGCCCGTCGTGAGCTGGAATTTTTTATGAAATTCTTTATTCTCGATCAGAAATTTAATCGGGACAACCTTTACCATTAATGATTTTCTACGCGTATCTTGGAGGATAACAAAATCGTTTAATGTTAGCCAGAGTAAAATGCAAAGTAGGTAATTTGCATCCAAAGGGTAAACTCCAGGACAGTACCATTTTTTGTATTAATGTTACCTTTTGGCGATATTATCCTGCTTTGAAGAGCCCCGTAGTAGTGAAGGGGTTAATTAAGACTATATCAAAACCATCCAACTTGGGAGTCTCTCCTCAGCTGAATAAAATCGTCTGGAATAACTTGAATAAATTAAAAAAATGTCCACGGAATGAGGGAATCGTGAAGTTTCTCTCTCTCTCTCTCTCTCTCTCTCTCTCTCCCTAGTTACTGGTACCCTTGTTGCCTTTAAAATATCGTAAAACAGCCTGACGTAAGCCAAAATAAAATCAAAGCAAGGGGTAGGTCGCAGCTAATGACCCCTCGTACAAAAAAGGGTTGAATGGCAGCAGGTTGGCCATTCACGAGCAACAATTTCGTATTTCATAATTAGCATAATCCTCTGACGTTAACAAAAAAAAAAAAAAAAATGCAAGTATTTCTCAGCTCAAGGGTAAGGAAAATTTAGAATGGCCTCTCGTCCTCAACGGGCTAAATGGTTACATGCTGGCTATTCACAATCATCAATTTGGTATGTCATTATTGCTGTGCCGAGGTACCCTTATGAAGACCCTGACATTTAGCCTCTTGAACCTGGCGACCTATTTTTTTCATATTAACCGCGCTACCATGAGTCGATTTAGTTCAATGATTTGTTTTTACTGTAGCAATGAAAGGATTACCGAAGGCTACACCTGACCCCTGCAGTCTAAAAAAACTCCTCAAACTGAATAAAATCATTCTGAGGTAGCTAGAATAAAATATAAATCTTGTCCTCGCGAAGAAGGGGTTAAATGGCTGAAGACTGGTTGGCTATTCACAATCATCAGTTTGACATTTGATGACTGGTATGCGATGGTACCACTCATGTGTCCCGATACCTTATACCAGTATACACGTGAATACCCACTCACAGGCAAACATTCCTTCATGATGCACGAGACTTTTATGGCGGATATTCGAGTGGGGAGAGGGAGAGGGAGACAGCAGGAGAGAGGGAGAGGGAGACTGCAGGAGAGAATGAGAGGGAGAAAGGAGAGGGAGAGAGCAGAACTTTCTTTGGCTCTCGTGGGCGCAGGGGTGGTGTTTGGCAAGCCCGGCCTCTGTGCTACGGTGTACAGGGAGGGACCTATCACATTAACAACCCACTAATGATCCTTTGGCAATTACCGACGCTATGCAGGAAGGGATGACTGTATTCAGCTTAGCATAGATCCTTCAGATTCAAGTGAGTAGAATCGACCTCCATTCATCCTTTCAAAACTATTACTTTTTTGCTTATGATACATAGGCTAACTCCAGACGATAATATTTAACTTATCTCTTGGACTGGAGGGGTTACCGACTCACTGAGTGTCACACACACACACACACACACACACACACACACACACACAAACGGAACTAACAATCAAGAATTACCACAGTGAGGGACGAAAAGGATCAACATCTCGTGAAACTATAGCCTGATGAGAGAGACAGAAAAAAAAGAAAAAAAAAAAACTCTGACATTCTTTAGAACTCCTTCAAGCTGAGACGTAATCGAAACTGAAGAAAAGAGTCTTAGAGGTAAAACTAACGATCGTGTAGAGAAACAAAACGCCTCAACAACTGGTGAAACTAACGATCGTGTAGAGAAACAAAACTCATTAACAACTGGTGAAACGAACGATCGTGTAGAGAAACAAAACGCATTAACAACTGGTGAAACTAACGATCGTGTAGAAACAAAACGCATTAACAACTGGTGAAACTAACGATCGTGTAGAAACCAAGCGCATTAACAACTGGTGAAACGGACGATCGCGTAGAAACAAAACGCATTAACAACTGGTGAAACTAACGATCGTGTAGAAACCAAGCGCATTAACAACTGGTGAAACTAACAATCGTGTAGAAACCAAGCGCATTAACAACTGGTGAAACTAACAATCGTGTAGAAACAAAACGCCTCAACGTCTGGTGAAACTAACGATCGTGTAGAGAGAAACAAAACGCATTATCAGCCAGCGAAACTCACGACCGCGATAGCAATTACCGCTATATCCAAACGCCTTTCATCCAGCCACACAAAGGTCCATCTTGAAGTGTGTATGTGGGGGGGGGGTTCTAAGTAATCTCCTTTGGCTCCTTATTCTCGACGGTTAAACAGGCCCAACAGCACTTCTTCGTGACTAGCAAATGTCTGCAGATAGAACGTCAACATTTTCCTGTATGTTATTTAATCTTGTCCGCCATTTATTCAATCTACTTTCTTCTTGTACGCTATTCAGCCTAATATTTTCCCCTATATCATTTTTACGCAATCTATTTTGGAATTAGAAAGACATAGATAACACAAAAGAATAACAAGATTATCTATCTATCGATCTATTGCCAGAAGCCTCAATCCCGTAAAGGGTGGCCACAAACAAATCGCCTACACGTTGCCCTGTCCAATGTCACTTCACTGCCTTGCTCCCAGTAAGTAAATCATTAAAGGGAGTTCTATAAAGCCGCCTAGTACGAGTCCCATCCCCCTTAGCAGATACAGGGCTGCTTGGTTGGAATATTTCCCTGCTCACGACCCCTTGGTACCCAATTCAGCAGATTCGTGAGGGAGTTATATCATGGGGCAGAGGTGGAGCCAGCTTTTACCATTACCATTAACAAGAAAATTCATCATTCTCCAGCCACCCCCTCCTCTCTCTCTCTCTCTCTCTCTCTCTCTCTCTCTCTCACTCACTCTTACCCACATCATAGAACAGCAACAAGCCAAAGGACATCACTAATAGCCGCATCCACCTCAACCGTAACCACTACCCAGATACATCCTAAAAACTGTCCTTTACTTTACCCACACCTCTCGGACACATCATACACACACCCCTGATGCACATAACACGCACCTTGGACACACTCAACACACGCCCTTGTAGGTGTTGCAAAAACTGACCGGGAGTGTGACGCCCATTAAACTCTACGGTTCCGGCTTGCCAATTCCACTCTTCAAAAAGGTTCAGTGACTCAGTGAGTGAGTGAGTAAGTGACACAATTAGGGCCACACACTGTATCTAGCCATCTCCGTGGATGCGGCAAAAAGAAAGAAAAAAAACTGGCAGAAACAGAGCCATCAATATAGTACTCTATATGCCTTTCTTTCCTCTTTCCTTGTTGCATCATGAGGGACATATATCATGGATGGGAGCTTTTTTTTTTTTTTTTTTTTTTTTTTTTTTTTTATGTGACCGACTCTGGGCATAGGCTTCACAGCCTGCTTTCAAGGCCCAGTAGTCCTCCTACGTACCGCACACCTCTACATGTCACCACTTTGGCGCTAACACCCACCTTCCATACTGAATACATGCTAGGGCTCTCATTTTTTTTTTTTTTATGCGAGGAAGAAGGAACCAAAGGCCATGAGCCCTCAGTAACAGTTCCCTCCAAGAGAAAAACAAAATACAACAGAGCCAAATTCAAGATCCGATCATTTTGAGATGCCTGGACACACTGCGTTAGAAAGACTGGAGATCATAGGCAGCAGGAAATACAGATATAGGGAGACAGTTCCAGAGCTGACCTGTTGCATAAATGAAAGATTGGGAGTAACGGTTAACTCTTGCATTAGAGAGTTGGACAGAAAAGGGATGAGAGTTTGCTGCCAGACGGGTGCTACGCGCCCGTCGTAGAGGTGGAGGAATGCAAGCAGACAGTTCAGAGGAGCAGTGACCATTAAAGTAGCGATAGAAAAGAGATAAAGATGCAACAGTGCGGCGAAGGGACAGAGGTTGAAGGGAGTCAGTAAGAGGAGGAGAGTTAATGAGACGAAAAGCCTTTGACTCCACCCTATTGAGAAGAGCTGTATGTGAGGAGCCTCCCCACACATGAGAGTTGTACTCCACACAGGGGCGGATAAAACCCCTGTATAGAGTCAACAACTGTGCAGGGGTAAAGAAAGAGCGGAGTCGGCTTAGCACACCCAATCTCTTGGAAGCAGATTTTACAAGAGATGTAATATGATCTTTCCAAGATAAGTCCCGAGTAAATGAAACCCCAAGCATGTTCAAGGATGATGCAGGATTAAGCTGAATATTATTAAACATTAATGGGTATACCTGTGGAAGATTTTGTCAGGTTGATAGGTGTAAGAACTGAGTCTTAGATGCATTAAAGACAACCATATTATTTTTACCCCAGTCAGAGTTACGAGCCAAGTCAGACATTAGGTGTGCCATAGCCTCATCCCTTGTTTCTTGAAGTAACTGTTGAGATGGGCGGGAACCGAATGGAAAGGTGAAGGGTGGAGTCATCAGCGTATGAGTGGATAGGGTTAGATGTACAGCTTAGAAGATCATTGATGAATAAAAGGAAGAGAGTTGGTGATAGGACAGAACCCTGAGGAACACCACTGTTGATAGATCTAGAAGAACGATGGCCGTCTACAACAGCGGCTATAGAAAGACCAGAAAGGAAGCTAGCGATGAAGGCACAGATAGAAGGATAGAAACCGCTGGAGGGGAGTTTGGAAATTAAAGATTTATGCCAGACTCGATCGAAAGCCTTTGAGATGTCAAGTGCAATGGCAAAGCTTTCGCCAAAGTCCCGAAAGGAGGATGACCAGGAGTCTGAAAGGTAGGTGAGAAGATCACCAGTGGAGCGTCCCTGACGGAACCCATACTGACGATCGGAAAGAAGGTTGTGATAGGAAAGATGCCTTAAAATTTTTCTGTTAAGAATTGACTCGAAAACTTTTGAAATACAGGACGTTAAAGCAATTGGACGATAGTTGGAGGGTTGGGAGTGGTCACCCTTCTTTGGGACTGGCTGAATGAGAGCAAACTTTCAGCAAGAAGGAAAGGTACAAGTTGACAGACAAAGGCGAAAGAGTTTGCCTAGGCAGGGTGTGAGCACAGAAGCACAGTTCTTGAGAACAACAGGAGGGACCCCATCAGGCCCATATGCCTTGTTAGTACTGAGGCCAGTGATGGCAGAAAATACATCAACTGAAGAAATTTTAATGTCAGCCATGAGGAAGTCAGAGGGGGGAAGTGATGGAGGAACAGCACCGGAATCGTCTAAGGCGGAATTGGAGGAGAAAGTCTGTGTGAAGAGATCTGCTTTATCAGTAGAAGAAATAGCTACAGAACCATCAGAGTAGAAAAGAGGAGGGAAGGATGAGGTAAAGTTGTTAGAAAGATTTTTGGCAAAGTGCCAGAAGGAGCGGGAAGAATTCGAGTTGGAGAGTTGAGAGCATTTAGTATGGATGAAATTATTTTTAGTAGAGCGAAGAACAGACTTAGCACGATTCCGGGCAGAAACGTAAAGATGATGTGATTCAGGGGTGGGTTGGCTCCGGTACCTTTTGTAGGCCTTCTCCTTGTTGCGGACAGCATTAGAACAAGCGTGATTAAACCAAGGCTTTCTTGAGTTAGTCAAAGGATACGAGAAAGGAATGTATGCTTCCATGCCCGAGAGAATAACCTCCGTAATGAGCAAGGCATACTCAGATGGCTCACGGCCATGGAAGCAATAATCATTCCAAGGAAAATCAAAGAAGAACAGCCTGAGGGCCTCCCAGTCCGCGGCTCCAAAATGCCACAGACGACGTTTCCCTGGAGGGTCCACAGGCCGTACCGGAGTGATAGGACAGGTTAAGGTAATAAGGTTGTGATCGGAGGAGCCCAACGGAGAGAAAAGATTAACAGAGTAAGCAGAAGGATTAGTTGTGAGGAAGAGGTCAAGTATATTGGAGCTCTCTCCAAGGCGGTCAGGGATACGGGTAGGGTGCTGTACAAGCTGCTCTAGGTCATTAAGGATAGAAAAGATGTAGGCTTGTTCACCAGGTGGATCCGTGAAAGGAGAGGAGAGCCAAAGGTGGTGGTGAACATTGAAATCTCCAAGAATGGAGATTTCAGAGAAAGGAGAAATGGACAGAATGTGTTCCATCGTAGAAGTAAGATAGTCGAAGAATTTTTGATAGTCAGTAGAATTAGGGGATAAGTAAACAGCACAGATATATTTAGTCAGAGAATGACAGGAAAGCCGAAGCCAGAGTGTGGAGAATTCAGAAGAATCAAGTTCAGGAACACGAGAGCAAGATAAGTCGTTGCGTATATATACACAACAGCCACCTTTGGCTTTGAAATGAGTATAGAGAAAGTAGGAGGATACAGAAAAGGGTTTGCTGTCGGTTGTCTCAGACAGCTGAGTCTCCGTTAGAAAAAGAAGGTGAGGTTTAGAGGAGGAGAGGTGGTGCTCAACAGAGCGAAAGTTAGATGAAAGGCCGCGAATGTTGCAGAAATGAAGAAGAGAGTCAGACAGTAGTTCCAGGCACCTCGAGTCGTCACCGGGAGAGGGGCAGATGGCGGGGGCATTTATGGTCCCCCCCCCCCCTGGGTACTCCGAGGCTTGATTAATCGACGCCATTTTTGGTAATTTTGAATAGGAAGTGTAGTGTGTACTGTGCATGTAGTTTGGTGAAGATAGAGAAATTTGTACTGGAGAGCATGCTGGCCTACTCTCTGTGTAACTGAGACACTGAAAAAGTTCAGCAAAGGGGGATGGTCAGGAACTAGTCCTGAGGGCTGATGAAACGGGAGCTCCAGCACTCCCTGTCATCAGCTTGTCCATCCACCTCGGGAGTACTGCCCTGCTCGACTGGTGCTACAGTCTACTCCACTCATACAGGAATGGTGTATTGGTATTAGCGGGGGTATTTTTACATGTCGGCGGGTCTTCTGGTAGAACAGTAAAGTCTGATTTTATGAAATTCAAATCCTTAAACTGTTCCCTGCACCAGCGGGATTTGAACCCAGGTCCGTTAGGACTGCAGGCCAACTCTCTACCGATTGAGCCACCGCCTCTACTTGAGCATGCTTGTACTCGTTGAAAACAAAAAAAAATATATATATACTACCCATATTCTTCGTCCTCCTATATCCCTCTGCTATAAATTGGGTCCTATTATGGGTAAAAGTTTGTGTTCTTGTACCTACCTCACTAATAAACTGCTAATCCTGATCCTGATCCTCATCATCATTATCATCATCATCATCATCATCATTACCGCCATCATCAGCATACTCCTCTTTCCCAATGCTACCAAAAGGGTTCTAATCTCTTCTTGAGCCCCTGAACAGATACGGAGGCTGCTTCTTGGTTACGATTCTTCCTTGGCTCACGACTCCGGATCCAAAGAGACTTTCCAATGGCCGACCCGAAATAGTCTCCTTACCACGCCTTCAGATGACAGGTTTTCCGAATCTTGAGTTATTTTAGGATACGGTGCAAGGCCTTCAGTATCTGCAGTGATACGTGACCCATTCCTGGAGATAACAAAACAATCTATATTTATCAAATGATCGTATATTACTATGATGAGTTTTCTTTATGGAAATAGAAACAAATTCCATTAATATCTTCATTATAATAACTTTTTTATATTCTTGCCAGTCAGTCTATTCAATTAAGAGCCCCCCTCCCCAGATAAATGGTTTAAAACAGCGCGTGCCTAAGTGCAAACAAGTCTGCACACTCAGACAAGGTCATTTGTGAAATCCTTGATAACAATAAAGCCTCTCTGACCTCATTACCTTGCTGAACGGAGAGCAAGTGCACTTTTAGTATCCTTATCCACTAGCAAAATACCAACAACGAATCATGATCACTACGGCGATGATCATCACACCAGTTCTCTCCACTGTTATAAACTGGGGGAGTAGGACTCTCAAATAACAGGAAAGCACAAAAGTGAAGAACAATAAAAGAACAAAAATAGAAAGACTATCAAAAGACAGTCCAATTTAACAGAGACAAATAGAAGTTTCTAAGCGCAGCACAACTGAGCTCTAGTTCTGTATTCAGTGCGAGGCAGAGCACATGAGTAACACTATCAATTAAGGCATAACTCAGTGGTTCATCAGACTGCAAAGAGGCTTATGGTCCAAATCAGTAGTTAATTAAGTACCTGGCCTTGTTTATTAAGTTACTGTGGTGCACTGATATCGAGGGTGTCAGAAGAATACTGATTGTGTGAGTGTGAGGGGCGATTCATTTGTGGGTCAGAAGAGTAGGTCATTATCGCCTCAAGAGTACAAACTTACGTCCAATCTACTCCCAGCAAAGGTTGACACGCAGCACCCGTCTACCTACGCACTCTCACCTCTTTTCTGTTCAGCTCTCTAATGCAACAGTTAAACGTTATTCCCAGTCTCTAATGGACGCAAATGGTCAACTCTGGGACGGTATTCCTCAGTCCCTCTTTCCCACTGCCCATGACTCTCAGGTCTTTTAAAGGCAATATGACCTGTATCTTGATATGAGAGGATCTTGGTAATGGGTTTCGTAACTTACTTTCGAAGGAATATGTTTATGTTCTCAATCATCAGTTCTGTCCTTTATGCATAAGTTTATATTGCACAAGGTAATGCCCGGTAAAATGAATTGCAAAAACTGGATAAGGTTACCCAGAGAAGTTAGTATTGCAAATGAAGTCAGATTAAGCTAATAATGCACAGTAGATTAGGTAGAGGGAATTGCAGAGTGGATAGCAACGGAGTTTTAGTCACCCAATGTACAGAGCATTAGGCAAAGTGGCCTAGAGTGGGGAAAGCAAGAGAGCTGTAAGATTAGGCCACCCACTGAAGCCCCATTACCCCCATCATATCTATTGTGCGGCCCTAACAAAAGCTATATTGAGCACGTTAATGGTACTCACCGTAGGGCGGGGTGCAGCGGCCTCCACTCCCCAGCCTTCTGTGTTGCCTCCCTCCACCCACCACCATCTCTGCAATAAAGCGTTTATTATGTAAATAACATTTCCACAATAATCCTCCGCAGTGGCAATTTGCACACGAATTTATTTGGACACCCAGAGTAGGAGATGCCAGTCCTACACATGTATAAAGCTGTCTAGAGGAAGCAAGAACATTAACACAGCAACTTAAGCTAATATTAGCCTCTTGTGCCTAGCTGCATCTACATAAAGTAAAAATCCCTACTAAATGTCTTTTCTATGCAGTATGAAATAATCTGTGGGTAGCCAAAAGAAACGGAAAAAATATCGAAAGACCTAAGCGTAAATACTGCAACAAATCACTCCTGAAGCAACCATTTTTTCCACAAATCTAGTAACAAATTGCACACCCATCTATTTTCAAAGGAGATTAGGTAAAAATAATATACAATAGTCTTACCCAGTTATATACCTTTTAAGAATATCTCTAAACGTAATGTCAGCTTGGAAAACATGCACAAAATATAGTCATGAATTATTAAAGTATGCTTCAAAAATTCGCTTACTATTTCACCTCTTCTAACAGTCTCCTTTGCTGCCTAATATTCTTAAGCTCAGAAGGGCTTGTTATATCGCTGCCCACTGATGATTCTCTTTGATACAATGCGTCAAGGGGGAAAGTGACGGACATGCCCTAAGTGTTAAGCAGACGCAGAGGAACAGTTGGTGAATTTTTGTCCCATACTGTACCTGCACAACATTATACTTGTAAAATCTGGCAGAGCTCTGCCTAACGATTGTGTTTTGCTTCACTCCGTCCATAAGGCCACATACTGATTGGCAAACACGTCGGCTTATTTCCATGGAAGTCGCATCTACATTAACCCCATCAGGACGTCAGTTATACAACTCTTTCATTTATATAACCCCGAAAGAGTCATTTTTATATCACTCTTGCGCTATCTATTTATTCCTGAATACGAGGGACTCCTGGTGGCGGAGGGGAGAATTAAAGCTATATTCATCCTTTCCATTTCCAAAATTCAATCCTAAAATTAAAATAAAATCGTCTTGAGATAGTAAGAACAAAATACAAAATATCTTCGGCCTGAGAGGGTTAATCTTTTTCATACGATGACGTTTTGGGTCTCTAAATGTTTTCCCATCTCAGGACGATTTTATTCAGCTTTGGGGAGACTTTTCAGACCTGAGGGGTTAGATATAGGCTGCAATAGTCCCTTCAGGACGAGATATTTTCAGAGTTAAATAAAATCGTCTGTAGGAAGCATGAGTAAACTAACATATGAAGATCTCGGAGTCAAGGAGTTAAGAAAGGCGGTATCTACACTTTCTGGTTCTACAAGTAAAGCCTAAACCTTAATAACGTCACGAGATACCAAGACTAAAATAAAGCTGATTTATGTCCAGGAGTCGAAGGGTAAAGGCTGATTATTGCACACACCCTAGCAATAAATAAGTAAACAAATAAATTATCATGAAAGCCAAGTATGCATATCAGGGAACCATTAGCATAAGGTTGTACATGAGGCGAAACGGCTTGGACGGGCGAGAAAAGATGGAAGGTGATTTTTACTGCGGCACCCTGGATGAACTCTGGGACTGGCCGTATGAGAATAGTAGATAAAGCAATAGACAGATAGATACAGACAGATAGATACAGATGAAAGGTGGGTTTTGTTATGGCCAGCCTAGATCAACTCTGGGATTAGGCGCCTGGGATTGGTTAAATAGACTTCATAAAGGGTTTTCTGATTATGAGGATGATTCTGTGATTTGTATGCCATGGGGATTAGGGAGAGATCGTAGAGGGAGACGTTGAATGAGAAAGTGTAAAAGTGAGGTAGTTGGAAGCAGCTCTAACGCTATGAGAGTGTATGAAGGAGTGTATATGACTTGAGTGGTTGCAAGAAAAGGCTGAAGTGAAGACAGTGTATGACAGTGAGGTGGTTGGAAAAGACGTCGATTATAAAAGTTTGGGAGTGGAGTGGTTGGCAGAAAACTGAATAAAGGAGGGATGATAGCAATATAGAGACCAATCGTAGAGACGGGGCTAAACTACAGGTACAGTCATATCTTTCACTCATGCAAGTTTAAATTAGTGATGCATATGAGGCTGTAAAATGCTTGTAGGAGATCTTAAGCAGCCATAAACACGGACACAAGTAATTTAAACACTATAATATCAACATAAAAGAACCATAAATCCATACTTAGGTCGGAAATTCAAATTTTGATGGTATTATCGGCCATCAATGGATACCCGCCAAAATCTGAGGGCTACTTTTTCCACCACGATTATGTCTTTTTATTATTTGATCTCTCCAGTCGATTTTATTCAACTCTGGAGAGATTTTCCGACTGGTAGGTTTAGAAATAGCCTTCATTAACCCTTTCACTACAAGAAGGTAGCCGAAACTGACAACAATCTGATGTTTGTTATATGAAAATGGAAGATCCTCAGACTGAAGGGGTTGAGACACTTCAAAGAGACACAACAGTCAATAAACGGACTAAACAACCAACAAATATGAAATACACAGACTCCTAGGCTAATATATGAAAGCACTGAAAAAAAAAAAAAAAAGGTCGAAACAGTCGACAAACGTCAGCAACAATTCGAAAACTAAAAACAGAAGGTCTCTATGGTTCTCAAAATAACATAAAAGCCTGTAAACGAACACAACAATCTAATTAACGGTCAGAGGGAATACGGTAATAAATCAATACAATAATCAACATTCTCACTAGTCATAAAAACAAAATGAAAAGAAAAACGGACACAATGGTCAACAAACGAACATAAAGGACCAAAAAAAAAAAAAAAAAGTCTAAAAAAAAAGCCTAGAAAGTAAACACACTAAAAAAGGGTTAATTAAAAGAAAAAAATCTGCCATATCGGTCAACAAACAATCTCAGCGGTTATAAAACAGAACGCGACGATCAACAAAACGGGCGTAACGGTCAAGTAACGGACGCGTAACGGCAGGATAACGGTGACGCAACGAACCAAACTGGGCAGAAGGGATGGTGGGAGATTGGTGGAGAATATGAGGGGCGGGACAAGGACGCCGGCCCGTATAAGGAGGAGGGCGACGGGGGCGATGGGGAGGTGAATACAAAGACCCCAGTGAACCCTTGGGAATTCTTGCCTTCGAAGGGGCGTGTGGGAGGTTGCGGCATGGATGTAAATGAACCCCGAGACCTGAATGAACCGTGAGACTTGAATGAACACTGTGGAATGTCTTTAACAGAACCCTGAGAACCACAACAGGGATGTACGGAAGGTGACTGCACTGGACTAAAATATGAATCCTCAAAAATTTTACAATACGGTTGGGTGGGGAGGTCATGGCATGAACCTGAACGAACTCTGAGTCTTGTATGAACCCTGAAATCTATTATGAACCTCCAGGAATTCATACCATCAAAGTGGTGGCTAAGGAGATTATGACAGCAGAATGAACCCTGGGAAAGATCTTATTTTTATTTCCAACGAGGCGCTGGAGAGAGGGCTTAAAAGAAGAGTTAAGCCCTGTCCACACGAGCGGGCAATGCCCGCGGGCACAAGCGAGCAGTTTGCCTGTTGACGGGCTCACCGCTTGTGCCCGCGGGCATTGCCCGCTCGTGTGGACAGGGCTTTAGTAATATCAACCACTGAATTACTGCTGAAGATACTGAAAGAACCCCGAGGAATACAAAGGGAGACTCGTGAGGGTATGGCACAAGTATGAATGAACCCTGGGGACAGCTTGCTGTTGAAGGGATGCGGGGGAAATATATACTACCAAAGGGATACTGGGGAAATATCTACTACTGAAGGGAAGTATGGGACTTATCTACCGTACTACCGAAGGGATGCTGAGATGGCGATAAGGAGATTCTACTTTTGCAGAGACGCTGGAGAGATGACACACAGACCAGAATGAACCCTGACGAATTTCTATCGAAGAAGTATTGCTGAGGAGAAGACTCGAAAGAGCTTTCAAAACTCGTACCGCCGAAGGATTGGTCGGGAAGCGACGAGGAAGTTTGAGGATCCTACGCACTCTAAGGCTCCTATGACTTACTTTGTTAACAGCATCTAGCTTTAGCTAGAACAGAATACTTGTGAAATCCCGACAAAGAGAGAGTTAGGGAGAAGAACAGCAAGAACTAGAAGAACAAAGAGAATGTAAGCAAACTCGGGTACTCCCACTGGACCAGCGCTTCACCATGGAAGTAAAAAAAAAAAAATAATAACACCGATGGCCCATTGACGTCTACTGATATGCCCATGTTCTTTTATGGGTAAAGGAATTTCGACGTTGAACCCCGTCTTGGTTTTGCAACAGGAGCACAGCGAGGGTGGGAGCGGGAAGGCTGGTGTGATGGAGGCGAGGCGGGAGGCGAAATTTTTTTTCCTGCCCAGTTCCGTCACTTTGCACATATGGCAACGTTGCCCTGTGTTTAGTTTGGCAACGCCGCGCAGCAGTGAGCCATATCGGATGCCAGGTTTAGTATTCATCACAATTATTTACCTTTTTTTATGCTTGACTATAAATATAATACCTGACTATCTATATTTTACATGGATTGAAAAAATAATAGAGACATAGAGGTCATATAGTTTTCGCTGCCTTAGCTTAAATAAATATAAAAAGGGGCCATACCACTGTCTTTACTTCGTCACTCGTCTGCTGAGAGAGAGAGAGAGAGAGAGAGAGAGAGAGAGAGAGAGCTTGAAACAGTATAAAATAATAACATGCAGGGTCATCAATAAAAAGTGAGTATGCAAGGAAGATACTCTCTACGCTTTGCTAAAATTAGTTATATGTTGATTTAATGAAAATGCGGTACGTCTTAGGGGTGGTACATGACTGTTCGTTGAGAACACTTATCAGTAACATATGTTGTAGGCCTATACTACTTTACCTGTCATTTCTTGTCATTGCTCCCAGACGTACGATTCAATCAGCTGTGTTTACAGGAGAGAGAGAGAGAGAGAGAGAGAGAGAGAGAGAGAGAGAGAGAGAGAGAGAGAGAGAGAGAGAGAGAGGTTAATGACCCATAATATTTTATCACCTAAAACGCTTTTCATGATCATTCTTAAGGGTTAACCTTGGTAATTTCTGCTGCAAGCTGGGAAATATTGGTATCAATGATGCCTGAATATCAATGTTTCATTAGACATTTTCTTAGGTATATATGTCAGGTTAGATTTCAGATTATTTTCTTGTTTTTCTTAGGTATATTAGTAAAATCATTTGTCAGGGTAGATTTCAGATTATTTTCTTGTTTTTCTTAGGTATATTAGTAAAATCATATGTCAGGTTACATTTCAGATTATTTTCATGTTCTCATGTCCTTTATTTCATGTTAAGTATGCTTGAAGGGTTTTTGTATTTGATGAAATGCAAAGCTTTATTTGTTACGGTATAATCTTTATTAAATATTACACAGCACCAGGCACCATATGCTATTTCCCATGTGCTGATGACAGGCATTGGGTCAGACATGAGACATTATAGACCATTGTGTGCAAAATAAGTAAATCAAGAGAAACAAGGAATTAAAAAAATAAACTCACTTAATATATTCTATTTGGTAATAGCATTGGGCTGGGAACACATTTGCTGATCTTCAGTGAGGGACTGAATGTAAAATAATGATTGGAAAATAAGCAATTATTGTTGTCATATTAAGGGTCTACTTTGTTGTTCGTGAATAATCTCAGACAGTCTGTGCAACTGACCCATCTACCATAGGCAAGCAATCGCCCCTGCAAGTTTATCCTATGCAGTGGTTTTGGCGCCCCTTCGGTCCCAAGTCAGTCCTTTTCAGCTCTTCCACTGTCCCTCCTTTCCTTCTGCGCGGCGTTGCCAAACTAAACACAGGGCAACGTTGCCATATGTGCAAAGTGACGGAACTGGGCAGGAAAAAAAATTTCGCAGGCGGGAGGGTGGTGAGCCAACGAGAGACTATCAAGCTTGCATTTTTGTTTCCCCAGCAGCAAGTCACTCCACGCTAATGAGACGCACGGAGGCCGAGAGATTATTCCGGCACTTGGGAGAGGATGCACGATTGCCTGGCGTTAACCGTTGCAGTGGGTGAGGCAGGGTTAATCCTTCAAGTTAGGCTGGGTGATCCTGAGCAGAAGAAATCCGTCTAATAGAGGCCAAAGTAATGAAATCCTAATGTGTTCCGTCCGTCCTTTAAGGTTAAATTGGACAAGTTTTAATTTCGACAACTATTGCTTTTATAGGTGCCTCCCTAATCTGAATAAAACAATCAAGGAGCTTAGAAAAAAAAAAAACTGCATCGTAGCATTCTTAAAATTTTTTTTAATTCCGAAAAATGAAACTTGTATTGGTGAAAGGTTGAACTTACAGGAGGAAGGCTCACGCAAAGGAGGACAGTCAGATATACAGTAAAACTGCTATTAATCCAGGCAACGTGAACTGCACCATAAGTCAAAGTAGTAGTAGTAGTAGTAGTAGTAGTAGTGGAAAGTAGAAGTAGTAGTAGTAGTGGTAGTAGTAGTAGTCGTCGTCGTCGTCGTCGTCGTCGTCGTTGTTATTATTCATTTTCATGGGATTCCAACCTAAAGAAGCAAGATTCCAGGAGTCCAACCCGCATGCATGAAAACGAATGGTCAGCTCAGCAAAATCTCACTCGGCTCTCTCACACTTTTCGAAGCAAATGTAGAAGAACTGTTGCCCGCAACTGAACATTTTTTTTTTTTTTTTTTTTTTTTTTTTGAGGGAAGGGAGGGGGACTTTTCTAAACATAAGGGAGGGCGCAGTTGGGAAAAACCAGAACCCATTCCAGCCCTTTTCCTCTGAACGGAGCAGCTTAGTTTGCCACACACAAGGGCCTTCGTGCTCCACATTAGGGTCAATCGTGTTCATAACTGCTAATCCAACCTTATTAGACGCGATACACGGGGGAAGGGATTTTTTTCAGTAATTAAATTTTATAAGTATCGTGTCTGGGATGCGCTGAATATCTTGTAGTCGTAATTTATATTCTCCTTTTACATACACATAAAGTGAATCGGAAATCGCCCCTGAAGGTAATTAAGGCATCCACTAACATCTGGCAGGTGTGCATGGGAAACGAGATGGTTCACTTGATACGAGGTTGGACTTTGCTTGGGAGAAGTTAGGGAAGGAGGTAGCTGGGGATGAAGAGGGGGAAGAGGGAGGAGTGGGAATAAGGGGGAGAGGGAAGAAAGGAGAGGGGGGTAGAAAGAAGAGGGGGGAAGAAAGAAGAGGGGGGAAGAAAGGAGAGGGGGGAAGAAGGAAGAGGAGCAAGAAGGAAGAAGGGGAAGGAGGAAGAAGGGCAAGAAAGAAGAGGGGGAAGGAGGAAGAGGAGGGGGAAGGAGGAAGAGGAGGGGGAAGGAGGAAGAGGAGGGAGAAGGAGAAAGAGGAGGGGGAAGGAGAAAGAGGAGGGGGAAGGAGGAAGAAGAGGGGGAAGGAGGAAGAGGAGGGGGAAGGAGGGAGAGGGGGAAGAAGGAAGAGACGAAATGCCTACTAGAGAAGGAGTGATTAAGAAGGATAAGGGGACAACTTGGATGTGACTGTGTATGAGGAAGAAGTGAGTGACAGAAGGGTGGATCAGAGTGAGTTCAGGTGTGGGGGAGGGTTAGTAAAAGAAAAATATAACCTGGGTGTCCTAGGGAGGGGACGGAGAAGAAGGGACATTGGGAATTGCAGGTGTGTGTGTGTGTGTGTGTGTGTGTGTGTGTAATTCACCGGGTCGGTCAGGATCACTTGATGGTCGTGATCGTCAGCTTTTACCCTCCCGGAAGGGAGCTGAGAGCTCATATAGTCCGATCTAAGGGCAAGGCTGTGACCTTCACACAAGCACACACCCGTCCCCTTGCTCAAGGGGGACAGTAACCACCCACTTCGTCAGTGAAACTTTTCGCAACCTGAGCGAGGCGCGAACTCCCGTCCACGTGTGTGTGTGTGTGTGTGTGTGTGTGTGTGTGTGTGTGTGTGTGTGTGTGTGTGTGTGTGTGTGTGTGTGTGTGTGTGTGTGTGGTAGAAAGACAACGGGAAAATGTGTGCCGGGGTGTGTTTGGATAGTGCTGGGGAAAAACAACGAATGGGAAATGTGTGACAGGGACAACTAAGTGTATGGGGGAATGGTTCACGGAGAAATGGTACCTGGGTTTGTATGGGAAAGAATATAAGGGAGAAATGAAGAAATGAGAGTTTTGCCTTGTCTAGGCGGGTTTGGCTGGTCTGGGAAGCTATATAAAAGTGAAATGTGGGTCTGAGTGTGTCTGGGTGGGGCTGGGGAAGAGGGAACACGAGGAAATATGTGTTTATGGTGCAATTTGACGAGGGGATGAGCAGGGAGGCACAGAGAAAATGGTGACGTGATAGGGAAGGCGGAATATGGAGAGAAAAGGAAAATCACTAAACAGTTTGCTGTCATATGAAATCCTTATAAACATCTGCGTAATTTAGTAATATTTTTATGGTTTTGAAACTTTTATGTGCTGTCAAAAAGAATAATGATTGCATGATTAGAGGAAAACAAAAGTGTGATTATAAAAAGGAAGACAAAAATGGCAAGAGAAAAAGAGAGGAGGTACAATAAAAGGAGGAAAAGGAAAAACAGGGAAGTTCGAATAAAGGAGAGAGAGAGAGAGAGAGAGAGAGAGAGAGAGAGAGAGAGAGAGAGAGAGAGGAGTGTGAGAAAGAAGCGGTGAAGCCAAAGAACAACTGAGAGGCGTGAGATAATGGCACGGATCTGTTCACCGTTCATCATTATCCTGTGAACAACAACTACCTCCGTGACTGACGGTGCTATTATCAATATCAACCAACCTGCTTAGCTATATACCACACGACTTCCTCAATCTCCTAATCTGACTAAAATCGTCCTGCGGTAGAGTGAGGTGAAGTATTATATCTTAGACTGCTAGGATTTCTCTTAGCTAAGCCAAATCGTCTAGTAATCTAAATGTACAGTCGCCACCGTAAGTCCTGTCGCCTCTCCTACTTCTCTGACCATAGTTTAGATATTTAGCCTCTATGAATCTGCAGTCATTTAAATGGCCAGTGATTATTGTTACCAGCGTCCTCTGCTTCGGGTTCTCCAGGCAAATCTTCAGGGTCTATGGACTTCGCAAAATCGTCTGCAGTTAGTCTGAATAAGATACTTAAATCTTTCATGGCCGGAGAAGGTTTAGCACTATTCCAGTTACTGCCAGACGATTTTGTTCAGCTAGAGGTCAGTCAAAGGTGCCTATGTGTTCACCATTAACCCCCTTATGGCCGGAACAGCTCTAGTACTCTTCCAGACAACGCCAGACGATTATATTACGCTGAGTGAGTCATAGAAGCCTGAGAATCTATATTACAACAGGAGTAAATCAAGATAATATAAACATTAATTGCTATGATTTCTTTCAGCCGAACAGACATAGAAAGTAGCCCTCGTAATGAGGGGGATAACAGCTGCCGTCTGACATGTTAATAAACAAAAAAATAAAACAACAGATGAAACAATGGGTCAAGGAGAACAATGCATATAACAATTACCATCAAATTGATTATTAACCCCAAGAAGTATATGACCTCTTACTGTAGATAATTAACTCCTTCACCCCGAGGATATTTTGAGATAACTTTTCTCTCACCAGATGATTTTATTCAGCTTTAGAGTCCCTAGTAATGGAGCGATTTATAAGGGTTATATTAATGTCCAAAAGTCAGTTTTAATATGAATAAAATCGACAGGAGACTGAAAGATGTAACTAAAATATGAAGTCCTTGGAATGATGGATTAGAAGTGAAAGTCGATGGATTGTTTTAAACTTACACACACACACACACACACACACACACACACACACACACACACACACACACACACACACACACACACACGCACGCACGCACGCACGCACACACACACACACACACACACACACACACACACACACACACACACACACACACACACACACACACACACACACACACACACAAAACCATAGATAGACAGACAGACTGAAAAACAGACATAGAGAGATAGATTAGATTAGATTCAGATAGATGGATGCCTGGATAAACAAAATGATAAATGGACTGATACATTTCCTAGACAAATACAGATGGACATAAACAGATATATAGAGACAGAGACAGACAAATAGAAAGATAGACAGATTTGCCTTTCTTGCAGTATGTTCCTTTCCTACAGGCAGGGCAAGAGTAAATGACACAGAATATAACATAATAATCCTTTCAGTCATACCATCCAACCTCTCTTCTCACCAACCAACCCCTCGAACATCCTAATTTCCTCAGACAGAGAGGAAACATAGCCTCGCAAATACAATTCTCTTCCTTCCTCCATTTCAACTTTCTCTATTTTTACCAATTTCGTATATAAAGGATAAGAAAAATGCAGTTATTTATTTACCTGCACCCTCCAACCTCCCTCCCTTACACCAACCAATCCACTGGACAAACAATACTACGAATACAATCTTCCTATTCCACAGAGATGAAAAATACCCACAGACACAAAAAGAAGAAGAAGAAAAGAAAAGATAACCTCTCAAATGAAACCTCCCCCTTCAAACCCCCCTCCAAATATTAACTAACCCTCAAAACATCGTCCTCATAATGCATACCAACCAAACATCAACACGACTACTGTCCTCCTTAGGAACAGATGGACAGATATATTTATAAGCTACGAACAGACAGATTAAGACTGACAAAGAAATATAAAAACAGGAATATCTACCAACTCCTCAAACTCCCTCTCATCAACCAAACCAACACCGAAGCATCCACATTAATGTTGTCCTCAGTTCCCAGCGACAAAGAAAAAAGAAAACAGCAAACTTAACCCAATTAACTGTATCACAGCCTCTTTCACCAGCCAACTCATCAACCAAACTCTCACACGAATCCTGTCCTCATTTCCTAAGCCATTCGTATGCCGGGGGTCGAGGTGGCGGTGTGTCCTACTATTTATTACTGCCTTCCATTACGCGGCCCTCAAGCACACCCACATAATCATCCCGGACGCCCGCACCGCCTGGCATACTAATCACCGACCGGTACACTGGGAGCGACTCAGCCCGTTTAAATGCTTGTTTGGCTAATATGTTTGGATGAAGAGAGAGAAAGAGAGAGTAGGTAACACGACTCTCTCTCTCTCTCTGCTTAGTTACTCATCTTTCTCTTACCTGATCTTTATTTTCTTAATGAGATGCACAGATTTAGATAGTCGTGAGATATAACATGCGATAATATTTTCTGCTTAATATATTTTGACAGCTTGACGCAACCACTCTAGAGGCGTTTAGGGGGAGGAGGAGGAGGAGGAATAAAATAATTAATAATAATAATAATAATAATAATAAATCACATTCTAGGGCACAAGAGGTTAAATGAGGGGACGGCTGGCGGGATGACCTACCTCTTCGTGGCAGATTACTTGCATTTCGAGTATATTGTAAAACAGCGGAATATCTAACACTGGCTGGCTCTTGTGACTCACACACAAAACATAACCATCACATTTTCTAAACGATTTTCTTCACCAATTTCCAAAATGATCACAAAATGCTATCAAATACTTAACTCACAGAAACACTACCTCTTTTATCAATTTCTTTATTCACTAATTACGTATATACCACTTTAGTTATTTCAGATATAAAAACACCAAAATTTTTTAGCATATATTTTTTTTAGAGATCGGCAATTACCAGAAGAACCTTTTAACTATCTAACCCAATGAGTACCGTGACGTCATTTCTGCTTTACCTTATGCTCCCACCAAATAATGTGTTTTTCAGATTTGGACAAAACCCTGGCAGTAAATGATTTTTTTTTTTTTTTCGTTTCTAGCTCCTCCACTTCAACAAATCTCTGAAACTTAAATCATCTGACGGTAGCAAGAATAAAAAGAAAGATAAACGTCCTCGGACTGAAGTGGCTAAACAAGTATAATAGGAGCCATTCTAATATTTAAACTGAAATATTGAGATGACGATTATCTGTGGGCGAGTTTTCATACATTTCAGAAATAACCATGAGATTTTTAGGCATAAAATTCGTATATATTTAAATTTTTAAACCTTTCAGTGGCATTCTCTATACTTTCTTCCCCCCCCCCTCTCTCTCTCTCACTCTCTCTCGATTCACAATGGTGGTGAGGTGGCATGTTATGGTGACCCCTGACTGGTTATCAGAGGGGAGGAGGAGGAGGAGATGAGGAGGAGGGAAGGGGAACATGAGATAGAGGAGAAGAGGTGCGGAGAGAGAAGAGGAATGGAGAAAGAAAAGACAGAAGGAGGCGTGAAGCAGAAAGAAGGTGAGAAGGAGAGAGGAGAAAGCAAAGAGGAGAACGAGGAAACATATGAGGGTAAGGAGAATAAGGGGAACAAAAAAAAGGAGAGAAGGGAAGAGGGGAAAACAGCACCAAGAAACGAAGGCCTTTGGATTCACTTGAGTAACCTGGGCAACAAACAGACAGAAATCGTTATCGCCTGGCAAGCTAATCACATCCCTCCTTTCTCTATTCCTCAGGACCCGTACGATATATGCGCTTTTGTTTCCCGCGCCTCGGGGTTCCAAAGGTTAGCGTCTTTTCCCGCAAGATCCGGGGATATTATTTCCATTTAGCGACCATCCTGAGTCTCTAATGGTCGGGACAACTGCATTATTCTATTTCGGCTGGCGTTAGACGATTGCATTTAGCTTAGAGTGAATTATAAGAGTATTTGTGTGTTAGGCGACTTTCTAGCGATTGTCCAAGGCACGTTTCGGAACATTATATAATTCCAATATTATCCAGCGATTGTTTTGCGTGTTTCGATTATGTTAAGAGAATTCTTCGTCATCATAATCATTATCATCACCCGGCCTCTTTTTCTTGAGGGAGGGTACAGAAAGCCAGGAAAATAAACGAATACAACAGTGAGAGAACTGCTTAACAGGATGCCCGATGAAATTCACCGTACGTGCATTTCGAGAACAAATTTAGCGTTTTTAAGGGGTTTGGCGATTGTTGAAATTTAGCGATATCTGTGAAACTGGTAACTGTGTCGGCGTGCTGTGGCGGGGTGTTCACGGCTTGACCTCCGTGGCTGTCAGTGAGAAGGAACGACAGGCTTGGCAGATCCGAATGGCCGATAACGCGGGTAATACGAAATCCGTCCACCTGGGCGTGAAGCTTCTGTGTCAAATTGAACGGCGGGCTTGTTCACACGAGGAAGGAAGACGAGATGAAGACAGGTGGGAGGGAAGGGGTTGTTGGAGAGGGGTGTGGGGTTGGAAATGAGAGATGGGAGGAGGGGTTGTTGGAGAGAGGTGTGGGATAGGGGACGAAAGGAGGGGGTGAGGGGTTGTTGTACAGAGGTGTGAGGTAGCAGAGAAAAGCTAAGACTGGGAGATTAAAAAAAGGAGTGAATGGTTGGGGAGTGACGAGAAGGGTCAAAGGAAGACGGAACGGAAGCTGAGAAAGGAGAAACAGAAAAGAGGAATAAGAGGGAGGTGAACATGACGAGCGAAAGGTGAGGGGGAAGAGAAATGTGAAGAGACTGAACGATTAGGGAAAGAAATAAGAAGATTGAACAATTAAGGATAGAAATGAGAAAAGACTGAACGATTAAGGAAATATAGGACTGGCTGAGCTCCCCATACCCACCGATCACTCCAGCCAAAACCGGCAGGCAAAAACAAGAAAGATTACCACACATTAAAAGAAAAAAAAAGTGAAAACTGTCATGGAAACTCTAATGGAAGGCATAATTTTAAAAAATCATACATTATCCTGGGAGAAGGAAATGAAAATAGACAGGAAGGAGGGAGGGAGGTAGTGAGAGGGAGGGGGTAGAGAGAGGGGGGAGGGCAATAGCGAGAGGAGGGGGATAGGGAGGAATGGGTGGAGATAATGACAGAGAAAAGGAGGGTGAACAGGGAAAGGGAGAGACAGATAGAGAAGGAGAGGGGAGGGGAGGGAGAGAGAAAGGCAAGGGTGGGTGATGGTAAATGGAGGATGTACGCGCGGGGAGTGAAAGTGTATTAAATTAGAAAAAAAAAAAAAAAAAAAAGAGAAGAAATTGAATGGAGGGGATAATGCGAGAAAAGAAAAAGAAAAGGGATGGTTTAACGAGGCCAGGACGAGAGAGAGAGAGAGAGAGAGAGAGAGAGAGAGAGAGAGAGAGAGAGAGTCTGTTTCATGCGCTTACCTGAAGTAATTACAGAACAACAGCAAATGAGAGGAAAACAGACCGAGAAAATTAGATATGAAAATGATAAGCAGCTTAGGTAGATGTGGATGTCACGGGGTTTTTATGAATAAACAATATTAAAGAATAATTATTCAATAATACTTAAGAACAAGACAATGAACTGTCTTGTGAAAATCAAGCAATGATTACTTTATTCCGGCTTACTTAGCCGATTCTCTAAGGAAGAGAATTTATAAACTTTCTCAACAGTACACAGCAGAGACTAATTACTCACAAA
Source organism: Coenobita brevimanus (assembly GCF_032717465.1). Lineage (NCBI taxonomy): Eukaryota > Metazoa > Arthropoda > Malacostraca > Decapoda > Coenobitidae > Coenobita > Coenobita brevimanus. The sequence continues at coordinate 43,626,543 of NC_136977.1, read as the reverse complement.
TGCTGTTTATTAGTACCGTTGGCCTGTGGAGAAAGTGACTCCACCCCTGACAATCAATAACTAATGCTATTAATGATAACAGGTTCTTGCTGATGCATTAACTCCTGGTTGCACAACGGATTTTAAGCTTAATACAAAAGGACTGGCCTAAGTACCAGTTATGAATAGCAAAGCATTTATGCAGACTAGGAGCTATAAGTGAAATAAGCTTAATATGGAAAATAAAACACGAGTTTACGTTACATTAAGCTCAAGAAAAAGAACTGTTAAATTTATTGATTACAATAAAATAAATTTACGTTACATTTCAAAATGAATTCAAAATAAGGAGATCGCACTCACTCGCTCACTCAAAAGCTAAACTTTTAAACCTAGGAAAATACGAAAAGAAAATACTGGTCAGAAAAGTGGACAAAGCGGATGACTGGGCGTCGTTACTAAGGAAGGACACTGCACACGCTGAGTCTCTCGCCAATCACGCTAGGTGGGAATTCAACGGCGGCGGTGGGACCTAGGCGTCATTGCAAGGAACGACGCTGCCACACACACTACCTGCTTCCGCGGCGCTCAAACCTTGGCTGACTTCAAATCGTGAGAAAGATGTGAGGGTCGAGCCGCACTTACTAACGGCTAGAATGAGCAAAACACGCCCATAATAAATCGCTCAACGGAGGTGCTAATGTCTCGGACAAAGACGATCACTTATGAAATAGTGAAAAATATCTTGAAAAACACTCCCGATCGGGTGAATACGTGGCGGTTAAACTGAGCGATAAATACTGGGATTCCACTAGAATTCGCGGTTTCCCACCAAAGTTAATGTCACGAGTTTATTCAAATACTTAATCGCGCCGACTCGTGACAGTGGATCAGGGCTTGTTAGTTGGTGAGATCAGGTCACGACGGGCTATTACCCTGAGATGGACGGGTCATTCAGGGTTATCTGCCATCAGGTGGAAGAAATTAGACCCGATTTGAGGCGCCTGATTGTTTCAATTAAGTTGCGTGAGATGGGTGAGGCATGGGGCCGACAAAAAACAGGAATTGGTGTCGCTGACGTTCCTCTCAGTAGGTGCTAAGAAGCTGGAATAGTAGGCTACACACGCACACCATCAACACGGACACGCACACACACACGCGCACACACACACACACACACACACACACACACACACACACACACACACACACACACACACACACACACACACACAGACACACACAGACACACACACACACACACACACACACACACACACACACACACACACACACACACACACACACACAGATGCACACACACACACACACACACAGACACACACACACACACACACACACACACACACACACACACACACACACACACACACACACACACACAGACACACACACACACACACACACACACACACACACACACACACACACACACACACACACACAAAACTCGTTGTAACAACACAAATCTTATGCATATTGCTAGAAAATGTTCTAAGGTATCTATCATAACATCGGTAGACCAGATTTACAAGACGCAGCTCTTCCTCTCAAAAGGTGACAATGTCTCTTAAAAAAGAAAAAAAAAAAAAAAAAAAAAAAAACTATCACTATAAAAACTACGTGGACGGGGCTGAAGGCGGTCGAAAGAAGAGGGAGTGAATATGAGAGCCTCGGACTCCAGGTAGAATACCTAATGGAAGCTTCCCTAACTGAAACGCTCTTGATGTCTTTCCCTGTGAAGCTTGTCGCTGTTGAAGTCTTCTTCTCTTCTGACGGTTTATTCTTTTCAGGCAGAAACAAAAACAAGAAACAAAAGAGAAAGACTGGAAGCCTGCAGAAGTTGAACTTTTAAAGTAGTGTCGAGATGACTGAAAATTCTGCGTTAAAAGGCTGGATGTCATTAGCAAAGGCACACTGAGGAGTTGCATAGACGACCAGCTGAGTAATGAAGGAATGACAGCACTGGATAACTCTTGCATTAGACAGACGGACAGAAAAGGAGTGACAGTGTGTAGCTAGATGGGTGTTGCAAGACCGCCTTAAATATATCGCAGTTTCTTTTGTGTATGCTACATACCCGCCTTACTGATATCACAGTTTCTTTCATGAACAGAATCGAAGAACAAACGCTGCTAGATTTTCTGACGAAGACTTGAATGTGGTGCGTGTGGAAAGATCTGATCACAGCCCATTGTACTGACCCTCATTGCCAAATAAAGTTCGGTAATAGGGCATCATTATTGACAAAAGTTTCTCTTTGTTGTCTATTCTAGCAGGTGAATGATGTAACAACTAGCATTAAACGAGACTCACTTGGCTATTACAAAAACTGAATGAGCAAAGTTGTATGCAAGCCCCTAGTTTCTGAAGACAATTTCTGTAGAACCTTATGAGGAAGGAATGTGTTTATTTTCTCTCTGTCCTCCTTGCCTGCCCTCAGTAATTTGCTAATCGAGTCTAACAAACACACATACCCTGACCGAAATAATGCGGGGACTTCTCTACACCTCTGCGTACTAAGTTTTAATATAATACGGTCTTCAGAGTCTGATGGGTGAAATCAATCAAATATCAACCACTGATTTTTGGATTTCTTGTCACAAAAGACTGGCTAAACGTTAAAGTACACCTTCCTGTACACTAAATTTCTTTTCTTCTGAGACCAGGTATATCAAAATCGTGCGGTTATTTATTGATACCAAAAAAAAAAAAGAAAAAAAAAAAAAACAGTGGACGAACTTAATTATCTCAAAAGTGTTTCTGTTCCTACTACGATGAGCCACATTAAGATTTTGCATTCAGGAACTGTGTAGAAAATGTGGCAGTGGATAAAGGTGATGGGGGCGCTCACCATCAACTCACTTGATGTAGTGCTGCTCTCGGGTGTCTGCCCTTTCCTCTCCTCCATCCTTCGTTCCATCCATCCTCTTCTGTCTTTCTTTCCTTCATTCTTTCCTCTTCTGCATGCGGGTGACTTTACACTCCCTCTTCTGTCTTTCTTTCCTTCATTCTTTCCTCTTCCTTCTGCCTGTGGGTGATTCTACACTGAGTGACAAGCCAAATGGTTTCCTGAACACCAGAAAACCATTTACTACGCTGGGTGGTAACCATATAACCAAAATTTAGCTCCTGGTGGTTTATTGGGTAATTAAGGTGCTCCAATCGGATTGAGCCGGTGAAGGTTTATATCCAAGGGATGGTTGGGGTTTATTGCTCACGTAATGCCACTCAGAGATGAGTGAGGCTGGTCACTCTCATCTTAAATGACAGGACCAACTTTCCTAGCCCCGGGCTCCTACGCTCCTCATGGGGCAACATAGGATTAGATGATGGATGGATGGATAAAGGTGACCTCGTATTACATTAACCATTACTTGTTCCATTTCTCTCCTCAAAGCTGATAACTGGCCGGTGAAACACTGAAATCTGCTTCTAGTCAGGTAAAGGGGAACAGCTCAGAATCGTGTGTTTAGTTACAGAGATACGAAAAACGCACAGCCCAAACTTTAACCTCAATGATCTCAACACTCGCGTCTGGTTGAGTCTCCATTCTTAATAAGAGATATTTTGCATTCAGACCCCGCAAACTGCAGTCAGACTTTGCATCCAGACTGCATTTAGACTTTGCATTTAGACGTCGGACAGATTTACACAGACTGCATACAGACTTTACTTTCAAACTTCGCACTGGATTTTGCACACAGACTTTGGATAGACTTTACACGGACTTTGCACATAGCCTTTGCAGTTAATCTGGTTGCATTCAGACTGTCAGAAAGTGCAGAAAATGTGTTAGAAATCTGGATAACGATGACCTCATTTTATATTGATCATGCATTGTTCTCAGCTGATATTCTGTTCAAAGCTGGTAACTGGCTGGGTAAAAACAAAATTCTACCAGTGCAAATGGAAAACAGCTCACGTTAGTATCACCAACCATCCCACGATAAGAGATCAGGGGGTGAATTCATACACTGTCTTGACCTTCAGTTGTGTATAAGATCGCTTGTTTAAACATTTACTTAAACACTTACCTAACACATCACAAACAATACGGAGTGAATAGTACCGTGAGAAGTACAACTAGACAAAAAATATTCAAGATAATATTAAAGCTACAATGAAGACTTGTTTATCGGGGGAAAAAATGATTCAAGATCCTTTATCAATATGGCATGTGACTCCCGACCTCCCGCCTTATCAGCTCGTTAGTCAGAGGCGGGTATCAGGCCAGATCACATCCCATGCCACGCTTCTGAAGCAAGTGGCCCGCTGTTGATAGCACAGGTGGGCTCGATCAATAAAGCTATATCAGACGAATATGGGTCAATGAGATAGAAAGTACTAATGACTATCGAGGATACACTGAACCCATGCAATCTCTCTCTCTCTCTCTCTCTCTCCTTCTTCAATAATAATAATAATAATAATAATAATAATAATAATCTATCTATCTATCTACAGCCCGACGCCCTAATCCTGGAAAGGGTGGCCGCAGACAAAACGCCTCCAAGTCGCTCTGTCACCCACCATTTGACTACCCTTCCCCCAAGTCACCCCCCCTCCCTCATATACCTCTCAGCTCCATCCCTCCACCTCATCCTCGGTCTACCCCTCCCTTTCCCTCTCTCCACCTCACCCACATACACCCTCTTAGTCAGTCTTTCATTCTCCATTCTCTCCACATGTCCAAACCACCTCAGTGTATTTCTCCTAATCTTCTCAACCACATTCACATCCACCCCACAACGTTCCTTCACTTCTTCATTCGTGAACCTGTCCCTCCATGTCACTCCACACGCTCCTCTCAAGTAACTCATATCCACTGCTCTCACTCTTGACTTTTTCCCCTCTTGCAAGGTCCACGCCTCGCTTCCATACGTCAGGGTAGGGATCACAATACTATCATGCAGCGACTTCTTAACATCCATACTCACCTCCCTGTTTCTCATCACTGCTTTCAGTGAACCAACAACCTTCCTTCCCTGCTGTACCCTTTCACGCACTTCATCCCCCAAAGTTCCATCCTTACTCATCACACCACCCAAGTACTTGAATGCACTCACACTCTCCATATCCTCATCATCCAACCTCACTGTACATTCTGTGATTTCATTCCTCTCAAACACCATAACTTTACTTTTGTTTACATTAACTTTCAGCTTCCTCCTCCTACACACTGTCCCAAATTCATTCACCAAACCTTGCAACTCCCATTCATCTTCACTCAACAATACTGTATCATCAGCAAACAGCAACACCGGAATCATCCAAATCTCACCCTCATTCATTAGAGCCACCCCCACATCCACTGCCCTACCCTGCACCTCTTTTACAACCCCATCCATGTATATATTAAACAGCCATCGAGACATCACACAACCCTGTTTCAGTCCCACATTGAGATAAAAAAATTCACTCAGCTCACCATCCACTCGCACCGTAGCCCTAGCTCCTTCGTACATACTCTTCACAGCATTCAACAATTTCCCATCCACTCCATATATTCTTAATACCTTCCACATACCTTGCCTATCTATTCTGTCATAAGCTTTCTCCCAGTCCATGAAGGCAGCATACACTTTCTTTCCCTTCTCTAGATACTTCTCCACTAAACATCTTAGAACAAATATCTGATCTATACACCCTTTTCCCTTCCTAAATCCCCCTTGTTCTTCTCCAACTACCTCCTCTGTCATATGCCTAACCCTATCAATGAGTATTCTACCATATATTTTACCAGTCACACTAAGAAGGCAAATACCTCTATGGTTACCACATACTTCTCTCTCCCCTTTTCCTTTATATAAAGGAACAATTGTACCTGATTTCCAGTCCTCTAGAATCCTTCCCTCTTCCCAAGCCAATCTACACAACTTTCATATCCATTCCACAACAATCTCACCTCCATACCTCAGCATTTCACCACACACTCCATCATCATCATCATCATCATCATCATCATAAATAATAATCTATCTATCTATCTATATACCTAGGCTGCTTCCCCCAAGGAAAGGGAGGTAGCCGAGACAGGACGACTCACTCTCCATTTACTCATCCATAATAATAATAATAATAATAATAATAATAATAAACCATTTCCCCTCCTTTACGAATACTATGCACTGACTGCCCTCAACCCATGTCGTATTTCCAAATTATATTGAGTTCAACCCCAACATTTTTCTCCCCCCCCCCCCAAATTCACGTCCGCACCATCTAATTCTTCCCGCGTCTCCTCCTTCCTTCCAACTTAGCGGGTAATTCCACAGACTTTAATCTTTCCCAGGTCACTCGCTCGTATTTAGTAAACAATATTCTTGACCTCACATGCTAACCTCGTAAATACCTCTTAAAATTTCCACAACCAAGCATTCATCATGGAGAGTGAAGAAAATAAGCTTAACTAAGGGAAATGTAAAGACCAAAAACACATTCACTTCTTTATTACCACCAAAATGACACAAACTAAAGAGACACAGAAAAAAGTAAAAAAAAATCCATATTGACTAAGGTGGAAGTCACGTTCATACATGACAATCATCGAGAATAAATTTAAAGTGCAGGAAGGAATTATTACTTCTTTATTATTCTCAAACGACGGCTGACGACTTATTGCATTCAGGCACTGCACACTGAGCCAGACGATTTTATTCGCCACAGGAAATCCCTCCGTCGTCCAATGGCAGATTTTATAAATAACAGACAAAGGAATAATGAAGGATCACTTACAAAAATAAACTCGTAAGGAAAAGATACAAGAGAGCTTAGAAATGAAAAAATGGCTCTTTAAATCCTTAGAAAATTAAAAAATAAGCTTCTAATTAAACCCTAATATATGGGTGAATAAATTACAATAAATACTCTTGATGATAATATGTTTTCCACACATCCATTACAACTAAACAAGAAATATATAAAAGAGCTACAGATATTTTCATGGATGTATACAAGATGAAAAATAATACATTGACAAAAGGCTTCAAAAACAAATCAAACAGCCTATAATTTAAATAGAAGGAAATGTAGATGTACAGTATTTTGAAGGATAATTGGGGGAGTGAATGGAGGAGTCACGGAATATTCTTTAGAGAGCTCCTTATTCAAACCTGCTTTCCTTCTGCGACTTCTACAGGAGATTCTTACCACCCTATGTATGAAAGTAAAATTCGATAAGACGACGATGATAAACAATAATGATGATGATGATGATGATGATAAAACAGAGAATCTACTGTAAAACTCATGTTACACGCCATGGGACAGAGGTAAACAGTGCATAACATCAACTTTCCGAACAAAATGACATAAATGACGCATGACCAGGAGAGACGTAAACGAGATAACTGGAGCCCAAAGGAGAATGGCACATCGGCGGGACGGACGGTGGGAATAGTTTGGGGTTAGTGAGAGGTAAGTAACAAGTAAGTTCAGTGGCTAAGAGGGTGATCTAAATGAAAACAAACTGAATAATGAACATACTCGATAAGAATGACGCGGAGGGCAAACGAACTGATGATTTTTGAAGCAAGGGAGGGGAGTAACTGAGGCCATGAAGCTCAAATTTGGTGGTAGGCTATGGAATGAGGGGAAATGGGTGAACGTTTCCATGGCAATATCAAAGTGAAACAGAGAAAATAAATTACCTGAAAACTAAAGGAGAGAACCTGTAGACGACAAAAAAAGGAACCAAAAACCTCAGATACATGGCAGAAAACACAGACGAAAGGCAACAGAATCAACAGAGACAGTCATTGTAAATGGATGTAGAATCGACTATGACAGGAGATGAGTTATGGGCGAAGAGAGGTGAATATAAAGGCAGGAATGGTGAGATGAGGCGCCCTAGGCAAAACACGCTCTCTCTCTCTCTCTCTCTCTCTCTCTCTCTCTCTCTCACACACACACACACACACACACACACACACACACACACACACCAAACAACCTCACTTCTGGCAAGGAACATCACTCATCACTTGTACGCAATCTTTCCCATTATGTAGATCAACACCTATACGAAATCACCTCCATTTTCACGCATCACGAACTCTGAATAAGCGACCAGACAAGTCCTAATATATCCCTCAGTTTCGGCCCTCTCACATCCCTTCACCTTCAGAAAACCACAAAGTCAATGGACACTTCTACATAACCCTTACAGAACAAATAGCACTGCAAAATACCCACTCAGACCTAGACAGCCTCAAATAAATCATATCTTCTTATCTGTACTACCACCGACGAGATATGTAAACCTTCATCTTACATAGTCGTAACTACACAGATCAAATCAATACAACCACTGCCTCATCACAAATCCTACCATAAAACACCCCTTACACACACACACACACACACACACACACACACACACACACACACACACACACACACACACACACACACAAAACCATCTACACAACTGCCTCTACATAAATCCTACCATTATATAAATCCCCATTTAACCTTAGACACAACTTCTGCTATCTCCAGTGCTACATATAAGTAACCAACGCTTCACAAATTAATCCTTCATCGCAACAGTCACTTCACAACTTTTTATTTTGCAGAGAAACCTTAAGCAGTCAGAGTTATGGGAGGCCTATTATAGCGAGATGGCTGAACAACCACAACCACAACCACCTTCTTTAAGTAACCCAGGAACTACAACACCCAAGGAACAAATCTGGAAGTGTTAACAATATGGCACACAGATCATGACTAGAGGTACTATTGACGTAGTTATCTATCCTTCTTTTACTCTTACCTGGCCTAAAATTCCCATCCGCCCATGTTGAAGGCTGAGATATAAAAATAGATTAACTCTAGAATATGATGGCTAGGAAGAAGTGCTGAGAAAATGATCTAAAGTCGTAGTATTGTCTTAATTCTACCACATCGCTACATGATATAAACAGCAAATGGACGAAAATCTGGGCCAGGTTAAGGTGAAAAGATTGCACACACACACACACACACACACACACACACACACACACACACACACACACACACACACACACACACACACACACACACACACACACACACACACACACACACACACACACACACACACACACACACACACACACACACACACACACACACACACACACACACACACACACACACACACACACACACACACACACACACACACACACACACACACACACACACACACACACACACACACACACACACACACACACACACACACACACACACACACACACACACACACACACACACACACACACACACACACACACACACACACACACACACACACACACACACACACACACACACACACACACACACACACACACACACACACACACACACACACACACACACACACACACACACACACACACACACACACACACACACACACACACACACACACACACACACACACACACACACACACACACACACACACAGATAGACTTAAGGCCAACGCAAACCCTTAGCTTACATAACTAGGCAAACCATTTTCTTGTATAGGAACATTCTTCACATCACAAGTATATTCTAATTAAATATTCTAATTATACCGCAAAAGCATAAAATTACATGTTAATGAAAACAGTTACACGTGGGACCAAATTCTCGTCAGATGGGGGTTTTCTAGCATCAAATCCTTTACTATTTATTTAATATTTTAAGTTTTATTATTCTCGTGTACGGTGTATTTATTAGGTTTATATTAACCCTAACTGCATAAATAGAAGAAAATATAAATAGAAGAAAATAATGACGTATAAGATAAAAAATACTTAAGACTTTCCAGGGAGCCTCCAAACAGACGAGAATACGGGTGGCACTGTACCTATGACACCTGTGAATTTATTAGGATTATTCTCACCCTAATTGCAATGAAAATATACTTAATACAGGAGCAATACTCTTCTAATTCATATGTCAGGTTACCATAAAATATAATCTATACTCTGCAAAAACATTTACAAAAAGAAGCTAATATCACTCAAGCCGGCAGGGGAAATATTCACGCTCAGCTGCAGTCAATAGTTCGTTTACACTGCCTCGAAATGGTGTCAAAGCCTAATAAGATCTTGGATTAACTAACAATACTTAAACCGAGATTGGGATTCCGTAAAGGGATTATTGACCGCAGCCGTAAGTTCACTAAAGCCAACAGGCCACATTAGCTGACCTCCTGTTTAGTCCTCCTTTATTTTATTCTTACTTTACTCTTGCTAACGCCAGACATGATTTTGCTCTGATTAATAAAGTTGTTTCGTAATTTAGATTATTTTTATCTCCCTTAAAGAGACAGGGCCTTCCTAATCTAAACAAAATCGCGTTGTAATTGGCGGAAAAAGAAAAGATGTAACAGATATACAGTATTTTTTTAATAATCTATACAGTATGATGAAAGAAAGCCTCCAATTTCTGAGTCATTTGTGAAGTCTGTGATGGGAGTAAAATGTCTGACCACTACCTACAAATGTACTCTGTAACGTGGCATCAGACTAACCACAACTATATATGCAACATGCACAACGACCGGTAGAAATGGAGGACTTCATAAATCTACCTTATATCTCCGTTTTGAGATTACGGCCATTCATTTCAGATATATAACACAATATTCTTAGAAAAATAAGCACCATGACACTGAAAAGCAAAGTCGCGTTCATAATAACGGATACACAACTACCTGTTCGTCTAATGTAGGTTCACTGTTCACTATTTCCTCTCCTGCCTGGTGCAATGATAATCGGTGCACCAGGCAGTGAGTGAAATTGTTCCGTATATCACCAGCAGTGGACACTACAATTGATAACACGAGCAGATGTGTATCCCTACTTATGAACGTGGCTGTATACGTGATTTCTATTTATGTATTCTAACTCATTAAATTAGTGGGAAACAGGGTTATGACGGTGATGTTGATGTTAAAAATAATGTATGGACCAGTATCACAGTTGAGAAATGTACATTATCAGGTACTGTCCTCCTACTTCACTGTCTTTGTCATAACCAGTACATCAGAGTCATGATAATTTCTCTCCACCTAACCACTGTGTGATAAGAAAACTCGGTTCGAATGTGCTTGTGCGAGTGTGTTTGTGTGCGTGTGTAGTATGTAAGGGGGTGTCAAGTGACGAGCATTTGTTGTTGCTGCTGCTGCCATGGGATGTCCGGGTCACAGTTGATGAACAGCTTAACAGGGTCAGTGTGCGAGTCTGACGGGCCCGCAGAAAACGTGTCTAGGTCGTTTATCGGTGTGGCCTCCCCGGTCTCGCACAGCAGCGTGAATAGGTCCGTGTCCTGGGCCACCTGCTGTTGCTGCTGCAGCGGCTGCGGCTACGCTTTGCTGGGGACACCATCTGCATCGACGAGGGTGACTTCTGGTTGCTGGGGCTCGTGTTCCTCACCAAAGATGCTGGAAAGGACCCAGGCGCAGGTGTCTTGGGGAGTGTTACCGTCCAGCATGTCCTGCAGGGACCTGATATAGGCTGAGGCCAGCCTCAGGATGGCGATTTTAGTCATATCGGTGGCCGCCCGGCGTCGGCACACCCACCAGGGCAGCACGCCACGCAGGCTCTCGAAGGCATTGTTGATCTGCCGCATACGGCATCTCTCGCTGGCGTTGGCAGTCTTCCTGCGGTACCTTGACACGGGGGGTGTACGCGGCTTATGATCCAGGGGGTCCTGAAGGCTCCACTCAGGGTCACACAAGTAGCGCGACTTCAGTGATCTGGGTCTCAGCTGGTACTTGACCGCACAAACCCTTGGCCGCCTACAGCCCACGCCCACCCGACCCTGACCTTGATGTTTGCTGTCCTGGTGATCGCTGTCATGGTGTTTACCGTCGTGAAGATAGCTTGGGTGATGACTGCCGTCGTGGTGGTCGCTTTCGTGGAGTGTGGTGCCATGGTGGTTGCTATCGTAATGGTCGCGCTTCCCGTCACTATAAGTCGATCCGCAGGTGTCACTTCGGTTGTTGTTACTGTCCACTGCATCACCAGCCAGCAAGGTGGTTGTACCTCCGTCTAGGCACTCCATCCGTGGCCTCTTTGACGGAATCATTGTTACGTTGCTGCTCCTTCACCGGCCTCCTTGTCGGTATATCAGTATTGGTATCTCACTATCTTAAAACTCTACTAGTGTCTCACTTGTCTTTAAACTCAACTAGTGTCTCACAGTCTTTAAACGCAGTTGCTATCTGTACCTCTAAAATAAACAGCACTTTAGTTTATGGAGACATTTATTCTTTTTCTGCAAATTCTGTCTTTTTAAAGAAATCTTCGTCCCTCATAAGGTAATGATGGAGAAAATACGTGCTTCACATCCAAGTGGCTACCCCATCCCTTGCACCGCATTAATTTGATAGAGGGGATGATAAGGTGCGGAGAACTTTAATGGCCATGTGGCAAAGAGTTCAGAAGTAAGTGCTGGATGGCTAAGTAAATATCAAATGCGCTCAGAGTCGACAGAGAAATATAAAATATGTTTAGCCACGTGCGCTTTTGTGAGTCTAAAATTCAGTACTAAATCAGCACTATATGAGTAAGTGTAGAATTCAACGTTAGATGCGCTCAAATTCAGAGGTATATACCAGACATAAGCACCAACAGTTCAAAAATTTATCCAACAGCAGACGGGGTTAGAACAGTGTCCAAGTGTGATGAGGTCGGATGGGAGAGGAGGAGAGCGAACACCCTCGCTTTACCAGCTCTTCCACAACACTGACCGCCCACACCTGACACCACCAGCTTCCCGTCTCACCTCTCCACCCTTCCCTCTCTCCAGTGTGCCACTTCTTTATCTCTTCTTTGATGGGCTGTTTCTCCCGGTGCTTAAACCTTCCACTTATGCACTCTGCTTGATAATCTTCCTGCGTTTGTAGGGTCATTTACTGACTCTTCAATTTTTTCGATCTTGTGTCGTTTTTGTTGCAACGGTTGCAGTGTTACACATGGTCGTAATCTCGTGAGCTTGCCTGGGAAATTCAATATCGCTTCCTTCCCAGTTAGATTCTAAATATGGCACAGTAATCGGGATAGTTTCTTAACCCCTAGACCTCGGGAGAACTCTCAGTGGCGAGTAGCATAACCTAGCATGGCCCAACCCACCTACATCAATCATCCTCTTTTTGTATGTTCTTATGGGTTAATTCTCTCTCGTCTGTCAGTTTTGCAAGCACTGTCCATTTTATCAAGATACAAGTAATTACAAAATATAATTCAAGTCGAATATTAAAGTAAATTAATCATGCGGTACTTGTATGCCGCCCATGCCCAACGCTACATCCTGAAAGGAGTGAAACTCCATGGGCATCTGCCTTTCCTCTGCAACGATCCACTTTAACAGTACATCACACTCCCTCACACACTCAAATATGCGTGTAATCGCCTCTGTATACTGGGAACGAATCATATACAATATAGTCAAAGGCAAAACACTGTATCTGTTTCACATTTCAGGCATATCCATCAGCGTCCAAGATGACATTATTAAGAAGTATCATCTATGGACAGAGAAACCTACCATGCCTTTCTCAGCTCAGGAATATTAGCCAGCCGAGGAAAGCTAGATGTAAAATTGAAATATCTGGACAATTTTCATCTTTGACTATAACGCACATTTTCCTAACACTTTCCCTCCCTCTCTCTACACCTATCACGACGAGCAGGTGTCACTCGTGAGCCAGGTGTGACTCATGATAAGCGTCTCTGTGCCAAGGGTTGTTCTGGGTAAAGAGTAAAGTATATGGCCACATCTACCAAGGAAAATTCTGATATGGAAAAGTGGGTAATGATGATGATGATGATGTTGATGATCATGATGATGACGATGATGATGATGATGATGATGATGATGACGGAGACGAAGACGACGACGACGACGACGACGACGACGAAGACGCTGACGATGACGATGATGATAAAAGTAACAATGACAATGATGATAACTATCAATACCCATCAGAGAATACATACGAGTACTGTATATGCGATAAATTCCGCAGACCAGTTTTAGAACAGATGCAGCCACGTCGCTTGCGGTGCGAATATGATACATAAATCTAATGAATAAAACTGACTCTCATTTCAGTTTACGACCACCCAAGATTTCTGAAAAAAATCAAGACAAAAACGGGTATTTACGTATACGTGGCTAATCATGCAGTTTATTTTCTCATCGCGGCACGAGACTGTTCAGGCTTATCAACTTTTATGGCTTAACACAGCACAGTAATGTTTTCTGCTGATGTTTTCCTTTATAATTATTCTACCTAATATAGGGGAGAATGCTTTGTTCTCCAGGGTAATTAGTAAACCTGACTAATCATGTGCGTAATTTTACCTGTCGGATGAATCAGAAGAATTTAGGTTATTTTTAAAGGTTTATTCTTGCTACCACCAGACGATTTTTAAAGATATTTTGAGATTTTTCGAACAGGAGGGATTCGATCTAGCCTTAAATCAAACCCTTTATTACCTGAGGTCTTTCTTACGTTAAATTAATCTGCCTAACGATAAGGAGCCGGAAAATACGTCATCGCATTGAAGGGATGAGGCGCATCAACCATCCATCCATCCATCCATTGCCAGACGCCATGTATCCCAAACGGGGTGGTCAAGGGCTTAGAGTTAATTGTTTTACAGGGAGGGGCACTAATCCTCCACCAACCCCACTTGACACGTAGGGAAGTATTTCTATAATTGATTCTTGCATCTACCAGACGATTTTATATTCATTTTATTTACTGTGGTAGAGCCCCTAGTGGTAATAGCGCTAATGAATACTGTATAAAACCTCTCCATGTCGAAACGTATATCCCAAAATAAATCAATAAATCGTCAGATGGCAAAAATGTACCGATAATTGAAAACGACGTACTCGGGTTGATTTTTTTTTTTTTTTTTTTTTTTTATCCCGGCACGAGTTCTTCCAAGTCTGTTCATTTTTATTATTCACTTCTCTGAAAAATACTGAGTCTTATAAAATGTATTCTCGCTACTGTCAGACGATTTTATATTAATCTGACGTGAAGGGGTTAATAACGGCCCTATCTAACCCCCTACCAATTCGGAAAATCTGTTCGAAGCTGCATAAAACCGTCCGAGATTGCAATATATAAATAAAGAATGCAGCCACGTATTGCAGCGCTTAACACTTATCTTCTGTTGATTTATTCTTGCTACCTCGAGACTAATTTATTCTGTTTAGGAGAGATTTCTCGAACTGAAGGCCAGAGAGAGAGAGAGAGAGAGAGAGAGAGAGAGAGCGAGAGAGAGAGAGAGCGAGAGAGAGAGAGAGCGAGAGCGAGAGCGAGAGAGAGCGAGAGCGAGAGAGAGAGAGAGAGAGAATGTCACCGTATCTAAAGGGTTAAGACTCGATGATCGTTGACCCTAAGCATCGTTCCAACAACCCCCCCCCCTCTCTCTCTCTCTCTCTCTCTCTCTCTCTCTCTCTCTCTCCGATTTTTCATTCTTTTCTCCAATTTTCTCTTTATTCTGTTTATTCTTTCTTCTCTTTCTCCGTGTGTGTGTGTGTGTGTGTGTGTGTGTGTGTGTGTGTGTGTGTGTGTGTGTGTGTGTGTGTGTGTGTGTGTGTGTGTGTGTGTGTGTGTGTGTGTGTGTGTGTGTGTGTGTGTGTGTGTGTGTGTGTGTGTGTGTGTGTGTGTGTGTGTGTGTGTGTGTGTGTGTGTGTGTGTGTGTGTGTGTGTGTGTGTGTGTGTGTGTGTGTGTGTGTGTGTGTACATACGTGTGTGCGTGTCCTGTTTTCCCCTCCCTCTCCCCTCCCCCACCTCACCCTCGGCACAGCTGTCCTAAGATTTCATTATTACCCCGTCCAGTAGGTGACTCACACTTGGGAATTTTGTGTTGGTTAATCCTGAACAACTTTACTCAGCCAAGGGAAGTGAAAGGATTACAAGCGATCTCAATAACCTCTTCTTCTGGGTATTATTCTGGCTGGCACAAGACGATTTTATTCAGCTCAACACTTCAGACTGAGAACCTCTTTTAAAATTCGGATCTAGTTAGCATTTTTTTTCTTAACTTACGAAGGTCCTCCGTTAGGAAATGCCGTTACGAGAGTTTGATTCTAACCCTTTCATCATCAAACGTCTCTCCCAAGCTTTATAAAGTAGTGTGGTGGATGTAATAAGAAGACAAACTAGAAAGTGCTCAGATAGTGCATACCTTCGCCAATGCCATTTCCATTAAAAATGATCCGGATCCGGATCTGGATCTGTCCCCAAATTAAATCAATTCTTTCTTGGTCCATGTAACAAATTCACTGAGAACTTTTGGAGATATTGTGAAGGATACTCCGGATCCGGATCCGGATCCGGATCCGATCCAAAATTTAATCATTTCTTCCTGGACCCATGGCCCACCCTTCCACAAAATTTCATCAAAATCCGTTCATATTTTTTGAGTAATCCTGCTAACAGACAAACAGACAAACAAACCAACGAGGGGTAAAACTTATACTCCTTGGCTGAGGTAACAATATGCATTACTGAAGGGGTTAGCACAGGAATCTCCGGTCTGTAGGGAACTGTTGTATACTATACACGTCTCATTTTAACTTGGCCCAGATTTCCGTCCTTTTGCAGCTAATTTCACATAGGTCAGTGGAGGAAAGACAACACAGCGGCTTTACGTTCTTTCCATGGCACTTCTTCCTGACTAGCATCATGCTATACGGTTAATCTATTGTTACAACTCGGCCTTCACGATGGGAAGAGGGCAATTTTAAGCCAAGATAGAGTAAAAAGAGTATAGGGAATATCACATTACTGACCAAATCGTAAGTTATAATCGGGATCAACACCATCACCGTTCGTATGTCTGTCTAAACTCCTAGTGACTCTGTTTCCCCCTGTAATCTCTCACTGTTTCCTCCTATAATCCATCACTGTTTCCTCCTGTTATCTATCACTGTTTCCTCCTATAATCTACCACTGTTTCCTCCTATAATCTATCGACAAAATCGATAAAAAGCACAACAAATATAATCATTCTCAATGGTACACACGCCACATCAACATAAAAGGTCCACTGCCAGTCAAGGTATTCGTAATGAGGCTTCAACAGCATTCAAAACTCCCGCCATCATTAACCAATGACACGTCTTAATGATATATCGCCATCTGATCCACCTGCTGCATTAATTAAACCTTTACTTGCCACAGACGCACCTGGTTATTTGATCAAGACTGACAAGAGGCGATTCTGATCCTTGCATGGTCTCCTCAAAGCTGGATAAGTCACTTAAACGTTAAAGAAGTAAATAAAAGACTACCCGAGAGAGGGGCAACACTGCGAGCAAATGCATGACACTTCCCAATGTTTATTTATTTTTTATTTTTTTTATAAATAACAGAACGGAGGAAGGAAACACAAATGAGTAAAAAAAAAAAAAAATCATCCATACACCAGATTACTGGTGTCCTCTGTTCATGAAATATCTGTAACGATTAGACTTGAACAGTTGTGGGTTGAAATTTGGAGGGAAACAACTCTGGGGAAGCGAGTTCCAGAGAGATGCAGTTCGGGGAATGAAAGAATTCTGATAGGCAGAAGTTCTGCAATATGGCTGAGTGACATTCCAGTCATGAGCGCTACCAGATGCCCGTGTAGCACGAGAGAAGGCATGGACAGGTGGCACCATGGACGCAACTTCGTCTGAGCATTTGCCAAAAAAATATCTGTAAAATAATGCAATGGAGGCAACATTCCTTCTTACTTGCAGGAGGTAGTTTATATGTAATGGCAGGGTTGTTAATGATTCTAACAGCTTTGTTCTGAATTTTGTCTAGTTGTCTTAATGCAACTTCTCCACAACCATTCCACAAGGGTGAGCAATATTCAAGCTGAGAGCGCACATGACTCTTCTAAATTATAGCTAACTGCTCATCGGCGAAGAAGTTACGGACCCTGTACAATAATCCAAGTTTCTTTGAGGCGGTTTTAGCAAGTGATCTGACATGAGAGGTCCAGCTGAGGGCACTGTTAAGTGAGACGCCAAGAATTTCAATACTTTTGGAGATGGGAATTTTGGTAGCACTGAAGGTAATGTACGAATCTTGCAATATCTGTCTATTAGTAAACTGAATATATTTAGTTTTACTAGCATTAACAGAGACAAGGTTGTTTTGTCCCAATTCACTGATTGTAGATAGATCTTTATTTATGGAGATAGCTGTACTGAGTTGAGAGGTAGAGATATTAGACTTTGTAAATGGATGTCTGAGTGTGAATGAACTATGTAGTGTTGAGTCATCTGCATATGAGTGAATGGGATTGTGGGTGACAGATAAGAGATCATTAATATGAACCAGAAATAGGGTTGGCGCCAGAACTGATCCCTGTGGCACGCCAGCATTAATTGAGTGGAAATTGGAATATACATCATCTACTTTTACTCTTATTTTCCTGTCACTAAGATATGAAGAAATCAAAGGAACAAAAGACGTTAGTTAGTCCATGGCAAGGGAGTTTGGACAGCAGGGAACGGTGCCATACTCTGTCGAAAGCTTTAGAGATATCAAGAGCTACTGCCTGAGTTTCTCCAAAAAGATAAATTGATTGATGGATGGTATGTGTTTATTTTTTTTTAATGTGCAGCCAAATACTAAAGTTCATTAGCCTCCCCTGCCTCTTTCTGATTACTGGATTCACAGATGCTTACTGTATATGTGACGTAGCGGGTAAGGGTGCATATTATCAACCACAGACGAATGCTTAAGTGCACCTCAGTTCACTATGTCATATTCAAATGTCAGTGTCCTCAGCGATGGAATAGAGACAAGAGAGGTGACCGGATTGTACTGTAAATATATCTGCAACTCACGAACAGAATCACAAAACAAACAGGCTAGAGGTCAAGTTCGAAGCCAACTCTCTTATAAGGCCACTGCATATGCGTTCGAAGCCATACATAACACAAGCCTCTGACTGGATGCTTGTTTTACCGTCTTGGGATTCTACGTTCGTCTTTTCGTTTCTCTCTCTCTCTCTCTCTCTCTCTCTCTCTCTCCCTCTCTCTCTCTCTTTCCCTCTCCCTCTCTCTCTCTCTCTCTCTCTCTCTCTCTCTCTCTCTCTCTCATTACAGCTTCTGGGCCATTATGGACTCAATCGTAAATCTGAGAAAGGTGCTTCGAGATATCAGACTCAGGTGTATGCACAGTAACTTCCATGTCAATCGGCCCAGAAAGAAAGACGTGAGGCTGTAGTGACGAGCATTTGGAGGGATAAAAACAACAAAAACACGAAAGAGAGAGAGAGAGAGAGAGAGAGAGAGAGAGAGAGAGAAAGTATGCATTAATAACCTACAAAAAGGATACTATAATGTCAGAATGAATCGCTAATGAAGAGGTGTTAGGATACCCCCAGAGTACATCACCTCTGCCTCACCCCCACGCTTTAATGGACCTGGAACTGGAGGCATCGATGCAAAAATTACAAAATAAATAAATAAATAAATAAATGCATTCTTGTTACGTACTAAGGTCCGGCGATATATCATGTCTGTTCGCGCTGCTTATCCTCTCTCTCTCTCTCTCTCTCCCTCTCTCTCCAGTTTTTGTGCCTGATTTATATTTGTGGTGAACGCGTCGGAAGGTAGCAAACGAGGAGATTTGAATGTGCCACTAACTTTACATTTATTATCTTTATCTTCGTTAATGTGAGAGCTTGCGAACTTTATCGGTTGTATTCTCGTTTGTTTCCTAACACCTCTTCCTCAGCGATTTGGTTTTGCTCATTACACAATAATTTTGTGTTGTCAAGAAAGTGAAATTAAGATATAAACCAAATGCCCAGGTTTATGTTCGGAGAGAGAGAGAGAGAGAGAGAGAGAGAGAGAGAGAGAGAGAGAGAGAAATCTGCAATCTATCGGCCGTATTCTTGTTGGTGCAGTCAATTACTTAACACTTTTTTCCAAGCACCTTATCTTGTACATTACACTTTGATATCGATTAGTATAATACCGGTGCAAATTAAGTAGATATTAAAAAGGACATCAATAACACACTACAGAATAATAAGGTGAAATATACAAAATACCGCAAAATAAATCGGTAAGGAAAAAATGCTATGGAGTCTTACGCCAACAAGAAGAACTTCAATGATCACTACACCTACTATACTCTCATACTAGGAAATTCAACCACTACCAACACACATTCACACTTCTCACATACTTCCTCGAAATATCAGACTTTTACTGCTCTTCATATCGCTACTGACAGGTTAATCAAGTATTCATTTTTTCTTTTAACAGAGTTGCTTGACCACTCTTGCTTTCACTTAGAGCCATGATATTCCCCCTTCCCTTAGCTCATTACATACATCTGTTTCTCCTCCTTGAAGTAAGTATGGAGACGCACAGGAATAGGGCTGCACTCCGATTTAATTTGGTTGTTAAGGGAGTGGTGCTGCTTCACAGGTGTTGTAAAATAAAGATAAAAGCACCTGAGCTAATTAACACCAGGGGTGGCTAACCTGATTTACATTACCCACTATACTGAACACCTGGGATAAATAACACCTGATCCAATTAACACCTACTCCACTTTTACGGCTGGAGTGTAAGAATCGTGAATGCATGAGTTGTGAGTACAAGGAAGAATGCCCTCTGGTCTTCATAAGACACTCAGTTGATGGTTCTCCTGCGACTGTGCCTTCGTTTTCCTGTTCTTGTGTATTCCCTGGTGCACTTAGTGGGAAATAAGGTTACGAAAATTGCGACTACGACAATAAAATTATACACATACAGCATTCACTCACCTCAGATGCTAATGACGTATTTTATGAAAGAACTACAAATCACTCAGAAAGCGCATACCTCCGCCAATGCCATTGGCATTAAAAGGGATCCGGATCCGGATCCGGATCCATGGATAGACTATAGGATCAGGGTCCCCCATAATTTAATCAATTCTTTCTTGGTCCATGGGCCACCTTTCCTTAAAATTTCACTGAAATTCATTTGAGAGCTTTTGGAGATATTGTGCAGGATACCCGGGATCCGGATCCGGATCCACCCCCAAAGTTAATAATTTCTTCCTTGGCCCATGGCCCACGCTTCCACAAAATTTCATCAAAATCCATTCATAACCTTTTGAGTAATCCTGCTAACAGAAACAAACCAACGCGGGGGAAAACAACTTACTTGGCGGAGGTAATTAAACAAGAAAAAATGAATGAGAAAACATACTTTTAAAGTGCTGATTCCTAGCAATCGTATCCCCAAGATTATCGCTCATCCTCCAATATTTCCCTCGCCCTTTCACACAATCCTCAAGCCACACACACACTATCTGTCTGTCTGTCTGTCTCTGTCTGTCTCTGTCTGTCTGTCTGTCTCTGTCTGTCTGTCTGTCTCTGTCTCTCTCTCTCTCTCTCTCTCTCTCTCTCTCTCTCTCTCTCTCTCTCTCTCACACACACACACACACACCCTGCAGTGTCTTTATCTCGTACACTCGTTGGCTGATGACTGGTGACAGTAATTGCCCGAGTTGCGCCGTGCACGACTTCACACGGACAATTACCACTCACCGCCACATCCCCCTCCTCTTGTTCTGTCCTTCCCTCCCTCCCTCTCTCGTTCTCTCACTCCCCCACCCCATACCCCATCGTACTGCAAGCCATGAAAGCCTGCGAACACTTTTAGCGTCCTAGAATACGACGTGACGAACGAAAAACTGGAAAAATATCCCCTGAATCGGCAATCATGAAAAATTATGGTGTTCGGAGTTATAAATACCACAAAGAGGACCTCTATATATTTTTACAGACCTCTCCTTAGCTAAATATGCTAACCACACTGAGGTAACAAACCTCGAATTGGTCATTTACAGTATTTATTTATTTATTTCCCACTGCCTCTCTTGCCCTGTCACTGTTCGGTCCTGCCCTTTATTGCCCTGCTGTTCTGCCCTGCCCTGTCTGGCCCTGCTACTCTACCCTAACTTGTCCCGTCCAGCTCTCAAACCTGTCCTGTCCTACCTTCACCCCAGCTTCACCCTTGCCCTGCCCTTTCACCTGTACTGTGCCATGCTCTGCCCTGCCTTGCCCTGTTCTGCATGTTCTTCATTTGCCTTGCCTTCTCCAGCCGTCGTCTCTCCCCGGCTCTATCATGCCGTGTTTTTCACCTTCAGTACAATCAACCATAAATTACAGTTACACCAATTCTCTCACTCTCTCTCTCTCTCTCCCTCTCTCTCTCTCTCTCTCTATCTATCTATCTATCTATCTGCCTGACCCCGTATCCTGCGAGGGGTGGCCTCAACAAAAGTGCCTCCAGGCATTTCTGTCCCTACTGAATAACGACCCCTCTTTCCATCCTCCCTTTGCCTTTTCTCTCTGTCTCCCTCTCCTCCTCCGATCCACCTCACTCACATACACTCTCATGGTGAGTATTTCATTTTCCATTTGCTTAAGATGGCCAGTTCATCTTAGTGTGTTTCTTTTTACTTTTTCCACAACATCAACCTCACTACCACAACCACATCCCTCCACATCACTTCACAAGCACGTCTGAAATAATCCATTTCAAAAGCTCTCACGCAGCGTCAGAACTAATGAACACCTGCTCTACTTAACACCTACACTATTTAACACCTGGCAAAATTAACACCTGACAATTAACACCTGGTTTAATTAAAACCTGACAATTAACACCTTGCATAACTGACACCTGACAATTAACACCAGGCATAATTAACACCTGACAATTAACAGCTGGCATAATTAACACCTGACAATTAACACCTGGCATAATTAACACCTGGCATAATTAACACCTGGCAATTAACACCTGACATAATTAACACCTAATATAAATACCAGTTGGCATAATTATCACCTGACATAGAACACCTGGCATAATTAACACCTGACCTAGTTAACACTCGGGCACACCTGATCTAATTAACATGATTACATAACCTGCACTAACACCTTTGCTAGAAAAAACTAATATATATAATAAACACCTGCTCCAGCATTCAAGACTATTAATGGGCGCCCTGAACTCCATCCTAACTCCAGCTAATGGCCAAGCTCTTCTAGGGTTTCAGTGTGGCGCTAATGGCCTCGTTTGTCCGCTTCCCACTTAGAGAGGTCAGGGAAGGGCTTTCAAAGGGGATGGGATAAGAAAAAAGTGAATATAAAGAAGAGAAGGGCAGGAAAGAAGTAACGCAACACTTTCTCTCTTTCTCTTTCTCTCTCTCTTTCTCTCTCTCTCTCTCTCAACACACACACACACACACACACACACACACACACACACACACACACACACACACACACACACACACACACACAACGAAACAAAAGAAAAGTAAGTCCCGACTCCTCTTCGAGAAAAAATAACATTCATTTGACTAAAACATTCTTTATCAAAACATATCCCTTTTTCAGTATGAATGCTTATTATTACTAGTAGTAGTAGTAGTAGTAGTAGCAGTAGTGGTACTAGTAGTAGCAGAAATAGTAGTAGTAGTAGTAGTGGTAGTAGTAGTAGTAGTAGTAGTAGTAGTGGTAGTAGTAGTGGTAGTAGTGGTAGTAGTTGTAGTAGTAGTAGTAGCAGTACCAGTACCAGTACCAGTAGTAGTAGCAGTAGCAGTAGCAGTAGTAGTAGTAGTATTGTCTAAATCAGCGTGTTGTAGGGAAGAAGGGGGGTCATTATTGAGTTGTGATGCAGTGATAAAGGACAAAATACAATTTAACAATGGTATGTCGTAGGAAAGGGAGTCGTTACTTAGTAGGGATGGAGTTATTGGTAGTAACAGCACGACACAGTTTAATGGCCTCGTGAGGTACACGTATTACACCCTGCAAATTAAAACGAATGATACAGGCTGGGAGGGGGAAGCATGGGAGAAAATGGGAGAATGGGAGAGAAGGATGGGGTGGATGGAGAGAAAATGTGGGAGAGAAGAGGGGGAGAATGGGATAGATGGGGAGAGAATGGAGGGAAGAGTGGGTAAGAAGGTGTGGGATCAGAGAGAGAGAGAGAGAGAGAGAGAGAGAGAGTGTGTGTGTGTGTGTGTTAAAAAAAAAAGTAAAAGTACCCAGGCCATCCATCCATCACGCTAAGCCCCTCCCAGATCAGCCTGATAAAGAATAAATAGTTAATAAAAAAACGAAGGTGCTGATCCACTTAATAATACTCGCCACGCAACATCTCCACCCGGTTTTAATAAACAGATGCTCTGGGGCCGTAGTCTTTCAGCGTCAGGAGGATTTAGCGGTTTAGGTTGCGTATTACACCTCGATTTTTTGCTGTATATTAGTGATGGCTTTTCAGTCTCGACATATGTATTTTCCTTGGCAAAAAAATATATATATATATATATATATATATATATATATATATATATATATATATATATATATATAATAAAGACTGAAATTTCAACCAGCAAATTTGTACTTCCAAATGGACGATGACGATGATGATGGTGTTGATGATGTTGATGATGCCGATGATGACGATGATGATGATGATGATGATGATGATGATGATGATGATGATGATGACGACGACGACGATGATGATGATGATCGCACCTACAACTGAAATAGTGGCATAGGGACTTACCTGTGGAACATCTTGGCCAATCTGCAAGATAAATGTGTCCACAACAGTTAACTATAATCACAAATGGCTTTATTGCACCTGTTATTTGCCGTCACTATTCTCTCTGGTTTAGTTGTGATGTATCTGGTAGCAATGAGATTCGAGATTAAAGCTTAAGTGAAGAGTCCTATACTTTATTTTAGCTTAAGTTAATATGGCCACAGAAGAGTAAATATACTTTCGCAAGTCGTAATCAAGGAAATGTTAGAGTGCTTTCCTTGTCAATCACGCTTCTATTATCAAGCAAACTTGTATGAGGAGTGAGCATTTAATTTCAGAGTGATTCACCTCTCACCCATCTCCGCCAGACGTACCCTTCCCCCAAAAAAACGTCTCCCTTCCCTGTGTCTTGCTCCCTCCCCCTTGCTAGGTTATTTTCTTCCTTTACCGATACTCCCCTCTCCCCCTTCTCCCTGGCTCCTCTCCCCACTTCCAGCTAACTCCCCCCTCCTGTATCCTTCTCTCTCCCCCTCGCCATTAGTTCCCTTCTCCCTCATCCTACAACCCCTTCTTTTGCTAGCTACCTTCCTCCATTCTCCCTTCAACCACCCTCTCCTCAACTCCAGTCGTCCTCTTCACTCCTCTCTCCCCTTAATACAGCTCCTCTCCTTCCTTCCCACTCCCTCTAACCCCAACTACCTTTCTTCCGCCAATGTCTCTCTTCCCATCCCCTCCACCACAAGTCCCCTCTTTCTTTAGCTTCCTCTCCCTCTTTCTCTACCCCGTCTCTCTTTCCTGTAGCCTCTTCCTCTTACACCAACTCATTTCCCTCCCCATAAATCCCTTTCCCCCTTCTCCCACCCTCCCCCTCTCCAGCGTCATATGGTAAGAGTGCGCCCACGCTTGGCCCATCCCTCACCTGGCCAAATTACCCCACCTCATTGAAATAAACACACCGCTCTTTACCCACAATTACTCCCCTTAAGCCGCCATCCCCCACCGGCCCTGATAGCACACAATACACGCGAATCTGCCGCCCTATGCACTAAAAATTCTCGATATTAAGGACCTGTTCCGCCATTGCTGGTTTTTCTTCCAAGCTGAGAACGAAATTATCACTGTAATCTTGTTATGCTTAAACGATTATCTTGAGCTTAGGATATACTAATGACACCAGAATGTTTATATATAACTAGCCTTCACTGATACCTTGAATCGAGAGGTGATGATGCCAATGGTGAAAAAAATAGTTTAGATAATGGGGAAAAGTCATATTGATTGGGTAACTTTCATGTAATAATCAAACTACTTCTCTACTGCAGTTATCTCCAGACGATTTACTTCAGCTGAGAATGAGTCATAGGAGTGAGAGTGTAAAGATCCTTCCAGAATACCTTCCCTTGGCCAACAAGCCTTTGGACCAGGTCTCTCTCTCTCCCTATCGATATATCACGAGGGGTGTACCCTAATGACATGATAAGCCCGTCCTACCTCACGTTTGCGGTGCGCCATCATGCCCTCCGTGGCTGATTACTGCCTTGCTGGATGCTGTAGATGCGTGTTAGCATGTCAATATCTCTCTGATTCTCTCTTTAACTCTCTTTAATACTGTGTAACATTCACTTTTTCTTCTTCTTTTGGCCCAGGCTGATCTGAAATATGAACCTGGTGAGCTGCATGTTCCAAGTTATCCTTCTTCGATTCACCATCCTCCTTGTGAGAAAAAGGGATGCAGTAGAGGGACGTTTGCATTACCAGGCGGTTGACCCGACTCGTTATATCACCACAAAAAAGACATCACTCTCCAGCACCGCATTTACTTCGAGCTTAGGGTATGTCTGTCACTTTCCTCCCAGACGTATCCTAGCCAAGACATGTACGGTGCCAATGGGGAAAACAAAATACCACTCCTTTCTCAGCTTATGAACATCAGACAGCAGAGGAAAGCGAGGAGGAGAAGAGGTGAAGTATTTGACGAACTTTTGTCCTCGATTGTACAACGCACATCTGAACGACTCGCAAAATTGTCCTTGAGTCTGCATATGCCCTGTGTTTATAACCTGCATTCCTTTATATGCAGTGTGTCCAGGCATCTCCCTATGTATGAATCTTGAGTGTGGCATTCTTTTGTTCAGCCCTCTTTGGAATCGGCAGTGTAGGCAGGCTCTCATCCTTTTATTATTTCTTTTATGCATAAAGTCAAAGGTTATCTTATATTCTTTGACCCCTTTACTACGATGAAGCTTTATTATTTTCTATTTGTGCCACTCAAACGATTTTGTTTAGATTAGCCTATGGGAGACTTACAAAACGGCTCGAGGGTCCTCATTAATCACTTAGATGTAGCCTTTTAATTTTTTCTAGCCTGATTATTTAGAAACGGAAATTTTTGTAATGAAAGAATTATTAGCGGACGATTATTATTCCTCTCAATGAAACGCAGGCAGCCAAGCGGTTATTCTAGACTGCTTAAAGTGTACCAAACTATTTAATCCGTGTGCGAGGTATCCAAGCAGTGGAGAGGTAAATTTATCCGTGTGCGAGGTGTCCAAGCAGTGCAGAGGTTAATGGTGTTGGGTGGAGCCACAAATGGACCAATAAGGCTGCCTGCTACCACAACTAAGTATCAGTAGCAGGATACTGGTAGTGTAACAAACGCTGCTGCTGATTCTTACACCACGAGAGAAATCTTTTGATAAAAATACAGTTGTTTAGTGGTTTCTATCTCCTTGACAACGAGGTCTCTCTAAAACTGAAAAAAAAAAAAAAAAAATCGTCTTGAGGGAGTGAAAACTAAGTAGGCGTCATCGTACTGAAGTAATTTAACACGATAATTGACCAACCAAAACAACACACTGACTTACCAATCTGGTTTCCCTAAGGCGTTCCTTTACACCTATTTATACCATCTCATATCTTAGTGAGACATCGCTAAACGAATTAACAACACTGTCAAATGCGTTGGACTCTAGCTTCACTAGTTCGGAATCCCAGAAATGAAAAGGAATAATCAAACAGAACCAAACAGCACCTGATAGCCACCATAAGCATAATACACCACTATCATCTCACCACCACTATTTCCCACGAACAGATGGGGTTGCAACTAATTTTTCGATGCAATTGTCAGTAAAATTTCGCTAATGCAGGTGGCTCAATCGGTAGAGAGGTGGCCTGCAGTCCTACCGGACCCAGGTTCAAATCCCCGCTGGGGCAGGGAACAGTACAAGGATTTGAATTTCGTTAAATCAGACTTTACTGATCTACCAGAAGACCCGCCGACATGTCTTAAAAATACCCCCGCTGATGCCAATGCACCAGTTCTGTATGAGACAGCCCTAGCATGTATTCAATATGGACGGTGGGTGTTAGCGCCGAAGTGGTGACATGTAGAGGTGTATGGTATGTAGGAGGACTACTGGGCCTTGATAGCAGGCTGTGAAGCCTATGCCCAGAGTCGGACACATAAAAAAAAAAAAAAAAAAAAAAAAAAAAAAAAAGTGCTGTCCCCTAAACTGAAATCGTCTGGCTTTAGTAAGGATTGAGGGACACCATTTAATGTCTTAAGTCTAAGGGCTCTCTCCTATGCCAAATAAGTCTCTCTCTCTCTCTCTCTCTCTCTCTCTCTCTCTCTCTCTCTCTCTCTCTCTCTTTGTGCTGAACTCTCGTAGTAGATGGCTTTCAGTATGATGACGTATTTCAGACTTCATTAACTCCATCCTGGTATTTCTAAGTAATTTTATTCCGCTTACGAAGAACTTCAAGGCGATGGATATTCTTTCTTTAAATCTCCCTCTGTTGCTCATTTCTCGCTGCAAGTTGAAGGCGTTCCGTTAAGCAATATACTGAGACGCTGTGTACATGGTTAAGTTTGTATATGTGAATGTGTATGCGTATGTGAATGTGTATGTGTATGTGTATGTGTATGTGTGCAAACCAAGACTAGCTTTGGCTGTTTTTATCTTCAATGTATCTAAATCTGGACATTAAATGCATAGGCCATACCTAAGGTCCAGTAGTCCTCCCATGCACAACAGATGGCGTCACACATCTTCAAATGGCCCCACTTTAGCACTGATACCACCGCCCACACTGAATACATGGTCGGGTAGTGTATAGTATTAGTGGAGATATTTTATAGTACGTTGGTGTGTCTTTAAATTTCGTGGTTCCATCGTATTTACAGTGTTAGGTTACCTGTATGCTGACCTACCTTAAAAATAAAAAACCTTATTATGTAACCTAGTGTCTTATAAGCATATCCGGTGTATAATAAAGAAAATGGGCTGTAATACATACGTAATGTGTGAAATATATTATCTATCTTTATCATTCCAAAAATTCTTCTTTAACCTTTGACTTGAACCAGATTCTTTTTACCTCCGCCAAGGAGGTTATGTTTTACGCCGCATTGGTTTGTTTGTCTGTTAGCAAGAATACTAAAAAAAAGTTATGAACGGATTTTGATCAACTTTTTTGGAAGGGTGGGTCATGGGCCAAGGAAGAAATGATTAAATTTGTGGCCAGACCCGGATCCAGATCCGGAGTATCCCGCACAATATCTGCAATATTTCTCAATGTATTTCAATGACATTTTGTTGAAAGGCGGATCTTGGACCAGAAATGAAGTGATTAAATTTGGGGGCGGATCCGGATACTTTTAAATGACAATGGCATTGGCGGAAATATGCGCACACAGTGCTTTCTAAATTATATTTTAATCTTGTTGTGACCAGGTGATTTTATTCAGCTTATAAGGGCATCTAAACAGTGAAAGGCTTAGTGAATGCCATATTAAATCCCTCAAGTTTCAAAGTCATTTCTGTGCGTAACAAAATCGTTTGGTTGTACCGAGGGTAACATAAGACCTCACAACATTGACGAGCTTAATAAACTAGGAATCACATGTGAGGGCAAATTAATGCTTTAAGCAAGAAGATTTATTGACCTGTCAAGTAACCCTTAGCTACATACCAACTCAGCAACTCGATGGGGAGCAGATGTGTGTATGTATGGATTCGAAATGTCTCAAACAAGGCTATACTTTTCATGTACTATACAGTATAATACTTAAATAACTTTATTTGTGGAGATTTGTTTCCACAATACCTCAGAACTAGTATGCCATAGTTACCATTAAGAACCCTGGTATTAACATCACATAGAGTAAAAATAATGAGGAGTAAAAAGCTGATTTTAAATAAAACTGTCATCTACTATTCCCAAATACTAATGTGTACTGTAATATGTACGTAAAGCCAAACATATTACCCGTACGTGCACCTCAAAGAACGCTTCGTAAATATAAATGTACATGGTAACACTAAACTTCAAAATTAACTGCTTGAGAAATCCAGTATCTAATTCAGAATTGTCTAACAAAAACTATATATAATGCTTAACTTTTTTCGAATCAAAATTCAATAGTATTCACAGATTAAAGGGGCAAATTTACCCTAAATGCCTTGACATCGATTTCTTTAATAATTCCATTACTAATTATACACAACGTGTAATTATGAAATTGTACTGTGATAAAGATATATGAAGTGCTCAACATGTTCAGTGCCTTTAATCCACTAATAAGATAATAATAATTAATAGAAAAGCCATATTAAGTGCCTAGAATATAAGTTCATTAATAACCAGATTCAATTACCAGATATTTAATGTGTACGATAACGAAACTGTAGCTAAATATAATAACACCCTGATGTACATGTAATGCACTGAAATACATATGTAAGACGCATTACATATTATCTGGTTTTGATCTGCAAGCTCTTACCCATGTTAATACTAATAAAGCTGCCTTGTTAACTGCCTGGGAATTCGATATCTTTAATGCCCATATGGTCACTAAATATAACCCAGTGTCGTATAAAGGAACTCTGTCTTTAATCCAATAGTATTTTGCACATGTTGGTAAAGTTACAGAAGTGAAATCTTTAATAACGAAATGGTCACCCAGCATACCCAGCGTCAGATTACAAAGTGTACTGCAATATACCGTACATAACACAGTGTAATAGATATGTAACCGTAATGTACTCTGTTACATAGCCTATGGTTTCATCATCCTTTGTATAATTCTAACGTACAGTATGCTGCATGTTTGATCACGATTCGCCTCGTGGCTTCCATAGTGACCAGGCTTGCGTGTTCTACCTCATTCCCCCCTTCTCCCCCTTATAGTAAAGTCGTTCTTTCTGTTGTTCAGAACAGAAGTGTCAACTCTTCGTCCTCTGTGCCCTCATTTGCGCGTCCTTCTTGCAAGTTGAATCAAGCTCTGCCGGCCCCCTATATAATGAGCTCAGTCTCTGCATTAGTTGCCACTTAGATCTACTCCTCATTTGGTTCACATCTCTGTCCTCCCCTGTATAGTGTATTATTATTGTGAGTGCTCAGGAAGTCTCCAGCCATCTAGCTGCTGTATAATTTGAGTATAAGTGTTGTTACCATTTTTCTTGTACTGTATGACCTAAGGCGTTAATTCGTAGGCCTGGTAAGGTTTTTGTGATTCATGTAGAGTTTTTAATGTCAGCCAGTATTAGTAATATTTTGTATCTGTAATAATATGATATCTTACTTTAACTGAGCATTATTCGGTTCTCTCATTTATCAGGGCTGACTTAGATAAATTTGTTCTTGCTAAATTCGTGTTAATAGAGGCTATTGCAGTTAACCATATATGTAACCTGTTTTGCCATTACATTATCCTTATGAGTCCTGAATGTTTAGTTGTTAGTTTGAGCATTATACTTTAACTTGTAATTTTACCTAAGTCTGTTGTTCTGAACCTGGAACGTTGCGGGACAGTAGTGATTTTAGTATTCTCACTTGAAGTGTTCATTCTCTCTCTCTCTGTTCCGTAACATAAATTTGGCGACCTCTTATCAGGATATTCAGGATATTATCACAAGGATATTGCTTGATATTTTGTGACTGTGATTTATTCATGATGTCTACTATTACTACTCTTGATGAAGCCAAAGATTTTTTGTCAAATGTGCAAACAGTGTGTGATGTAGAAAACAGAACAAAGAATGAACTTAAGCTTGTTGCTCAACAATTGGGAATTGCTATTCGCTCTCATCATTCTAAAGATCAAATTGTTGACATGATTAATAAAAGCTTGTTTAATGTAACTCCTCCAGATGAGCAAACGCAGATTGAAATAGCTAAGTTACAGCTAGCCCTGCAGGAGGCTCGTGCTAAGGAGGCTGAGTTTCAGGCTCGTGCTGAGGAGGCTGAGTTTCAGGCAAAAGCTAAGGAGGCTGAGTCTCAGGCTCGTATCCAGGAGGCACAGGCACAGGCTCAGGCACAAATTGAACTTGCTAGGATTCAGGCAGACCATGAGTATCGCATGAAACAAAGTGGAACTGGATCATCTAGCTCTGATGATTTTGATGTGGCTAAAAATGTTAAACTTGTCCCTCCTTTTAATGAATCTGATATAACAAAGTATTTTCAGTTGTTTGAGAGGGTAGCTACAGGTTTTAATTGGCCCAATAAGTATTGGCCAATACTCCTACAGAGTGTTCTCACCGGTAAAGCTCAAGTAACTTATGCATCTTTGCCTCAGGATCAATCTGATGATTATGATGTAATTAAGAGCTTGATTCTTAAGGCCTATGAGCTTGTTCCTGAAGCCTATAGAGTAAAATTTAGGACAACTTATCAGCAAGATAAGCAATCCCATGTTGAGTATGCAAAAATCAAAGAAGATCTGTTAGAGCAGTGGTTAAATTCTCTATCTATCTATCTATTGCCAGACGCCTCAATCCCGTTTGGGGTGGTCACAAACAAATTGCCTCCAAGTCGCCCTGTCCCCCGCCATTTCATTCCCCTGCTCCCAACTCACACCCCCCTCTCTCATATACCTTTCCACCCCATCCCTCCATCTCATCCTCAGCCTCCCCATCCCTCTTTCCCCCTCCACCTCACTCACATACACTCTCTTCTTCAGTCTTTCACCCTCCATGCTCCCCACATGGCCAAACCACCTCAGTGTGTTCCTCATAACGCTTCCTATCACATCCACATCAACACCACAACGCTCCTTGACATCCTCATTCGTCAGCCTGTCTCTCCATGTGACTCCATAGGCTCCTCTTAAATAACTCATTTCCACTGCTCTCACTCTTGACTTGTGTCCTTCCAACAACGTCCAAGCTTCACTTCCGTACGTCAGAGTTGGTATCACAATACTGTCATGTAGTAACTTTTTCACTTCCATGCTCACTTCCCTGTTTCTTATCACTGCTTTCAAAGAACCAGCAACCTTTCTTCCCTGCTGTACCCTTTCAAGCACTTCACCCTCCAAACCTCCATCCTTACTCATCACACTACCCAAGTACTTAAACGTACTCACAGTTTCCAATTCCTCACCATCCAACCTCGCTGTACATTCACTGACTTCACCTCTCTCAAAGACCATCACTTTACTCTTCCCTACATTCACCTTTAGATTCCGTTTCTTACACATTCTCTCAAACTCATCCTCCAAGCCTTGTAGCTCCCCTTCGTCTTCACTCAACAACACAGTATCATCTGCAAACAACAGTACAGGGAGTTTCCAAACACAATCCTCTCTCACCAGGGACACTCCAACATCCACTACCCTACCCTGTACCTCTTTTATTACCCCATCCATGTACAGATTGAACAACCATGGAGACATGACACATCCCTGTTTCAACCCAACTTTCAAAGAGAAAAATTCACTTAGTTCACCATCCACACGCACTGCAGCCTTCGCACCATCGTACATACTCTTCACAGCATTCAACAACTTCCCATCTACTCCATATATTCTTAACACTTTCCACAATCCTTGTTTATCCACCCTGTCATATGCTTTCTCCAAATCCATGAAAGCCGGATACAACTTCATTCCCTTCTCTAGAAACTTTTCCACTAAAGATCTGAGAATGAATATCTGATCTACACAACCTCTTCCCTTCCTAAAGCCTCCCTGTTCTTCTCCAACTAATTTCTCTGTTCTTTCTCTAACTCTGTGAATAAGTATCCTACTATACACTTTTCCTATTATACTAAGAAGACAAATGCCCCTATGATTACCACACACTTCTTTTTCCCTTTTTCCTTTGTACAAGGGAATAATTATACCTGACTTCCAATCCTCCGGGACTCTACCTTCCTCCCAGGCCAATCTGCACATCTTCCACATCCATTCTACTACTATCTCTCCCCCATGCTTCAGCATTTCACCACACACTCCATCAATTCCTGGGGCTTTCCCTGATTTAACCTTCTTCATTGCTTCCACAACTTCTATCCTACTGATTTCTTCCTGTCTTCTCACCTCCCTCCTTCTCCCAGCCATTCCCCAGCCACTTATACTCGCATTACTTCCATCCTCTACGTTCAACAATTCCTTAAAGTGTTCTCTCCATCTGCTCACTTTTTCTCCCTTCTCCACTAGTAATCTACCATTTTTATCTTTCACTCCCCTGTTAACTTCACTTCCACCCTGTCTTACTCTTTTCATCTCTTTCCAGAACATTTTCTTACAGTCCCTCCACTTTACACTCAAATTCCTACCAAATTCCTCATCCACTCTCTTCTTTCTCTTACTAATCTTTTCACCTATCTCTTTCTTTCTACATATAACTCTCTCTTCCGCCTCTCAACCTCTTCCACGCCCCTATTTCTTCTTTTGTGCCACAGCCTGTTTCACCTCTTCAGTCCACCACGCTGTTCCTTGCACCCCCCTCCGTCTTCTCTTCCTTCCACACACCACATCACATGCTGCACATATTTCTTCTGTAAATATTCTACACACACCTTCCACGTCTCCCATCTGCTCCAATTCATATTTACCCAATCGTTCCTCCACTTCTCTCTTATACTCTGCCTTTTTCTCATCCTCTTGTAACCTTTCCACTCTCCTTGCAACTACTCCTTCCTCTCGTCTTTCCCTTCTTCTATTCCTCCATCTTACTTGAACTTTAATTCTGGCCACCACCAAGTAGTGGTCAGAAAGTCCACTCCCCCAACCTCTATAAACTCTTGCATCCATTTCACATCTTCGCATCCTTTCATCCACACACACATAATCAATCATTGCCTTCCTTTCATTCAGTTCACCACCCACCCTTCTCATCACTCGCCATGTATACCTGTGGATCATTTTATCCCTGAAGAGGGTATTGGCTATCACCAACCCCCTCCCAGCACAAATGTCCACTAACGCACTCCCATTCTCATCTATCTCAGCAGGCACACCCCACTCACCAACTATTCCATCCACCTTCACATTCCCAACTTTACCATTCATATCGTCAATCAAAAACACTCTCTCATTCCTTCCAAACTTTTCCATGCACACTTCTATATTTGTCTAGAACTCTTCTCTCACTATTCTAGCACGATCTTGCGTTGGCGCATACACACACACAATCGCCCACATTTGTATTCCAACTTTCAACTTTGCCCACACAATCCTTGACCCATCTGATCCATACTGTCTTATGCTCCTCTTCTATCTTTTACTCACAACTATACATACTCCTTCCTTTCCCCTCTCATTCTCACCTACTAATGCACATATACCCCATCCATACTCCCATTCTCTCACACTTTCTCCTCTCCATTTTGTTTCAGTTATTCCACATACATCCACTTTCGCATCCTCAAGCACCTGGACAATCTCTCTCTCTTTCACCTCATCATTCGCTCCTCTTACATTCCATGTAGCCATTACCAAGTCCTATGTCCGGTCCTGGGTCGTCATCGTTTGGTCAGTCCTTGTCCGAGGCTTATTGTTTGTTTTTTTAATTAGTTGTTTTCCGGGGAGGGGCACTAACCCTCCGCCAACCCTTTTAGTCGCCTTTTACGACAAGCAGGGATACTGGGGGAGTATTCTTGAAAAAAAACCCTACCCCCAGGGGGGATGATTTTGCTGGAGGACTTCAAAAGGTGTATTAATAAAGATGTAAGCCTATATCTTGATGAGAAAAGAATAGATAATTTGTCTGATGCTGCAGTTTTAGCTGATGAATATGTTCTCACTCACAAGAGATATTCTAAAGAAGAAAGGAAAGCTGAGAGTAAGTACGTTGCCTCTACTCAGAGTACAGGTAACAGGAAAGAGAATAAAGATGATGTTTCTCAGGAAGTAAATACCAGCTCCACCTCTAGATTTCAGAAAAGTAAATGTACTTATTGTAGTAAGCTTGGTCATACTATGGAGAAATGTTTCAGGAGACAGCGTGATGTGAACAAAAAGGAGTCTTTAAATATTCAGTCAATTGGTCTAGTGTCCACCCTTGAGAGTTCCCAGAATTCTTTAACTGAGTTAATTGAACCTGCTTTGAGGGGTAAATTAAATTCTCATGATGAAGCTCCTCTTTTGAGCAGTAATGTGGGTGACTCTCTCAAGAGTTCATGTGCAAATTTCCTGTCTGATGGTTTTGTCAGTCCTCTGGACAGTAATGACAGGAAATCAGTTAAAATATATCGTGATACAGGTGCTTGCCAATCCCTTATGCTGACCAGTGTTCTAGGCTCTAATGTTAAATCCTCTGATGAAACTGTAATCTTACAAGATGTAGGGAATAATTACTTCTCTGTCCCTCTGTGCAGAGTGAATTTAGAGTCTGGTTTTGTTAATGGTTCCGTTATGGTTGGGTTGGTTGAGACACTCCCAATGTCAGGTGTAACTTTCTTACTTGGAAATGATATTGGTGGAAGTCAAGTGTGTCTAGCTCCTCAGTTGTCTAGTGAACCAGTGACTGCGACCAAGGATTGTGATGTCCCTGATGTGTTCTCTGCATGTGTTGTCACTAGGGCTAAGTCTAAGGTTACTGGTGACTTAGAGGATAATGATGATGATGATGTTATCCTAGCTGACACTTTTCTTGCTAATTTGGAGTGTTGATAATTTGTCTCGTCAAGAGTTGGTTGAGTTGCAGGTTGCTGACCCTGAGTTGAAAGGTCTAGGTAACTCTACTTGCAGTGAGGAGGAATCAGCTGGTACTTCTACTTGTTATTATACAAAGTCAGGAGTACTTATGAGAAAGTGGAGACCCCCAACAGCATCAGCCGACTGTGACTGGGAGGTTGTACATCAAGTTGTCATCCCTCGTGTTTGTAGGCAGGATATCATTAAGGTGGCTCATGATTCCAGTTTGGCAGGACACCTTGGAGTGAGGAAGACAGTGGCACGCATTTTGAAACACTTCTACTGGCCAGGTATCTTCAGAGATGTTTCCTGGTATTGTAAGTCTTGTCACACCTGTCAAGTTGTGGGGAAGTGTATTCAGACCGAAAAGGTTGCACCTCTAGTTCCCATTCCTCCTTTTGAGGTGCCTTTCACCCGTGTGTTGGTGGATATTGTGGGCCCTCTTCCTAAGACTTCTTCAGGATTTTCTTATGTGTTGACCCTGATTGATATGGCTACTCGTTATTCTGAAGCCATTCCACTTAGAAATATTTCAGCAAAGAACGTGGTTAAGGAAATGCTGGGGTTCTTCACCAAGTTTGGTCTGCCCATGGAGGTACAGTCAGACCGGGGAAGTGATTTCATGTCAAATGTTTTCAAGCAGTCTCTGAAAGAGTTGGGCATCACCCAGATCACGTCTTCAGCTTACCATCCCCAGACCCAAGGAGCGTTGGAGAGATATCATCAAACACTCAAATTGATGCTCAGGAAATACTGTTTGGAACATCAGAAAGATTGGGATAAAGGTCTTCCATTCGTTGTATTTGCCGCAAGAGAATCTCTAAATAAATCACTGGGCTTCTCACCCTTTGAACCACTGTTTGGCCACGAAGTAAGAGGACCCCTTAAGCTACTCAAGGAATGCTGGCTGTCGGAGGAAGATGACGTCAACCTGCTGGAGTATGTGATGAAGTTCAAAGAACGGCTGTCCACTGCTTTACAGCTGGCGAGAGAGAATTTAGGAGCTGCTCAGGAGAAGATGAAGACTTGGTATGATAAGTCCAAGTTACGCCACTTTCAGCCAGGAGATCAGGTTTTGATTCTGCTACCGGTGCATGGGCAACCTCTTCAAGCCAAGTTTAGTGGTCCTTATTTCGTGGAGAAGAAACTCAGTGATGTCAACTATGTCATCGCCACACCAGATCGTAGAAAGAACAAGCAACTTTGTCACATCAACATGCTAAAGTTATATCACAGGCGGGACGAAAATAACCTAGTCTGCACTGTAGCTGTTCCACCCGTGTCTGCAAGTGAAGTTCTCCCATGCAGCATGAGCCTGAGTGATAGTTTGGGGAAGAATCCTGATATCATGAATGATCTCCAGACTAAGCTTTCTCATCTAGCTCCCGAGGAAAGGCAGGAGTTTTCGGCATTACTGCAGGAGTACCCGCAAGTGTTCCGTGCCACTCCAGGAAGAACCACTGTGTTGATGCATGATGTCGATGTTGGAGATGCAAAGCCAATTAAACTGCCTCCTTACCGTGTGAACCCAGTGAAAGTTCCTCTCATCCAGAAGGAGCTTGGCTACCTGTTGGACCACAAGATGCTTGAGCCCTGTCAGAGCGAGAGGAGTTCTCCTGTCACTCTAGTCCCTAAGACAGGTGGGTCACAGCGGCTTTGCATCGACTACAGACGTGTTAATCAGATAACTAAAACAGACACTTACCCTCTCCCTCGCGTGGAAGATTGCATAGACAAGATCGGAAAGGCTAGGTACATAAGTAAGTTTGATTTGTTAAAGGGATACTGGCAAGTACCTATGACTGAACGTGCTAGGGAGATCTCATGTTTTGTAACACTAGGAAAGACTTTTGCATGTTCTGTAATGCCGTATGGTATGAAGAATGCACCAGCCACTTTTCAGAAGCTCATGAATGTTGTAACAGAGGGTTTGGCAGGGTGTGTTGTTTATATTGATGATGTATTAATCTTCAGTGACAACTGGAAAGATCACCTATGCCATGTCAGTAAATTTCTTGAGTGTTTGGTTCAGGCTAATCTTGTAGCTAATTTATCAAAGTGTGAGTTTGGTCCAGCTAAAGTTCAGTACCTTGGGTACGTAATTGGTGATGGACACGTTGCACCACCAGGAGCTAAGGTTCAGGTTATAAGTGATCTTCCCAGACCTAAAAGTAGGAAAGAGCTACAAAGATTTTGGGGAATGGTTGGTTATTACAGGAGATTTGTTCTTAACTTTTCAATTCTTGTATCACCACTTGCAGACCTACTGAAAAAGGGAGTTAAATTTGTCTGGACCGATAACTGTGAATCCTCTTTCAGTAAACTTAAAGCTATGCTATTAAGTCAGCCAGTGCTCGCTACTCCATATTTTGCTAAGCCTTTTAAGATGGCTGTTGACGCAAGTGATACAGGAGCTGGGGCTGTTTTGCTGCAAGAGGATGATCAGGGTATTGAACACTCTGTATCTTATTACAGTAAGAAGTTCACTCCAAATCAAAAGAACTACTCAACTATTGACAAAGAGCTTTTGGCCTTGATTTTAGGTTTACAGCATTTTTCATTTTATTTGTATTCTGGTTTTGAACCCATAGTCATTTATACCGATTATAACCCACTGAAATTCCTTAGTAAGTTTAAAGATAAAAATCAGAGATTGACAAGATGGAGTCTACTTCTTCAGGAGTATTCATTAGACATACAACATGTCAAGGAGAAAGAAAATATTATTGCAGATTGCTTCTTTAGACTTTAGACAGATTGTTTTAGAGTAATAAGAAATTTCCTTTGTAAATTTCTTTTTCTTTGTGGGGAGGTGTTACATAGCCTATGATTTGATCATCTTATGTATAATTCTAAAGTACAGTATGCTGCATGTTTGATTACGATTCGCCTCGTGGCTTCCATAGTGACCAGGCTTGCGTGTTCTACCTCACTCCCCCCTTCTCCCCTTATAGTAAAGTCGTTCTTTCTGTTGGTCAGAGCAGGATTGGCAACTCTTTGTTCCCTATGGCTTCATTTGCGCATCCTTCTTACAAGTTGTATCAAGCTCTGCCGGCCCCTATATAATGAGCTCAGTCTCTGCATTAATTGCCACTTAGATCTACTCCTCATTTGGTTCACATCTCTGTCCTCCCCTGTATAGTGTATTATCTTTGCGAGTGCTCAGGAAGTCTCCAGCCATCTAGCTGCTATATAATTTGAGTATAATTGTTGTTACCATTTTTCTTGTACTGTATGGCCTAAGGCGTTAATTCATAGGCCTGGTAAGGTTTTTTGTGATTCATGTAGAGTTTTCAATGTCAGCCATTATTAATATTTTGTATCTGTAATAATATATCTTACTTTAACTGAGCATTATCCGGTTTTCTCATTTATCAGGGATGACTTAGATAAATTTGCTCTTGCTAAATTCATGTTAATAGAGGCTATTGCAGTTAACCATATCGTAACCTGTTTTGCCATTACATTATCCTTATGAGTCCTGAATGTTTAGTTGTTAGATTGAGCATTAAACTTTAACTTGTAATTTTACCTAACGCTTTTGTTTTGAACCTGGAACTTTGCGGGACAGTAGTGAAGTGTTAATTATCTCTCTCTGTTTCGTAACATTATCTAGACTTTAGACAGATTGTTTTAGAGTAACAAGAAATTTCCTTCGTAAATTTCTTTTTCTTTGTGGGGAGGTGTTAGCCTACATAGCCTATGATCTTATCATCCTTTGTATAATTCTAATGTACAGTATGCTGAATGTTTGATCACGATTCGCCTCGTAGCTTCCATAGTGACCAGGCTTGCGTGTTCTACCTCACTCCCCCCTTCTCCCCCTTAAAGTCGTTCTTTCTGTTTTTCAGAGCAGGAGTGTCAACTCTTCGTCCTCTGTGCCCTCATTTGCGCATCCTTCTTGCAAGTTGTATCAAGCTCTGCCGGCCCCCTATATAATGAGCTCAGTCTCTGCATTAGTTGCCACTTAGATCTACTCCTCATTTGGTTCACATCTCTGTCCTCCCCTGTATAGTGTATTATTATTGTGAGTGCTCAGGAAGTCTCCAGCCATCTAGCTGCTGTATAATTTGAGTATAAATGTTGTTACCATTTTTCTTGTACTGTATGGCCTAAGGCGTTAATTCGTAGGCCTGATAAGGTTTTTGCGATTCATGTAGAGTTTTTAATGTCAGCCAGTATTAGTAATATTTTGTATCTGTAATAATATTATATCTTACTTTAACTGAGCATTAGTCGGTTCTCTCATTTATTAGGGCTGACTTAGATAAATTTGTTCTTGCTAAATTCGTGTTAATAGAGGCTATTGCAGTTAACCATATATGTAACCTGTTTTGCCATTACATTATCCTTATGAGTCCTGAATGTTTAGTTGTTAGTTTGAGCATTAAATTTTAACTTGTAATTTTACCTAACTCTTTTGTTTTGAACCTGGAACTTTGCGGGACAGTAGTAATTTTAGTATTCTCACTTGAAGTGTTCATTATCTCTGTTCCGTAACAACTCCCAAATCCAGTAGCACTTACCCAGGTTAACCCTTTAATTTCCGGATGAATCTAGAGTGTTCTATTTCAGGTAACACAAACTTTCCTCAGGTTAGGGTGAATCACAGGAAAAAATGCCAAGTCAGCCTGAGAATTAGATCTCTTATGTAACCCGCCACCAAACATATTATCGCGCCCTGATTGCAAAAAGATTACTAAGACATATGTACCGTATGAAATGCACTACAAAATATACGTAATACATAGTTCGAAGTTTAAAAAAAAAAAAAAAAAAAGCATCGCTCCTATACTTTACAATTTGAAACTAAGGACGAAGTGATTTGAAACGGTCTTGTGTGCCATGTGTCAGTAGCTACGCAATCAGGGACATTTTATCTAATATTTTACACCTCGTCTATTTCTCACGTCCCTCGGGTGATTTATATTCTTTAGCTCAGAGAGAAATTTTCTGTTCACATATGATTTTCTCTTATATGAATACGCCAGGGAGGAAAGTGACGGAAATAGTGAATGTGTGAAGCAAACTCAGTGGAATAGCAGGCGAACTTTTCTCCGATTCTACACACTTACGAACACGTTACAGATCAGAGTTGAACATGACGCTGTTATAACAACGTACAATAACATTCCATAACATACTCCTCAGGTAATAACAGGAATAACAGGAACATCGTCTAATACCCACCTATACCTGAGAAATGTGTGGTACATATTCTTTAAACAGTTGGCGTCAAAAGTTAATGTAACCTCTTATGTTTTTTTTTTCCCTGTTGCAACTGGCACTGATTATACTGATTTGTGCCCCCTCCCCCCTCTCTGTATCTATCTATCTATCCCTCTATCTAACTACTTACACAGGTATATATTCTGACAATGTTGCTATATAAATCATCACTGTCATTTGTTATTATTTCCCCAGACACGATTTTTGCCGCCGCCTGTACCTCACACTGTCATCTTGTTGGCCTAGATACGGTGCCTGGTGGTATTAGCGGAGCCGTGATTGATACGTCCTCGATATCGAACCCTCACCCACCGTGTATACTCTGCGCACCGGCTTGTCATCACGAGGCTTGCAACGCGGATCAATTGCAAGGCAGCTCCCGAATTCACAAACAATCAATTCCCCACTTGTACCTTTTTTTGGGGGGGAGGGAGAACCAAAATACATGGGAAGAAATAGGATCTGTGATTTGAAAGAGGAACGAGAAACATGTGAATTATTTTGTACTCTTCTTTCCCGTCCTTCCTGGGGGGAGGGGAGAATAAAATGCCACAGGGAACTGATTTTTTCCCTTTTTTATCTAGGCCGAGTTCGATTCGCTAACATAGCTCTCAGATTATTACCCCTTTATTCCTTTTAGTGTGATGATGTCTTGATGTTTTCACTCGGCTCTCCAGACAACTGTAATCGTATCAGGAGATTAGAAAGGTTTAGATATGCCTTTCATAAATTCCATCAATACTAAAGTTTTTCCTAACCTTAACTGAATAATTGTCTGGAACTAGCATGAACATAATGAAATACGGTGTCATTGTAGTGAATGCGTTAATATTAAGCAACTATATCTATCTGCCTAATACTCTAACAATCAATCAGTCAGTCAGTCAATGGTAGCTTGCTGGCTAGTTAGCTATTGCTTGACGCTGATGCTGGCGGGGGGAAATATAACATCAGTGTCACGAGTTGGCGCGATCCTATATTTGAATAAACTCGTGACATTAAACTTTGGTGGGAAACCGCGAATTCTAGTGGAATCCTAGTTTGTATCACTCAGTCATCCGCCACGTATTCACCCGATCGGGAGTGTTTTCAGAAAGATTTCTCACTGTTTCATAAGTGATCGTCTTTGTGTGCGACATTAGCACCTCCGCCGAGTGATTTATTATGGGCATATTCTCCTCACTTCTAGCCGTTACCAGTTAGCGGCTGGCCTCAGCCCTCGCCCCGCTTGTTTGAATTCAGTCAGGATTTGAGCGCCGTGGAAGCAGGTTCGATTGGGCCCAGTGTGGAGCAGTGCCGCCGTTGTCCAGTTCCTGAATTCCCACCTAGTGTGAGCCGGCGAGAGGTGCAGCGTGTGGCAGCGTCCTTTCTCAGCAACGACGCCCAGTCCATTTCGCTTAGCCCACTCTCTGGCCAGTATTTTTCTTTTGTTTTTCCTAGGTTTAAGAGTTTAGCTTTTGAGTGAGCGAGTGAGTGTGTTCTCCTTATTTTGAATTCATTTTGAAACATGTAACATAAATTTAACTCATTGTAATCAATAAATTAACAGTTCTTTTTCTTGAGCCTAATGTAATGTAAACTCGTGTTTTATTTCTCCACATTATGCTTATTTCACTTATAGCTCCTAGTTTGCATAAACGCTTTGCATTATTCATAACTGGTACTTAGGCCAGTCCTTTTGTATTAAGCTTAAAATCCGTTGTGCAACCAGGATTTAATGCACCAGCAAGAACCTGTTTATCATTAATAGCATTAATTATTGATTGTCAGGGCTGGAGTCACTTTCTCCAGAGGCCAACAGTACTAATAAACAGCACGTGTGAGTAATTAGTCTCTG
Organism: Coenobita brevimanus; assembly: GCF_032717465.1. Taxonomy (NCBI): domain Eukaryota; kingdom Metazoa; phylum Arthropoda; class Malacostraca; order Decapoda; family Coenobitidae; genus Coenobita; species Coenobita brevimanus. Next base: position 43,582,951 of record NC_136977.1, on the reverse strand, counting down.
CTGTGTACTGTTGAGAAAGTTTATAAATTCTCGTCCTTAGAGAATCGGCGAAGTAAGCTGGCATAAAGTAATCATTGCTTGATTTCACAAGTCAGTTCTTTGTCCCTGTTCTCAAGTATTATTGAACATTATTCTTTAATATTGGATACTCTTAAAAAAACCGTGACATTTGGCAACCTCGCCAGGATATTAACTCCTACGGCCGTGTGCTTAAACACATATGGAGAGGCCCTACATTGGTCCTTACTTTACACACTAAGGAATGCACAAGCAAGCCCTCAATTTTTACATGGTATGCTAAGAGAACATTAAGGGAAAGGGGGCGGTTGATAGCCCTGCGTGACCAGTTGGTACATTGGAAGTGCTCCTATGGGAGTCACAGTGACTATTCTTTGTCCAGATGATGTCAATCAGCACCAAAACTAAATAATTTCCCGTCATTTGTATTATAAATCAGCACTTATTTGTACGTATACTTTATATACTATTATAGTAATAAACTTTTCAGTCAATACTTATGTTGTAAATATGATAGCGCTGGAGTTAGGTCAGGTTAGGTTAAGATAAATTTGGTTAGGTTACCTTAAAACTGGTTAGGTTAGCTTAAAACAAGTTAGGATAAACAAGGCTGGGTTGAAATACGAAAATATATGTTAGCTCTGGGTAAATGAGCACTGATAAAGGGCAATTTCACTGAAAAATGGCGTTCTAAGATGGAGTTCGTCAGTCTTCTCACACAGGTTAGGATAAGTTTGGTTAGGTTAACATAAAATTGGTTAGGTTAGTCTAAAATAGGTTAGGTATTGTTAGGAGTAATAAGGTTGGATTGTTACGAAAGTTTAGGTTAGGTCTGTTTAAGTAGGCCTGCAAGGGTAACTTCGATCGTATATGGCGCTCTAAGATGGCGTCCATCTGTCTTCGTGCACCGCAAGATAGTGGCTGTCCGTGAACAAACACCGCTTTTTAAAGCACTCTTTACGTTTAAAAGAAACGAAAAACACTAACTTGAGAACACAATTCGAGAGTACTTGAAGAATTCCATGAAGGGCTAAAGCAAGGAAAAAATGCAAAATAAGGTGGCCCTATGTCTCCTTAACGAATACCAAGAATTATGAATAGAATACTGCTTATAAATAACTAAAAATGGTATTATAAGCAAATGAATAACAGTTTGCAGTGCCTGAGATTAAAAAGCAAAGATGATCCGATGCTGGCACGACACTTCATAATTTGGCCTATGAATGAAGAACAATACCTTTCTCGTTATATATATTAATTTATATTATTACCTTTAGCAATGACTGAACATTCTATATTCAGTTAAATCACATGGATATTGTATAAAAGTAATTTACACATGTCAATTTTAGGATTTCGCCTACTGTTAGCTACTCTTAAAAAAAATAAAAATGACAGTGCGTGTCACCGCCAGGGCAGAGACGGGCCCGAGTTTGACCTGCTACTCGGTAAAGTACAGCCTGCTTGTTTTAACCCGTCACGTCCAGAGCTATTTCGCACCTCTGACACCCCCTAATCCCGAGGTATTTTCAAAAAAATTGTTTTTCGCTAAAACCTCCGCTTTTGGTAAGAAACATCGAAAATTCATAGAGAAATCGCTCACCTGAGGTTTAAAATACTCGATCCAGGTACAAGTACCTCCTTACCTGACTGGGTTTTCTAACAGGCTGGCACCAAAGAAAACGAGTTCTATGGGAGGGTAACTATTTCACACCACTCATAAAGAGTATTTATTTATTTACTTGGTACGAATTTATATGTAGTACAAGAGTATATTGGTTTTCAAACAGTAATATAGGCATTATAAGCATTGTTTCACTCACTAACTCATCACCATACCTGACCTTCTTTTGCCACATTACCTGATCATTATTTCTGACTGTTTCTTCCTCTAATGCTATGTAAACTTTGTCCTACATCGATTGGGGAATCACTCTGGCCCTGAATGTCTTTACTGGCCAGGTCACTGGTAACAGGTGAATTGCCGAGACAATGGCGTGAGGGGGGGGGAGGGGGGAGGTTATGCGGTGTAAGGCATTGTCCCTGCTTGGCATCTTGAAGAGGAATAGAGGAAGGTGTCCCATGTATACGTACGAAAAATCACATGCGAAAATTGAAAATTGTGCAAATTAGGGACCTTGCCATTGCACGACATACCAGTACATCGCCAGAACTGGGAAATGCAAAATGTTGCAACGTACCCATACATTGACGGGACGGGGCGGGTTAAAAACCAACGGTTCAGTTCCCATGTATGTCTGCATTGCACTTTCAGCAAGTTAAAATATTTTTTACATAAATTATTTACATTATTCTATGCTTTCTGGAGGTACAGAGTTACTTTGTTACGAATAATTAAATATAGGGTTTGCAAAAGCCAAGCGTTCCTTCCCTTAAAAAAATGTTGGAACAACCCGTACAAATTGAGGGAAGTCTTTCCCTACTTAAACTTTTAGAATACCATTTTGATATAGGGCCCTTAGGAAAGGCCCTACATTAGCTTTAAGCATATGGCCGCTAGCTCTAAAGCTATTCACAATATAATACTCACTCACTCATACTTAGGTATTTATCATTAAAGTCTATAGGCACTATCTTACTGGTGATTATTGATTCAGTTCTATTAATTTTACATAATAATTTTCATAGTCACTTGTTTGGTCAATTTTTTTTTTTTTACCAGTTTAACTATATAAAACTGGTCACCACTAACCTGTGCTTATATTCTTTATTCTCGATTATTGGCATCTTTCTTTGCAAAATTGCAGTCAGTACTTAGTCTTTAGTTTACTCAGACTGGTTAGCATCATGTCTACCGACGTCTATGTACAGGAAGCTAAAGATATGGGACTTACAGACCCCAAAGAAGGGTAATGTCCTCTCTCGGCTTAGTCATGAGCAGCAACATGAGAATGATGCTCGTGAAGAGCGTCGAATTCAGCGTGAGGAACGCGAATGAGAACGCGAACACGAGCGAAAACAATGCGAGCACGAGTTAGAACAAGAGCGACAACAACGCGAATACGAGTAAAAACAATGCGAACTCAAGTTAGAACAAGAGTGACAACAACGCGAATACGAGCGAGAACAACGCGAATATGAGCTAGAATAACGAGAGAGAGAACAAGAACATGAACGTGCCGAGCGAGAAGCACAGGAAAAACATGAACTTGAAATGTTGAAGCTCAAGCGAGATTCCTTGACTTCAGACACATCTGGTGCAGCTGGCTCAAGCTCCATGAGCGCTATCCCTGCACATATTATGGCGACCCCACACATAAGGCTTCCTCCATACAAGGAAGGCGAGCGAATCGAGCAATACATAGCTCGTTTTGAAGACATGGCTCAACTGTACCAGCTGGATGATGCAGCTAAGTGTCTTCAGTTTCTTAGCCTGTTTGAGGGCCCTCCCTTCGATATTCTCCACAGAATTCGTGGAGACAATCTCACGTATGAGATGGTGAAGGCCGCACTCATCAAAGCGTACGGTCTCACAGTTGACAACGCCAAGAGTCAGTTCATGAGGGTGCGTTTACAGGAAAAAAGAGACTGCTGTTCAGTTTCTTGACCAGCTTACTGCTTACTTAGATGAGTGGATGGAGAAAGATGAAACTCCTTCCATGCGTGAGGGGATAATTGACCTTATGCTGCGCACGCAGCTAGAAAAGTCGTGGCCTACTGAACTTATGGCTCAGCTTAAGATCTGCCAGGTAAGAGATGCCAGCCAAATGGTGGAGAAGGCTGATGCATTTTTCACTGCTTACGGATATCAAACTCTCAAGCAGCATACCTGGAACAGGAAACCTGATAAATCTGGGAAACCGTCTCAGACTGAACCCCAGCAACAAGGCCGTCCTCAGGATAATGGCCAAGGTCCAAAACCGCAGAAGAAAGACCAGGGGCAAAACACTCAGAAACCTGAGTGGAAGCGGTACTACAAGCAGAACCCTAACCAGCAGCAGTACCGGTATTTCAACCAGCAGCAGGGCAAGGACAAACCACGTAACCCTCAGTCAGGACAATCAAGTTCAGTGTATCAGAGGCAAGATGCAAATGCAGCCCTCATGCCACAACAGGCGTACAGTGGTGCCAACCCCACCAGTTCAGGTACTTCCGTGCAGTTCACTAGCTCCCCAGCGACAGTGAACCCTCCATCTCAGGTGGTCAATGCTCCAGCTCCTCAGATGGTGAGCACGACCCCTCAGGCATCAAGTTCTCAGGGCGCCACATTTGCTGCATCGTTTGTACCGCAGTCTCACCAATGACTGGCTGCTACTTCCTCAGACCCTTCCACCAGTAACACTGCCTTTCATGTTCAGCCAGGGTTTGTGGGAAGTGTTTCTGTAAATATCCTGAGAGATAATAGTTCCTCAGGTTGCTCTGTCAAGCAAAGCTTAGTTCCGCCCAACAAGTACACAGGTAAACAGATCCAAGTTAGATTTATTGATGGGTCAGTGAGATTGTTCCCTGAGGCACGTATCCAGGTGGCATCTCCTTTTTACACTGGCTTGACAGCTGCTGTTGTCATGCCAGAACCCTTGTTTGACCTCATTATCGGCAACATTCCGGGCATCAAAAACAGTTGCGCCGTAGATGTTGCTACTCAGACTTCGGCTGTTGCAGTAACACTAGCCATGGCCAAGGCTCTGAATCATGTCACCCCATTGACCGTCGCAACACCGCAAGATTTGATTCGTAGTCAAGATGTTGTCCAAGAACAGCAGTCTGACCCGACACTTGCCTCAGTGCATAAGAAGCTGGATGGTAAAGTGATTAAGTATTCACAGGGAGGTCAAGCCAGGTTCCTTCGCAAGCAAGGACGGCTATACTGTGAGTCACAAACACCCCAGGGCGAGGTTCAACTGCAGTCCGTCGTTCCTGTGAAGTATCGCCGGGCAGTGTTCGAATGAGGTCATTGTTCAGTCATAGGAGGCCACGTGGGCCGAAAGAAAACTTCTGACTGCATCCATGCTGACTTTTTCTGGCCAGGGATGGGACGAGAGATAGATAATTTTGTGCGTTCCTGCAATGTGTGTCCACATACCACTAATCAGGGACATGTCCTTCCTGTGCCGTTTGAAACCACACCCGTAATCTCTGAGTCAGTTGAGAGACAGGGCAGTGGTGAAGTGGGTGCAGACCTGACGTCTCACCCATTGGCCCCACAGGACACAGTATGTCCAGGGCCTGTACATACTTATGTACCGTAAGTTAAAGGGGAAGTTCAAGAACCCCGCAGAGACAGTCCGAGGCTGTGTATGAATTACCTTGTGGAACATCTCGAGCTGTGGGCCTCTCAGAGGATTCCCGGAGAATGCACATTATCCACATGAGTGTTCACACCCACGGTGGGAGTTAAAATGTGACCTGGCCGAGATTGCGTAGGGATTCCCAGCTTCCTGTCATTAATTGTAAGCGTAGAGTTAGTTTAACCAGTAAACTGGGTTCCATTAGCGAATTGCAGTGTTTGATGTCCTGCACAGACGCCCAGTCTTTTTGCTCATGACCACGTTCCCTGGCTAATTTAGCGAATTCCAGCGTTTGATGTCCTGCACAAACGCCCAGTCTTTTCGCTAATTAGGTATAAGGTTTAACCAGTAAACTGGGTTCCATTAGTGAATCGCAGCATTTGAAGTCATGCACAGACGCACAGTCTTTTTACTCATGACCACGTTCCCTGGTTAATTTAGCGAATTGCAGCGTTTGATGTCCTGCACAAATGCCCAATCTTTTCGCTAATTAGGTTTAGGGTTTAACCAGTAAACTGGGTCAGCGTTTGATGTCCTGCAGAGACGCCTTGACTACGTTTCCTGGTTAATAATGTAAACAGTGTACTTTTTGTAACATAAGTACTGATTGCTAGGCAGAGAGAGAGAGAAATGACACTTTTGATGCTCCACCTTGATTGCTTTCGCATTTGCAGCTGGAGGGTGCAGCATTGCCGTGCAGATCAGCTGGTCGTCCCCGTCGCATGCTGCCGCCTCTTCTCTTCTGCTTCGTCGTCATCATTTACTATTGACTTGCATTATGTAATTTTACTCGTAGGTACAGTTACACCACAACTGTCACACCTACACCGTGTATCACATACATCACGCTACATAACAATTAGTTGTTAATGTAAATGTAGAGAACTTTTTGCTCAGTTTGACCTGAGTACAGGATTTTTCACCGTTGTCATGGAGTTTTTTCCTCAAGCTTGCTTCTATTAACGTAAATACGAGTTTTTTTTCGCTCACTGTTGACTGTGACTTTCTCCTGTAGCAGGATAGAACACACACACCACAGTGTGAATTTTGTGTGACTGAGTTAGGATTTATATGTATATTGAAATTCTTTTTCCCTGAGAAAAAAAATTCATTTTGATGGGGCATAATGTCACGAGTTGGTGTGATCCTATATTTGAATAAACTTGTGACATTAAACTTTGGTGGGAAACTGTGAATTCTAGTGGATTCCCAGTTTGTATCACTCAGTCAACTGCCACGTATTCACCCGATCGGAGTGTTTTCAGAACCATTTCTCACTATTTCATAAGTGATCATCTTTGTGCGCGACATTAGCACCTCCGCTGAGTGATTTATTATCGGCGTGTTTTGCTCACTTTAGCCATTACCAGTTAGTGGCTAGCCTCAGCCCTCGCCCCGCTTGTTTGAATTCAGTCAGGATTTGAGCGCCGTGGAAGCAGGTTCGATTGGGCCCAGTGTGGAGCAGTGCAGCCGTTGTCCAGTTCCTGAAGTCCCACCTAGTGTGAGCCGGCAAGAGGTGCAGTGTGTGGCAACGTCCTTCCTCAGCAACGACGCCCAATCCATTTTGCTTAGCCCACTCTTTGACCAGTATTTTTTTTTTTTTTTTCCTAGGCTTAAGAGTTTAGCTTTTGAGTGAGCGAGTGAGTGTGTTCTCCTTATTTTGATTTCATTTTGAAACATGTGACATAAATTTAACTCATTGTAATCAATAAATTAACAGTTCTTTTTCTTGAGCTTAATGTAATGTAAACTCGTGTTTTATTTCTCCACATTAAGCTTATTTCACTTATAGCTCCTAGTTTGCATAAACGCTTTGCATTATTCATAACTGGTACTTAGGCCAGTCCTTTTGTATTAAGCTTAAAATCCGTTGTGCAACCAGGAGTTAATGCACCAGCAAGAACCTGTTTATCATTAATAGCATTAGTTATTGATTGTCAGGGCTGGAGTCACTTTCTCCAGAGGCCAACAGCACTAATAAACAGCACGTGTGAGTAATTAGTCTCTGCTGTGTACTGTTGATGAAGTTCATAAATTCTCGTCCATAGAGAATCGGCGAAGTAAGCCGGCATAAAGTAATCATTGCTTGATTTTCACAAGTCAGTTCTTTGTCCCTGTTCTCAAGTATTATTGAATATTATTCTTTAATACTGCATACTCTTAAAAACCCCGTGACAATCATTAATTTCCCGTTTTTATAAAAATCCTCCAACACCCACGTACACACAAACGATCCTGTACTTTAAGAGAGGTTCTCTGATCTGGCAACGAAATAACAACACTCTCTTCCACACTGTCTTATCTCTCTACAGCCAGATGCCTAATCCCAAACTTCACTCAGTACTCATCCATTACTTAGTCTCTAATCTCACCACTGTTAAACACCTAATCCCAGGGTTCATTCACGGTGACAGGGAAAAGTAAACAGCACGATCTCCACCTGTCGTGGAGAGATTCTAAACCCCCACAAGTGCTCAATCAACCGTGGGCCTTAAAACAATTTGCGGTCCTGTTAACGTGTGTGTGATGCAACAAGACCCGACAGGCTCTGGTTATTAATGCTTCTGTCGCTATCCATCATCGCCACCACAACCACCACCACCACCACCACTACTGCTACCTACCCTGCTCTGCCCTGCTCTGCCCTGTGCCTCTGTATACCCCCCCCCTCCCTCAATCATCTACATGCCTTGCCCTGCCCAGCCATGCACTGCCCCGCCCTGCCCTACTCTGCTTCTCACTACTCTTTACCACCTACCCTATTCTGCAGTGCCTATTAACCCTACCCTGTCCTTTCTTCTCCACTTACCTTGTCTTTCTTACCATGCACTGTTCGTATCGTGTCCCCCACACTTCCTTGTCCCTTCTCTTCTCCCTCTTTGTGCCCCCTTCCCAATAACTACCCTACCCTATCCTGCCCTGCCCTGCTTTACCCTGTCTCTTACTTCTCCAGCCATTACCCTTAAATAATCTACCTTGCACTACCCGGGCATGCTTTGTTCCTAACACCTACCCATCACCATCTACCCTACACTGCCCTGTCTTTCAACCCTACACTGAACTGCCCTTCTGCCCTTCCACCATCATCTACTCTTACATACTTTGGCCTTTCCCACCATCGCCTACCCTACCTTAAACAGCACTTTTTGCTCCCACTATCACCACCTGCCCTGCCCATCTCTATTCCCTGTATCCCCCAAACATACCCCTACTTACCCTGTACCTCTACCCTCTCATTCTGACGCCACCACTTACCCTACTATATCCTGCCTTGCCCTACCCTACCGTACCCTGCCTTACCCTACCCTATCCATCCTCTTTTCATCTCCACTCATCACCACTTGCCTCACCACACCCTACGATGCCTAACCTCCCTACCTCGCCCCTACCCTACCCCTATCCATCTCAGTGGGTGTGGATGCCGCAGACTCATTGCACTGGTTAACTCGGCTGGTTTATACACTTCGACAAGGCACCGCATTCTTACTGGCATCAGAGCCTGTGTAGCACTTTTCATAAGCGATTAATTTTGTATACATCACCTTAAAATCTTCTTGTATTTTTTTTATATCTGTTACCTCTTAAATCCGGCTGATGTCATTGTTTTAGTTTATCATTCCTGCTTTTCGACAATTTTAGGGGAAACTTTACGATTGGAAGGATGTTAGAAATAGCCTTCACTAACTTCATTACAAACAGTCTCCTCAAAATTCACTAAAATGGTCACAGAGCAGCAAAAATAAAACACAAAATACGTCACCGGATTCGTGGGATCGAGGTGTAACATGTCCATAAATCGCAGACAAATAAGCGTTGCGAAATCTTTTAAGCTATCGAATGTACGGTACACAGAGCAAGAGGCCAAGGTCGCACTCTGGCCGTATTAAGTAGTACGTCACGGTGGGTTTTCATTTACTTTCATTTTTTCCTCTTCCTGTTCGTGCTCATTTTTTCCTCTTCCTGTCCGTGCTCTCTCGCGTATCTATGTATTTTTCTGTAATTTACTCCCCCCCCAAAAAAAAATAAAAAACAATTACGAGGTCTGTAAGCTCTATTTTGGGGTATTCACGTTTAACAGCCCTTCTTGCAAAATGACATCCAAAAATAAGTCGCTAGGAATGAGGTGCCAGGGAGCCTCCTCAAGCAACGAGAATACGAGCCTAAGTAAACCCATTTGATTTTCCGAGCGTGCATACCGCCAGAGAGACGTCCTCGAAGGGGCAAAGAAACACCCCAACCACAGGGAGAGAAATTCGGCCCAACACATACACCCACTCAGCGCAATGAACACTTAAAACAAAGTCAATGCCTAAAAAGTATATATAATTGATTTTGAGCAAGATGGCTGAGATGATGGATGAGTTTGGTAAATGGTCGACCCTTATCTTAACCCGCGGGAAAGTGCTACCGGATTCTCTCTCTCTCTCTCTCTCTCTCTCTCTCTCTCTCTCTCTCTTCTATAAGGGGACGGAAGCGAAAAAAAAAGTGGGTGATTATTACTTAGGCAAAAACATAAATGTCTGAAGTTTAATTGTTACTAATATAACAGGAGTAAATGGACGTGAGTGATTATAACTTAAGGTAACAGTGCACATTCCCATATTCAATCATTTTTATTTACCTGTATTTTTTTTTTTTTTTTTATGAAGAGGGAGTGAATGGAGGTGATTACTTCTTAGTCTTATTATTTTTTTTATACGAAGAATGGACTAAAAATTACAGTGAAATCTTAATACATGCGCTCAACAATGAATAACTATTTTCTTCTTTATTTTGGTTTTCTTTTTCAGCGATGACAGTAGCGATGAAAGGTAGCTGATCAAGACAACACAGGGTTCGAAAAAATTTATTATCGATAACGTGGGAAAAATAAAGGAAACAATAATGAAGAAACCTCCCACGTCCCCACTACCGTCCTCCAATCTTACAAAAATATTAGTATGAAGATTTTAACAGTGCTAAAATTTTGTGGGGCGCAACTCTGAGATAAGGAAATACAAAGACTCTGCGAATCAGTTTTTCTTTCTTCGGCGAAAGGAGTGAACGGGGTGGTGAGTGATGAATATTTAAAGCCCCAAGAAGTACTACATACCTATATCTACTTATTTGTGTGTGTGTGTGTGTGTGTGTGTGTGTGTGTTTTCGTCAATATTTTGATTACCTTTTGGGGAAGATAAATGAATGAAGGCCAGCATTAATTGGCTCTTAAAGAATACTTAGCTAACAAATAAATGAACAAAGGTGTGGTTAGTACTCAGGCCCTAAGAAGATGGTGTTTTCATCCCCCTCGTGTTTAAAAGAAAATAGCAGTGGACAGACAGGTTAGAAATAAACAAATAGGTACAGATATCTTGTTTTGCTGCAAAAGAAATAAGTGAAAGGGGAAGTGGAACTTAAATATTTGGGTTCCACGTTTAATGAATACCTGCCATTTTTTCTACGCCTTTTCATTACGAAGAGAGGAATGAAAGGGGGCAACTATAATTCTTTTTTTTTTATTTTTTTAGCGTTCGTGGAGTGAACAAAAGAACTAAAGTAAATACAAATGTTACAGGTTTAATATATACTTGACATTTATTCTAGACCATTATTTCGAAGGGGAGAGAGAGAGAGAGAGAGAGAGAGAGAGAGAGAGAGAGAGAGAGAGAGAGAGATTGGTATTACACAGATCCCACGATTAAAATTCACCAGCATTTTTTTTTTTCCATCTCTTCTTTTATTACCAGGATGGAAGTGAACGGCGGCTGGTGGTCAGTACTCACACCTCGCCAAGAACAAAGCAGCCACTGACCATCCTACAGGAGAAAATAACCACCTGAAGGGGAAGTATTTTACCGCTAGGCCGACGCTGATGTTATCCAGTAATTGTATGGGCCTCGGTCTCTCTCTCCTCCTTCTCCCCTCTCCTGCCCCCCGCTCTCTTCTTCCCCTCCACTCCCCTCTCCTGTCCCCCGGTCCATTCTTCCCCTCCCCTTTCATCTCCTGCTCCCCGTTCCCTTCCTCCCCTGCCCTCTCCCCCCCATCCTCCTTCAAGGCAGCCTGCCCTTGGAATTAGTGTGAGTTATAACTGTGGCCGGAGGTGATGTGGGGTGATGTAAGTATGTGTATGGCTGTGGTAATATGTGTAGGGATGTGCAGGGATGTGTAGAGAGAATGTACGGTTGTAGCAAGAGACTGTAGGAATGTTGAAAGATGTGCAGATGTGTGGAAGGGTGTACAGGGATGTGCAGAATGACTGTGGATGTATACAGACTGTACGAGTGTTAAGTGAGTGTACAATGTGTGGAAGGATGCGTGATGTATGGAAGGGTGTGCAGATGTGTAATGGTGTGTAGCTGTGTGTGTGTGTGGGGGGGGAACGTAGTGATGTAGATGGGTGTGCAGAGGTGTGGAAGGGTGTAGGGCGTGTTTGTGTGTGTGTTGGATATTGTGCAGATTGGTAGGGGTGAGCTGGGGACTGTAAGGACTGGCAGGGGTGAGTATGTAGACTATAGGGGTACTTAGGATTGTGTAGGGGGGATTGTACGGGTGTGTCAGGAAACTAGAGACAGGAGGCTTGTAGGGGACTGAAGGGGGAATGTAGTGGTGTGTTGGGAATGTGTAAGGGTGTGAAGTGGTTGTTTTTGTACCTGGAAAACCACTTAATCTGCTCTTATCGATTTAATGGGAGCTAACAACAGGTACCAAAACACTCAAGAAACTGTGTTGATATTTATATGACTTCTGAACCCTCCTACGTTACCAATATGTACTGAGGAAGAACAGGTGATGCAAACCGCGTAATGTATAGGTAGATCAATCGTGCATGCCTTTTTGTAATGTGTTTCCGAGTAGAATGAGTGGAAATTTTGTTCTGAGCACGTACATAATATCTATTTTTTAAACTGTATGGTTCTTAATGCACGTTGGACAGTTTTAATTTGCCTGGATGAGACGCGGATGCTGGAGACTTGTGTACTGATGAGAGAAATTGTGTTCCATTTATATCTACTTGGCCACTGACTCACAATACTCGTTTCTTTGCATAAGTGATATATAGGTGTTCTCTGTGCGCATCCAGGTGATGATACGGGATGCTTTATAACCTATTGTGTGGAGGGAATTGTGATGTGTCTGATTAACTGGATGTCCATGAGGGGTTGGCGTGTTCTATTACTGATCCAATGTACTGTTTCATACACGAATAGGTGGTCTCTTGTCATGTTCGAAGTTAATGTTTGTATGTGTATGAAGTGTATCAAGTCGAAGTACTCCTATTATTTTTCACGTGAACCTGACATTAAGTTTAGCTGATGTGTTGCATATCACTACTGGAATTTTTTTTCGAGCGTATGTGCAGGACTGACGAGATCTATGATGCTACGTGGCGTGTTGTAATTAGCACTTGCGAATTCGTGATACTTAATTCTTTTTCCTTTTTCACACGACTCCTTCATATAATTTTTGTCATCCTCGAGTGGTTAAAATCGACATATTTTCAGCTGTAACTTACAAAAGAATATTCAGGAGTATTAAATGAAATAAATCCCTGAATGACTGGCGTTACGAAATATCTTAAGTTACTGAATATTCGTCCCAAGTAAAGTGTTATTTGGTGCTATTTTGGGGGGCAGGTGAGAAGAATAAGTGCTATTTTTAGTGAGGACTCTCTCTCTCTCTCTCTCTCTCTCTCTCTCTCTCTCTCTCTGTAACTCCATCCCATCCCTAAGTTTAAATATACCTTTTCAACAGACAGAGGCAGGTAAACCATGCAAGCAAAATTTATAACCTCCTTTCACGTTTAATAGCGGTGTGTAATTGAGAGGCTTAATGAGATATGAGGGGTTGGTGGTGGGGAAGTGCTGGTGATGTGCAGAGTCATCAAGTGGAGTGTATCTCTCTCTCTCTCTCTCTCTCTCAATCCCACCATCCATCCTCCTCCATCACAATAACTCAAGCTTCCGATTCGTGACGGGTGTCACGGGGTTTTTAAAAATCTATCTATCTATCTATATACCTAGGCTGCTTCCCCCAAGGAAAGGGAGGTAGCCGAGACAGGACGACTCACTCCCCATTTACTCATCCATTCAAACACATTCATTCGCATCTTAGCTCCAAAGGGGAGAACGGACAGATCCTCACCGCATCACACAGCACAAGGGTCAACTGCGCAATGCAATCAGTGACATCCGCAGCAGGGCCCGACAGCAGAACTGGTTTACCCCTGCCACATCATAACAGACCCATCCCCTTACCCGCACCTGACCTGACTAGCTGATCAGACCAAATGCAGTTATTAAAAATAATGATAATGTTATTTAATTGATATTAAAGAACAGGGACAATGATTGTCTTGCTAAATCAAACAACGATTACTTTACGCTGGCCTGCTTCGCACGATTCTCTCAGAACGAGAATTTATAAACTTTCTCAACAGTACACAGCAGAGACTAATTACTCACAAATGCTGAATTAGTACTGTTAGCCTCTGGAGAAAGTTACTTCACCCCTGACAATAAATAACTAATACTAATAATAATATCAGGTTCTTGCTGATGCTTAACTCCTAGGAGGCACAACGGATTTTAAGTTTAATACAAAAGACTGGCATAAGTACCAATTATGAATGCAAACGTTTATGCAAGCTAGGAGCTATAAGAGAAATAAGCTTAACTGCAGAGAAATGAAACAAGAGTTTACATTACATTAAGCTCAAGCAAAAGAACTGTTAAATTTATTGATTACAAAATAAATTTAACGTTACATTTCAAATCAAATTAATGAGACCGCACTCACTCACTCACACAAGAGCTAAATTCTTACGCCTAGGAAAAACACCTTAACTAAGCTCTTAAAACTATGATAATACAAAAAGGAAATACTGGACGATGAATGCTGTGTATCACCCGGGGGGTGGGAGGACTGGGCAACTGTACTAGTGGAGCTTGGGTGCTAGCTGACCTCTCACACTTCTGGAGCACAGGACCTTTCTCCGTCACAACAAGCACGCGACTCAATTCAAAATACATTGTATGGGCAGGAAGCACAAGCCACCGGAAGAAGGCGTGGCTAACGGTTGAGGCAAGCAGGGGCAAACAATAAAGAAACAATAGTATCACTCAGCAGCGCACTTAGTGACGTGCATTAAATCGGTCACTTTTGAACAGTGACGAATGTTTTGAAAAGTATACCCCGAAATGGAGAGAGAAACGGTTAACCGAGCAATACACAGTGAGTTTTCCACTAATAGTCCGTGGCTTCTCACAAAAGGGAAATGTCGCGAATTTGATTCGTGACATTACGCCCCTACAAAATTAAATTTTTTCCTTATGGGAAAAAATTTGTGGATATATATATATATGTACACATCCTAACTCAGTCACACAAGATTCACACTGTGGTGTGTGTGCTATCCTGCTACAGGAGAAAGTTGCAGTCGCCAGTGAGCGAAAAAACCTCGTATTTACGTTAATAGAAGCAAGCTTGAGCGAAAAACTCCGTGACGACGGTGAAAATCCTGTACTCAGGTCAAACTGAGCGAAAAGTCACTACATTTACACTGACAACTAATTGTTGTGTAGCGTGATGTATGTAATACACGGTGTAGGTGTGACAGTTGTAGTGTAACTGTACCTACATGTAAAATGACATAGTAAATAATAACATGGCGATGACGAAGGCAGAGGAGAAGAGGCGGCAGCGTGCGGCAGATGATCAGCTGGCCCGCACAGCAAAACTGCTACACCCATTGCTGTACCTGCAAAACCAATTAAGGTGGAGCATCAAAAGTGTCAATGAGACAAAATTCTTATTAAGTTACAATTACTCTCTCTGCCTAGCAATCAGTACATGCTACGAAAAGTACGCTCTGGCTGAAAAATACGAATGACAGCCTAAGCTTCGTACATTCGAGGTCGCCATTAATTTTAGCACACGATTAGTGTCAGCAAGTTGAGAATCCTTGTGCAAACTCGGGTCTTCCATAGCCTCGAACTGCACACGGGTCCTCAACCTGTGCCTTAACCTACAGTACTTATATTAATATCGAGAAGCTGAGAATCCTTGTGCAAACTCGGGTCTTCCATAGCCTCGAGTCGCCTCTGCGGAGTTCTCTCTCGAACTTCCCCCTTAACCTACAGTACTTATATTAGTATCGGGGAACTGAGAATCCTTGTGCAAACTCGGGTCTTCCATAGCCTCAAGTCGCCTCTGCGGAGTTCTCACTTCCCCCTTAACCTACAGTACTTATATTAGTATCGGGGAGCTGAGAATCCTTGTGCAAACTCGGGTCTTCCATAGCCTCGAGTCGCCTCTGCGGAGTTCTCTCTCGAACTTCCCCCTTAACCTACAGTACTTATATTAGTATCGGGGAGCTGAGAATCCTTGTGCAAACTCGGGTCTTCCATAGCCTCGAGTCGCCTCTGCGGAGTTCTCTCTCGAACTTCCCCCTAACCTACAGTGTTTATATTAGTATCGGGGAGCTGAGAATCCTTGTGCAAACTCGGGTCTTCCATAGCCTCGAGTCGCCTCTCAACTTCCCCCTTAACTTACGGTACATAATATGTATGTACAGGCCCTAGACATAATGTGTCCCGTGGGGCCAATGGGCGAGATGTCAGGTCTGCACCCACTTCACCACTACCCTGTCTCTCAACTGTCTCAAGAGATTACGGGTGTGGTTACAAATGGCACAGGAAGGGCATGTCCCTGATTAGTGGTGATACTTTGGCACACACTGCAGGAATGGACAAAACTATCTATGTCTCGTCCCATCCCTGGCCAGAAAAAGTCAGCTCGGATACGGCCCTGGGTCTTCCTTTTCCCCATGTGACCTCCTGAGGCTGAACAATGACCCCATTGTAACACTGCTAGGCGGTACTTGGCGGGAACGACAAACTGCAGTCGAACCTCGCCCTCGGGTGTTCTTGACTCACGGTAGAGCCGTCCTTGTTTGCGAAGGAACTTGGCTCGACCTCCCCGTGAATACTTAATCACTCGACCCTTTTGTTTGTTCCGCACGGCAGCAAGTGTCAGGTCAGAATGTTGTTCTTGCACAACAAGTTGACTACACATCAGATCTTGCGGCGATTCAATGATCACTGGGGTGACACAGTCTGGAGCCTCAGTCATGGCTTGTGTTACCGCAGCAGCCGAAGTCTGAGTAGCGTCATCATCGGAGCAACTATCCTTGACTCCTTGAATATTGCCTACAATTAGGTCAAATAAAGGTTCTGGCATGACAACTGCAAGTGTCATACCAGTATAAAATGGAGATGCCACCTGGATACATGCCTCAGGGAACAATCTCACTGATCCATGAATAAGGTTTGCATGGATCTGTCGACCTGTGTACTGCTCAGGCCGAACTAAACTCTGCTTGACAGAGCAACCTGAGGAACCATTGTCTCTCAGGACCTTCACAGGAATGGCTCCCACAAACCCTGGCTGGACAAGGAAGGTACTGTCACCTGTGGGAGGGCCTGTGGAGGATGCAGCTAGCCACTCATGAGGCTGCTGAATTGATGTGGCAAACATTGTGCCTTGAGGGTTATATTGGGAAGATGGAACATTGGCCATCTGTGGAGGGGGGTTCACTGTCACTGTGGGACTAGTGAACTGTGGGGAAGTACCCACACTGGTAGGGACGTGACCACCATGCTGCTGCTGAGGAATGAAGGCTGCATTCGCTTCCTGCCTCTTTTGAGCTGGTGGTGAAAAAGTTTGTCCCGACGGGCGGTTGCGTGGCTGATACTGCTGCTGGTTAGGGTACTTGTTGTACCTTTTCCACTCAGGTTTCTGAGTGTTTTGCCCCTGGTCCTTCCACTGCGGTTTTGGACCTTGGCCATTATTCTGAGAATGGCCTTGTTGCTGGGGTTCAGTCTGAGACGGCTTCCCAGACTTATCAGGTTTTCTGTTCCAGGTGTTTTGCTTATGAGTTTGATACCCGTATGCAGTAAAGAATGCGGTCAGCCTTTTCTGCCATTTGGCGGACATCTTTCACCTGGCAGATCTTAAGCTGTGCTATGAGCTCAGCAGGCCACGACCTCTCTAGCTGTGTACGCAGCATAAGGTCAATTATCCCCTCATACGTGGAAGGAGTTTCATCTTTCTCCATCCACTCACCTAAGTAAGCAGTGAGGCGATCGAGGAACTGAACAGCTGTCTCCTTGTCTTGGAGACGAGCTCGCATGAACTGAACTTTGGCGTCATCTACTGTGAGACCATATGCCTTAATGAGTGCAGCTTTCATCATCTCATATGTGAGATTGTCTCCACGAATTCTGTGGAGAATATCGAGGGCAGGGCCCTCAAATAGGCTAAGAAACTGAAGCCGCTTAGCTGCCTCATCCAGTTGATACATGTCTGCCATGTCCTCAAAACGAGCTATGTACGACTCACTCGATTCACTCGCTTTCCTTGTATGAAGGAAGCTTGATGCGTGGGGTCGCCAGGACATGTGCAGGGAGAACGCTCGTGGAGCTTGGACCAATTGCACCAGACGTGTCTGAAGCCAAGGAATCTCGCTGGAGCTTCAGCACTTCAAGTTCATGTTTTTCTCGTGCCTCACGTTCGGCATGCTCGTATTCGCGTTCTCTGTCTCGTTGTTCACGCTCATATTCGCGCTGTTCTCGCTCTTGTACTAGCTCGTGTTCGCGCTGTTGTCGCTCGTATTCGCGCTGTTGTCGCTCGTATTCGCGCTGTTCTCGCTCACGTTCACGAGCATCTTTCTCACGTTCTTGCTCGTAATTAAACCGTGAGAGAACGTAACTCTATTTTCTCTGGGTCTCTGAGACCCATATCTTTGGCTTCCTGTACATAAGCACTGGCTGCCATGATGCTAGTTCAATTTACTAAGCAAACCGAAACTGAGTACTGACTGCTTAGCGACGAATACTAATAAACACAAGTAAAGAATACAGACACAAGCTAGTGGTGACCAGTCTTATCTAGTTAACTGGCAAAGAATAAATAAAAAATGTAAATGACTGGGAAGACTCAATAATAGACACAATGGGTACAGCGACTACCCAGGAGCGAATAAAATCGTCTGGCGTTACCAAGAATAAACTAGAGTTAAGTACTCTATGGATTGATAAAGCAAAATTCACTTGCTAAATTAAGGGTAAACACCAGTAAGCTTGTGCCTATAAACTTTAATGATAAATTCCTAAATATGAACGAGTGAGCACTATCTCGTGAATAGCTTTAGAGCTAGGAGTTAATATCCTGGAATGAGGTCGCCAATGTCACGGGGTTTTTTAAAATATCACGGGGATTTTAAAATAAATGCTCAAATGTTATTTAATTGATAATAATATTCAATAATATTAAACAGCAGGGACAATGATTGTCTTGCTAATTCAAACAACGATTACTTTACGCTGGCCTGCTTTGCACGATTCTCTCAGAACGAGAATTTATAAACTTTCTCAAAAGTACACAGCAGAGACTAATTACTCACAAATGCTGAATTAGTACTGTTAGCCTCTGGAGAAAGTTACTTCACCCCTGACAATAAATAACTAATACTAATAATAATATCAGGTTCTTGCTGATGCTTAACTCCTAGGAGGCACAACGGATTTTAAGTTTAATACAAAAGACTGGCATAAGTACCAATTATGAATGCAAACGTTTATGCAAGCTAGGAGCTATAAGAGAAATAAGCTTAACTGCGGAGAAATGAAACAAGAGTTTACATTACATTAAGCTCAAGCAAAAGAACTGTTAAATTTATTGATTACAAAATAAATTTAACGTTACATTTCAAATCAAATTAATGAGACCGCACTCACTCACTCACACAAGAGCTAAATTCTTACACCTAGGAAAAACACCTTAACTAAGCTCTTAAAACTATGATAATACAAAAAGGAAATACTGGTCGATGAATGCTGTGTATCACCCGGGGGGTGGGAGGACTGGGCAACTGTACTAGTGGAGCTTGGGTGCTAGCTGACCTCTCACACTTCTGGAGCACAGGACCTTTCTCCGTCACAACAAACACTCGACTCAATTCAAAATACATTGTACGGGCAGGAAGCACAAGCCACCGGAAGAAGGCGTGGCTAACCGTTGAGGCAAGCAGGGGCAAACAATAAAGAAACAATAGTATCGCTCAGCAGCGCACTTAGTGACGTGCATTAAATCGGTCACTTTTGAACAGTGACGAATGTTTTGAAAAGTATACCCCGAAATGGAGAGAGAAACGGTTAACCGAGCGATACACAGTGAGTTTTCCACTAATAGTTCGTGGCTTCTCACAAAAGGGAAATGTGGCGAATTTGATTCGTGACAACGGGAAGGCAGTGCTCATCTTGACACACCTACTGTACTCTCTTGCATACCTTGCTTCACAATATACTAGAGTAATAACACATCCTCCTCTTTTTCCTCCTATTTCTTCTCCTCCTCTTTCTCTGCTTCCTATTTCTCCTTCTCATCACCAACATCATCATCATCATCTCACCCCTATTTCTGACCAATGCAAGGATCAATTATTGTTTTCTGAGTCTGTATTCCCAGACTTTTTGTGCGTTTTCAGTTTTAGAGCTAACATCTATATCTATCTATCAATCTATCTATCATCCCTCTACCTATCTGTCTACCACCACTTTATCTCTCTATCTATCTATCTTTGGAATATTGTTTTGATAAAGGTGAAAATGTTAAGCAAAAACACTTGTAAAACACCCCACTGTAAACCCAAAATTTTCCCTCAGTTTCAGACATCAACTTTATAAAACTTCGTATATTACCATCTTGACTGCTTAGAAAATGTGAACATGAAAAAGCAAATACAGTACAGATTAACGCAAGAAGACAGTATCTCTTTTATAAGGTCAAATTTTTTTTTATTATATTCGTCTTGTTTTTAAATTTCGAGCTAATAAATCTACTTTAACTGTTTGTTCTTATGACCTAGCATCAGATTGGGTAAAGGTCAATACATAGCATAAAAAGAACAAAAAAACTCATGTAACACTTTATGAAAATTGTCTACAATATTTCTTCATTTTCAGTACTTGAGCTAATACATCTTGTTTTATTTTTTGTTATGGCATAGTTTTTGGTAGAAATTAATATTACAAAAAAAGAAAAATAACGAAAAAGAATCAAGGAAAAAAAACAAAGAAAATCATGTGGAGATAGCAAGCATAATATATAAAACACCTGATCAAAAAAAGAAAGGCATTTACCATCTGTTGGGGTAAATATACAAAATAAAAACACGTCATTGCAATACGTAAATAAATCTTTCATATGGGCTAAATTCGACCAGATTTATGGCTACACTTTCTTCTCTTACGTTTCCTTTGATTTTTTTTTTTTTTTTTTTTTGTGTGGGTAAAGGTGGACCCACTAATTAAAATATATATATATATATATATATATATATATATACCAGTTCAATAAATCAGTGTACTCTAAAAATGCTTCCATAAATTTTTGGATATGCAACTAATATATCTCCTTCCATTTTTTATAGCGCTTTTCCTTGGGACACGATGATTATTTTAAATTATATCACATTAACAGCAATAAATCAATGTACTTTGAATTCTGTTTCCTTGCTAATAAATATCCTTTAAGAACAAATTTTCATTCTTAGTAAGGATCAATACACTGAAAAAGAAAAAAAAAAAAAAAAAACATTACCTGAAGAATAAATAAAATACTCTGAATTTTCTCCTCACAATATCAGACACCATATGTAGGACTACATAATAGATAGATAGATAAATAGATAGATAGAGAGACAGATAGAAGCAGGAAGTCAAATGATGAGAAGGTGTTGTGTCTGCGAGAATCGAGCAGTGCTAAACATGCTTACACACTCTTAACACTGAGGAAAGCTGACGACAGCGGCCAGTAAGGAGATGATGCAGTTAGCTGTCAGCAGTCCTCTCGTGAACAAAGATCTGGTAACCATGAGGAACATACGTGACACACCCCTGCTACACCAGATTTTAGGAAAGAGAGTTTAGAAGGAGACAAGCGACCCTAGAGAGAGGTCGAGACGGAGATTAGCCTTAGAACAAAGAGAGAGAGAGAGAGATAGCGAGACAGGGAGGTAGCTACCCGGGACTTATACTCTTCCCATGGGAGAGACCTGTTTAATATTTCCAAGACAAATAAAAATAGTCCCATACTATTCTTTACCTCTCCCGTCACTACATGACATCTGGTGGGGAAACTACAACAAGATATAAAAGCCGCTCGACCACAAGTCTAAAATATCCTGCCTCTACAAGCAAATACAAAGTCGCTGCTTTATGATACAAAGTTTTTATGACATTTGGTAGCAGCGAACGTATACGAACCTCGTCTATGAATCAACATTAAATTCCTACAAAATATCAAGACTGAAAACAACCAACAACATCAGCTCCTGACAGTATTCTCTCCATCCAGCCCCCTCCGTCTCCCAGATCATTACGCTGATGCAGAGGTCAAGAGATCACTCGACGCCTTGCAAGTAGCTTAACGACAAATCAGCAAATCTGCGGACATCGTCTCCGAATTAAAAGCAAATTTCTACAAAAGCAACCGAGACTACAAGATTAGCTTCAGTTCTACATTGAATCCTACAAAATACAGCCTACAGTGCAAATAGTCTACAAGTCTATGACGAATAAGCGAACTACAACCATCTACAATCAACTACAATTAACAACTCTACGTCGTCTGTATAGGCTAATCTTCTAGACGCACCTACAAGAAGCAGCAGTCTTCATCCTACAACGAGTAAATCACAAGAAAAAAAGGACCAAGAATACATCAAGAAAGAAAGAAAACAAACAAACAAACAAACGGAGAGTGAGAGACGACTCACAACTCATAACCACCAGACCTCACCCTCCTCTCTCTGCTACATCCACCCAACCCCCACCGCTTACGCAGATGTGAAGAGGTCAGGACGACGAAGCAAACACCAAGTCCATATTCACAACTCGTCTTACTCACTCGTCCTCACTCAAGTTACTCATCGCTACTCGTTCACTCACCACAGCTACCAGTGTGGGAAGCCGACGTCACCATGTGCTGAGACGACAGCGCGCCAATCAACCCGTGAAGGACAACGCTATCACCACGTGCAACACCACTCACACCATTTCCCACCACGGTAAAAATTAGTGAGTTACATAGTTACTTCATTTATACAATACAGTGATAGACAATAAGCTTCTGCACAAACATATAAAACGTGTTGTATAGTTACAGCTTAAATACACATACTTACTTCAGTTATCTGCATAACTCAATCACTAAATAATCACCAACAATAATTATTCTACACTGTATATATTCATTCATATATTATAACATTTCTTTACTACCAACGAGTGTTACCATTTATACCTACATAAAATACGTGTTTCATACATACAACTATACATTAGTACATCTACAAGCGATAAAGAAAATATACCATCACAGTTACTCAGTGAGCAATTAAAAGAACTGTATTAAACATTTATTAATTAAAGCTACCTAGTGGAAACATATAAAGTAAGTTACAAGGTAAACTAGAAGGAAAAAAAAAAATGGCCAACACAAATGCCGTTAGCAAGAGTGAACATCTTCAACACAATCGTGAAGACAATGATTTCCACACAGTGCTGACACACATATTACTCACGATAGGTACAGGTGAACAACAAGTCAGTGTGTATAGTTAATACTGTATATAGTGTATATATTTTTTATATAAAATAAAATATGGGACTATATAATATCATTTTATAGTATCTGTGCAATATAAACTAAACTTTAAATAAGTATCCCAAGGAAATTAGTCAGCAATTATGCAACCATGAGCAACATGGAAAAAAGTGTACACAAGCAAAGAAAAACAAACTATAGAAAATCAATACATAAAAAAAAAGAAAAAAAAAGAAAAGGAAAGGAAAGAAAGAAAGAAGAGTGAGAAGGAAAAAAGAGAAATAAAGTAAGATCACATAACAAACAAATGAAAATAAGTGTAAATGTTACTACATAAGTCAAAATACCACATAAACTACAAACAAAAAAAAGCAAATTGTGTCTCCACAAACAAGTGGCATGACACATCTTCACTATCATCGACCGCAGCATATGTTAGGACTGCAGTTATTACAATTATGTTACTCCATATTATAATTTTGTAACTACAAACGATATGTAACAATTATGTAACGACAAACGATTGCATTATGTTACACTAACTACAATTATGTACGTACAAACGATATGTAACAATTATGTAACGACAAACGATTGCATTATGTTACACTTTGCCAATTATGTAACAGTTGCATTAACAAGATGTAACTTTTATGTAACTTTAACTACAATTATGTACCTACAAACGATATGTAACAATTATGTAACGACAAAACAGTTGCATTAACAAGATGTAACTTTTATGTAACTTTAACTACAATTATAAGGCCAAGACACTTATGTAATAGTTGCATTAACAAAATGTAACTACAATTATAAGGCCAACACAATTATGTAGTACCACAATGTTAGTACAATATTATAAGTCATACAATTATAGCACAATTCTGTATTACCAGTATCATCATACAAGTTAGGTGAAATATTAGACATTACTAAAGTGATAACTCAAATATGTAATGTATAACCTAGCAGTATTACCATTGCACAATTATATGCGTACGTCTGTTGTACATGCACGTCTTACAAAGTGTTATACAACAATCATTGCATTTATTCAAATATGTATACAACTTGTTTAAATGTATTATTACTGAATAATCACTATTTACTATGAATATTATATGTATACAATATTCATACAATTATGTTACTTTACAATATTATGTATTTCACTTAATTAGCTTATAAGTTCATTATAATGTGTATGTAGTATGTATTAATATGTTATAACTATTAAATGTCGATGGTACGCCATTTTCGCGCGGCCGAGCAAATGTAGGACTACATAATAGATAGATAGATAAATAGATAGATAGAGAGACAGATAGAAGCAGGAAGTCAAATGATGAGAAGGTGTTGTGTCTGCGAGAATCGAGCAGTGCTAAACATGCTTACACACTCTTAACACTGAGGAAAGCTGACGACAGCGGCCAGTAAGGAGATGATGCAGTTAGCTGTCAGCAGTCCTCTCGTGAACAAAGATCTGGTAACCATGAGGAACATACGTGACACACCCCTGCTACACCAGATTTTAGGAAAGAGAGTTTAGAAGGAGACAAGCGACCCTAGAGAGAGGTCGAGACGGAGATTAGCCTTAGAACAGAGAGAGAGAGAAAGATAGCGAGACAGGGAGGTAGCTACCCGGGACTTATACTCTTCCCATGGGAGAGACCTGTTTAATATTTCCAAGACAAATAAAAATAGTCCCATACTATTCTTTACCTCTCCCGTCACTACATGACATCTGGTGGGGAAACTACTACAAGATATAAAAGCCGCTCGACCACAAGTCTAAAATATACTTCTCTACAAGTAACTACAAAGTCTTTATGACACATATAGAGCAAATTAACTTTTTTTTTTTTTTTCGTATGAGTAATGGTGAAGCTAAACAAAAAACACTGCAATGAAATAAGCAAGTGTTGCTTTTGCGACAGCAGAATTCTGAAAATTTTCGTTGCATTTCTAGCCCATATATCTCCATTAAGTGTGTGTTTTTATTTTCATTCCCCCCCCCCTCTCTCTCTCTGTTTGGACGTGGGTGAAACTTAAAACTGATAATAACAAGGGTGCAAGAAATGAAACCCATTGTTTTATACGCCATATGTTCCACACGAGTAGGCCGGCTCAGTCTGACAAGGATGCTCGCTACCGTAACTTTTTCTACTGTATTCTCCTCTGCATCGTCTTTAATACCGTCTCCTATATTCGCAACACGGGTGCTGGCGAGAGAGCCAGTGTGTTCTTGTAATACCAAATCATATTATCCTGGGTTTACTAGGTTCACCAACACCTCATCACTACCGGTTTATTGTTGCATCCGGCAGGTTATTATTCCCTAGTATGAGAACACACAATATGAAGCAAAAAGTTTAATGCTAGCTGTTTCAGCAACATCTATCGCCTTTCTCTGTAGGTCAAGTGGAGATACAGACACACAAGTTCATCTGCAACAGAAGTTAACATCTGAGGGAGGGGGAGATTCTCCATTGAGGGGAAACTGGACACTCCTAGGGTGAATTAAACAGATAAGGATAAAATGGCCAAAGCAACCTTAAATGGCTAAAGTAACCTTTACGATGAGTTATCGGCTAAAGTTTTTCTTTTTTTTAATATGCATTTTATAAAGTCAGATTTCTGTAGTACAGACAATTAGCGTGCTACTAATTAGTAAAAAAATCTCTCTCTCTCTCTGAAAAAAAAAAAAAAAAAAAATCTCCATAATACCGCTAGGTTTCTTGCTGTTAAACATTAAAATGTACCGCTAAAGGGGGGAAATAACAATACAATCTAGAGTAGTTTAAAATAATTTCCGAAAGGGAGGGGAATCCTTCTTTTACAAGTTGGGGAGAGATCATCAAAGATTTTCTGACAAATGTGGAGAGTGGCCAAGAAACATATTCTGATCTACAATGAGGCCCTAAAACACATCCAACGCTCTTTGTGGTTAAGCTTGTTACTCTACATCTAAGCTAAGTGTTCAGTTATATCCCCCAACTATAGCTGTAGTGTAGGGGGTGACAAATATACATCACCGAAGCTGTTTGGAATGATTTATTACCGTGAAACTGGGTGTTCTCTCGCATCGATGATCGCGTTATTGTCCTTCGTCACTTTTTGCAATATTTAACTTATAAATACTGCGTTGACATTTATACACTTCAAGAACATCCGGTGCAAGATAATTTATTCGCAAAATCAGTCGCAACGAAATAAGTGGCTGGTAACCTCCTAAATTCAAGAGAATACGTCCCATCCTCATACACTTCTTCCCGCCTCCTTGACATGCCGACCAGGAAGCAATTTCTTCCACATAGCTACATGGAAAATCGCTCTCTGGGATGCTTTTTTTTTTTTTTTTTTTTTTTTTTTTTTTAGGGGGCCATATACTTATGGGCTTAGAATACTACCTAACTCCTCTTTATATCAGTTTACTGTTTACCTCTATCGGTTTGGTTTTCTCATGCATTTCAATCACTCACACTATGTAAAATAAATAAATACATAAATAAATTGGTGAATAAATACATGCAAGATGGTAATTACCCTTTAGCAATGAAATTTTAACTTGGTATTTCCTTACAGCAAATATCATACGGGCAAGGAAATTCGGGGCAGCTAAACACCGATGTCGATGAACGTTTTGATCTTGAAATAAGAACTTCTTATTTCCTTCTATTGGCAAACAGCTTCATTCAGTTCACACAAAAATACCAATGCCAAAGGGTTAAAAAGACAGGTGACTGGAATATCAAAGCAACCAGCTCAGCCCTTCTCTTTTCCATCTTTTTCTTTTACACATTCTTTAGAATTTACTAGCATTAGCCATTTTTCCAACAGATAAACACGTCCCAGGTCAATCGTCTTCCTGTTATCTGTGCTTCCTATGTACTCCTCTGCAATCAGTTACGTTTGTACCTTAACATTTTCTTAAGTGCGATTAATACCCTCTTACGATACGAACTCCTAAAACACAACGAAAAGATTAGTCCACATAACCGAGGTAAGAAGTAAAATTTAGACTGGCCAAAGTGCCATTATTTTTATCTGTCTTGTTGTCTGTCCACCAAAGAGGGGTTTAGATGTCACTGGATCTGTCTGGCATAAATTTATCGGCTGCCCTTATCGCAAAAAAGGTAAAAGTAATAAGCAAGAGAATTTTAAGTTGTAATATATATAATAAATCACTAAGAAAGAGATATCAGGAGCCTCTAAACTCATCAACGAACGGCTCTCTCATTCTCTCTCTCTCTCTCTCTCTCTCTCTCTCTCTCTCTCACACACACACACACACACACACACACACACACACACACACACACACACACACACACACACACACACACACACACACACACACACACACACACAGCACTTCTTATCAGTAATCTTTAGTGACGCCGATACCAGTTATCTCCCTAAGCCTCTAGACTCGAGTGGATTAGCAACTTCACCCCGAGGACGACTTGTGTTTATTTTCTTGCTGTCCGGGCTTTTGTGGTTCTCTCTCTCTCTCTCTCTCTCTCTCTCTCTCTCTCTCTCTCTCTCTCTCTCGTTATTAGGACTTATTCCCTCATTCTTGCTATCAGCGCTCTCTCTCTCTCTCTCTCTCTCTCTCTCTCTCTCTCAATGATACCCCGCCTCTACCACCCGCCACCACCCTAAGCCTTTTAAAGTCAAGTGGATTTAACCCTTCACCCCGAGAACCTGTTTCGAGTTTTATCACATCTACTTTCTATTATTATTATTATAGTTATCGTTATTATTATTGGTAGCAGTAGCGGTGGTGGTGGTGGTAGTAGTAGTAGTAGAAATAGTAGTAGCAGTAGTAGTAGGAAGAGGAAGAGGAGGAGGAGGAATACACAGGAATACACAGGAAAGCAAACAGCAACAGACCTTATGGTCCTTTCGAGGCTGCTTGTTAGAGAAAACTATGACTACAAGATCTAACTCTACATGTTGAAGGATAAGGATAGTAAAGCAAGAAGGCTCCCCCCACCACCAAACCCTCCAGGAAAAAGTGAGAAAAACCACCATGCAGCATGGAAAAACTGACATGTAAATTTTATAGGAAACACTGGAAAGGAAAAGTCACATTCTATAATACTTTATCTATGAGCTACCCGATAGAGTAACCTGAAAGAGAAAGTAAACAAATAAAATAATAGTTACGGCATGACACTATAAACCGGTTACATTGAGTTAATGGGAAGTCTGTGGACATAACGTAGAAGCTACACACTGCGGAGGAGGAGGAGGAGGAGGAGGAGGAGCAAAAGTAATAGTAGTAGTAGTATTAGCAGTAGTTGTGGCAGTAGTTGTAGTAGTACCAGAAACAGTAGCAGTAGAAGTAGTTGCAGTAGTAGTAGTAGTAGTAATAGTAGTAGTAGTAGTAGTAGTAGTAGTAGTAGTAGCAGTAGCAGTAGTTGTAGCAGTAGTAGTACTAGTAGTAGTAGTAGTAGTAGTAGAAATGCACTCTACTAGTATAGGGATAAAAAAAAAAAAAAACTACATTTAACCCCTCCAGTTCAACAAATCTCCGCTAAGACAGAGAAAATCGCCAGGGACAGCCAAAATCAACTCAAAATGACCCCCCAACCCACCAAGCCACCACAGCCACACCCTAAGCCATCCTTCAATGGTTTTAGTTTATCTGGTCACCTCAAGTCACGCCTCTCACACTGCCAAAGTTGCAAGACCCAATTCACAGTGGTCGGTAAGTAAGCTCTGAAAATATTGTTGCGAGAGAAAGTGCAAAAGTTACTAGAATACCAGAAAAGGTTAGAAAATAACTAGAATATCGCTGTAAGTTAGTAAAGAATCTAAATATCCTCTTGAAGATGCAAAGAGTACAAAAATAGCGCCAAATTCGAACAGCAAGAGGACGCATATTATTTATATTTTATCACTCCAGTTGCTATGACTACCTCTTAACTGAACCAAATATAGAAAAGATTACTGAACTTGTCTCGTTAATAAGAAAGTTAATGACGACACTTAACACTCTGAGGCTCCTATTTTCACTATTATCTTTTAAAAAATCGTCTGGCGTTACCTGGAATAAGTTGCTCTGACCAGGTGAAGGGTAATTAGACAAACGCCAGACGATTTTACTCAACTTAAGAGAGATCCTGAGGTGTAAAGGAGTTAATAAAAAAAAATAGTTAATCTTAAATACTGTTCCTAAGTAGTTGTGGACATCGCTGTAACGACAATAAAAATAAATATTAAAGCTGAACTGTTAACCCCAAACCTATCCATAATACTTGCTGTCGCGCAATGAGGACTTGAGGTCAGACCCGGCCAGACATCTCATCCCCAGGCGGTGCACTATCATCATCATCATCATCATCATCATCATCATCACCACCACCACCACCACCACCACCACCACCACCATCATTAATTATCATCATTAATCACCATCATGCCCTCTCCGACACCAGTAATGAAGGTGTGTATATATTCGCTCTTGATCTTATCTCCCATATTGGGGTATCTATCACTGTGAAAACTGTTTTAGATTGGGGTGATGAAGGGTCTCTCTCTCTCTCTCTCTCTCTCTCTCTCTCTCTCTCACTAATGTGTAATGCAATGTTCACACTAATTTATTACACCACACGCCGCCCCTGTCCCTCCCCTCCTCCTTTTTCTCTCCGTGTCCACTGGTAGCTAAGCAGTCCCGTCCCGTCTCTATCTACTGGTGTATCTATTTATGTATCTATCTATACTTATCTGTATCTATCTATCTATCTATCTATCTATATGCTCTCTCCTTCTTGCCGTTCTATTTTCTTCGTTCTTTTTTTTTGTTTTTTTGTCCTTTTCTCCTATCACTCTTCTCCCCTCGTCTCTTCTTCTCCCTTCCTCATTCCCCTTTTCTTCCTCCCTCCCTCTCACCTGCTTTTGCCCCGTGCACCGCGTTCATTAGTGCCCCTTCACCTGAACACCGAGCCGATTTGCCAAATGTACAGGTGTGTTAGTCCTAACATACTAAGCCAAACTTGTTCGTTGGCGTTGTAATAACGATGCAAAATCTCATCACAGAGTTAGACAAGTGATGAACCACAAGACAGAAAAGGCAGATGGAAGGCAGAAGAGGGGGGAGGAGAGGGGAAGGGCAAGGGTGAGGGAAGGACCGGAGAGAGGGAAGGGCAGGTAAGGGGGAGGGACAGGGGGAAGTTGAGAACGGAAGGAGTACAAAGGAATACAAAGGAGTACAAGGGAAAGCAAACAGCAACAGACCTATAGGTCCTTTCGAGGCCGTTTTTTATACGGCTGATAACTAACATAACTATTTTATGAGGAAGACACAAGGATAGAAAGGCAGGATGACAAGAAAGGGGGAACAGGAAGGAGTCGTGGTTCGGATAATACTCAAGCGCTTTAGTCCTCACACACCAAGAGGGGTGTCGTCGAGGTAGACAAGGGGAGAACCTCAAACAGGCATACACAAACGGAAGGCAGGAGAGGTGGTGAGGTCGAGGGAAGGGGGGGGGGAGGAAGCAGAGCAAGAGATAAATGCAGGGGAAATGGAGGGAGAGGAGCAAGATGAAATGGAAGAGGAAAGTAAATCGTTCAAAGACGCGTCAGAAGAGGGAGTGGAATGTTCAAAGGAGGCGAGAGACAGAAGACAGGATAAATATTCACGCTTGTCAGGCCCCACACACGAAGAGGGTTTCCTTAATGAGTCAGAGAATGAGAAAACCATAAACAACAGCATGCATATGACCACTGACAAGAGAGGAGGAATGGGTGGGCATGGGGAAGGGGGAGTATCACCCAATTAAATGTCTTTGAAGTACTTGGTAAAATGGAATGTAGAGGAAATATATGAGGGAAGGGAGCAGAGAAGGGGGCAGCTTGCACTCAACTGTCTCAGGAAACGGGCAAAATGTGATATATAGAAAATTCTGAAATATTTTAACCCCTCCAAAGCTATGATGTTCTTTTGATATTATGACAGTTGTCGTCAAATTATTTTATACAACACAAGGGAGGCTTTTGGTAGTGAGGGGATTCGAAATTTTCCACTAAGCATTTCTGTGTTAAGAATATATGGAGTAGATGGGAAGTTGTTGAATGATGTGAAGAGTATGTACGATGGTGCGAAGGCTGCAGTGCGTGTGGATGGTGAACAAAGTGAATTTTTCTCTTTGAAAGTTGGGCTGAAACAGGGATGTGTCATGTCTCCATGGTTGTTCAATCTGTACATGGATGGGGTAATAAAAGAGGTACAAGGTAGGGTAGTGGATGTTGGAGTGGCCCTGGTGAGAGAGGATAGTGTTTGGAAACTCCCTGTACTGCTGTTTGCAGATGATACTGTGTTGTTGAGTGAAGACGAAGGGGAGCTGCAAGGCTTGGTGGATGAGTTTGGGAGAGTGTGTAAGAAACGGAATCTGAAGGTGAATGTAGGGAAGAGTAAAGTGATGGTCTTTGAGAGAGGTGAAGTCAGTGAATGTACAGCGAGGTTGGATGGTGAGGAATTGGAAAATGTGAGTACGTTTAAGTACTTGGGTAGTGTGATGAGTAAGGATGGAGGTTTGGAGGGTGAAGTGCTTAAAAGGGTACAGTAGGGAAGAAAGGTTGCTTGTTCTTTGAAAGCAGTGATAAGAAACAGGGAAGTGAGCATGGAAGTGAAAAAGTTACTACATGACAGTATTGTGATACCAACTCTAACGTACGGAAGTGAAGCTTGGACGTTGCTGGAAGGACACAAGTCAAGAGTGAGAGCAGTGGAAATGAGTTATTTAAGAGGAGCCTGTGGAGTCACATGGAGAGACAGGCTGACGAATGATGATATAAAGGAGCGTTGTGGTGTTGATGTGGATGTGATAGGAAGCGTTATGAGGAACACACTGAGGTGGTTTGGCCATGTGGAGAGGATGGAGGGTGAAAGACTGACGAAGAGAGTGTATGTGAGTGAGGTGGAGGGGGGAAGAGGGAGGGGGAGGCCGAGGATGAGATGGAGGGATGGGATGGAGAGGTTAATGAGAGAGGGGGGTGTGAGTTGGGAGCAGGGCAGTGAAATGGCGGGGGACAGGGCGACTTGGAGGCGATTTGTTTGTGGCCACCCCAAACGGGATTGAGGCGTCTGGCAATAGATAGATAGATTTCTGTAAGATAACTCGTTCTCTTTTTTTTTTTATCATTCTGGGTACCATTAGACGATTATATTCAGCTTCAGGGATTCCTATAAAGCATGATACTAATTAGACGTGGCTTTT
Organism: Coenobita brevimanus; assembly: GCF_032717465.1. Lineage (NCBI taxonomy): Eukaryota > Metazoa > Arthropoda > Malacostraca > Decapoda > Coenobitidae > Coenobita > Coenobita brevimanus. The sequence goes on along the minus strand of NC_136977.1, from coordinate 43,550,808 downwards.
CACAAGGCTGGCCTGTCAAACTGCTGATACCTATGACTGGTTTATTATGATGTTAACTTTTTAATACTCATTCATTTATTACCTCAAGACGGTCAATTTCTCCTGCAGCCTGACCACATGTTTCTTATCATTTGACTGGCCAGTTAGAGTGAAGGCATCTGTGATTATTCTGATTACAATGCTCACATAATGAATTTGATTAGATTTAGTACCCAAAGACTTTCATTTTCCTGTCACAGTTGAATATTCGGCCGATTCTGTGTTTGCCCCACCTTAATGATTTGGTGCTCTTCGCTATGGAATATTTTAGGTAACTTTTCAGACTTGTTTATTTTACGGTAAGGAAGCAGGACAAACTTACTCGATTCTGACTTTTTCGATTCTGACGTTTCGAAGTGGCGGGGTGAGATAAAGCTTTCAGTATATTCTTCCATTAAAAGTGAATAAAATCGTCCTGTGGTGGCAGAAATACATTGTGAAAAGACAATTACTAATCAGGTTTTGAGGGATATAAGAGTGCAATAAAATAACTAATCTTACATATATCACGTACAAATTCCATGGAGAAAAAATGACTGCTGATTCGGACACTTGAACACCTTAACCCCTCAGCCCAATGACGTTCTTTGCATTTTATTCATGCTATCACCTGTCGACTTATTAAACTTGGGAAGATTATTCAGACTAAAGGTGTTAGATGTATTAATTAACCCCTTCATTACCTGGACACACATTAATCTTAGTACTCGGACTGAAGGCGTTAAATCATCATAAATCCTGTCTAGTTAATGTCCTGAGTCATGCATCAGGAATATATCCAATACTGCTCTGTGTCCACTCATCACCAATATCATTTTTTAATTCATATTCCCCACAAGTCTTTCCTGATAATGCAAAAAATCTGTCGTGGCTGAGCTTTCCTTAATATCATCATTATCATCAGTACTACCATCACCACATCAGTACACCACACCACCACCATCATCGTCAACATTACTACCATCACTACATCAGTACCACATCGCACCACCACCACCATCATGATCATCGTCACCAACATCGCTATTGCCATCACCACATTAGTACCACACCACACTGCTACCATCATCATCATCGTCACCAGCATCACTACTTCCATCGCAACATCAATACCACACACCACCACCATCACCACCACCACCACTTCCATCATCATCATCATCATCGTCATCATCATCACTCTACTTCCACCCTTCCCAAAAGAATGAGGGTAATACAGACAGACCATGACCGCACTAATAACAATACCCCCCGTGGGTGTGCTTGCTACCTCGATGACAGCCGGCCATTATATTCTCTCTCTTAATACTCTCTCTCTCTCTCTCTCTCTCTCTCTCTCTCTCTCTCTCTCTCTCTCTCTCTCTCTCTCAAGTTTTTGCTACCGGTCTAGATTCGAAATGACACTTTAGAGTTTACCCAGTATCTCTCTCCCCGCCAAATACAAATAAATAAGTAATTAAATGAAATACGCGATGAAATATATAGGCAAAAATAGGGATTACGTGTGTGTGTGTGTGTGTGTGTGTGTGTGTGTGTGTGTGTGTGTGTGTGTGTGTGTGTGTGCGTGTGTGTGTAAACTAACTACTGCTTTCATTACCCGTCTTGTAGGTCATAATGCCAGATAAATAAAATAAATGCACCAGTAAATGTAATAATAATGAACATAACACACCCGAGTCGTTTATCACCCGTCGGAAAGGCCAAAGGCAAAATAATACCAGATAATTGACTCCCATTAATTAAAACACACACACACACACACACACACACACACACACACACACACACACACACACACACACACACACACACACACACACAATAATGAAAAAAAAGTTGAGAAATAAGGGAATATAAATTAGACAAAAATAATGACTAATAAAGTGGGCTGCAATACGGAGATGGCAGCAAGATAGACTGGGGAGAGAGAGAGAGAGAGAGAGAGAGAGAGGGTAAGATCTACCATCATATGTATTACCTCACAGGACCACACTAGCCCGTTAGCCAGTGGTCTTTGAAGGATCCCTAGCAAATGTTCCTGACCGATTTTTTTTTTTTTTACACCACGATATTAACATGCATGTACTTAATAAAATCATCATCATCATCAAAATCATCATCATCATTATCAACCTCTATTCTTCTTCTACACAGGGACGGAGGGGACCCATAAGTTGGGGAAAAAAAAAAAAAAAAAAAAAGATATATGGATAACTGTACAGTAGAGTGTCCGGTAAAATATTGTGATTGTTTGCGTAAATTAGACACAGAAAATCAGCATGTAATGTTCTCTTACATGCTATTATTACCTTGATAAAAAAAAAATTAACTTCCATAGGTAACACAAAACATTATTAACAACTGTTTCTATTATTGAAACTACGTCATCTTAAATACCAACCAACAACAGATAATGTAGAAGATCACTCATATCCCGAAATAAACTGATAATGATAAGATGCAGGGAAGCTTCTAAAGCCCACGAAAAGATGCAACGAAAAAAACAATTAAAAAATATCAGTCGGCTTTTCCTCTCTCCTAAAGCATAAACGTAAGGGAAATTAAGTAGCTTCTTAATTAGGGATGGAGTGCACAAATGGACGCCTCCCTCTGACTGGCTTCGATTGTGGTGAGGAATGAAGGCAGCTAGAAAAAAAAAAAAAAAAAAAAAAAGAGGTGGGGAGAGGTAGCAACGGAGTGTAAACGCATCCACACCTACCTTTGGCTGGAGTCTGTGGTAGTGGGGAGTGCAATCGCTGGGGAGGATACATCGTAGAGAGGCGTTGAGGTATCTGGGGAGCAGACGGAGATGGGGAGTAAATAAGTTGGGAGAGGTAACAGAGGATGGGGTTCGAGGAAGGGGAGTGGGTTAGATGGAATTGGGGATAGGGTGAGAGGAGTGCTGAGAGCGGAGGTGAAGTAGAAATACAAAAGAGAAAATACAGATGGATAGGAGGGGAGAGAGACAGGGTAGGGAAGTGGGAAGAAGGTCGGGGGAGGGGGGAGGGTAGATGAAAATGGAGAGAGGGATGGGGGAGTTATAGGAGTAATGGAGGAAGTGTGTTTAAGGGGAGAACAAGGAGGGGGCGGCTGGAGTGGGGGGGAACATGGAGGGGAAGGCAGGAGGGGGGAACAAGGAGGGGGAGTTGGAGGGGGAAGAACAAGAAGGGGAAGGCTGGAGGGGAGGGGGAAGGCTGGAGGGGAGGGGGAAGGTTGGAGGGGGGAGAACAAGGAGAGTGAGATGGGAGGGGAGAGAGGGATGGGGGAGTAGAGAGAGGATGGAGGGGGGAGAGGAAGAGGATCGTATGGGGGAGGGAGGGGAGACGGAGGAGGTTGAAGATGGAGGGGGAAGGTGGGGGGGGGGTTGTAATGTACCGTAAAGAGCGGGGCAGTCCACTAACAACTTTACATCTACCGGCCTTATCTTAGTCGTACTCCGCTGCGCACACAAATATCCAGACAGCCATTACATCAACACCTGCAATTACCTTTCACACCTGATTATCTTCATTACCTTAATTCACAACGCGATAACATTACTACAGTTTTTACACGTCCATTACTGACACCAGTGAAATTTGTTGATGCTGCCTTTTCAATAATTGTAATACGTCAACATAATATCAAATTGTTTTCCACACTACTGACGCCGATTGAGGTTGTTGATCCTATTTTTTTTTTTTTCAATAATAACAGCAATCGACTTCATATCACTCAAAGCTTTCCACTTTCACAAACAGCTGTGGTCATTAGTTCCATAACAGAGCCTCAAAGCCATGCTGAAATGCTAGTTTTTTTCAGATAATAACAACACAACGTAAAATCACAATCGTTTTTCGCATTTATGAAGAGTTACGATTCCCGTTATTAGTTTTCCAAGAACACTCAGAATTTCACACAGTTCTCCCCATTAATGATACCAATGAGGTCAATAATTACTTTACACAGTCTCGGAGTCTCGGTAAAACTTAATGAAAATACCGTAAACTGTAAAGCAAAGAGCAAATTATCACAAGTCCATTCCCTGAGCATCATCAGTTCGGAAATGTGAAAGGAATTAGTAACCACAGCCTCAAATAGATATCGGTACATTTTTTTTTTACTTTTTGGTAAAGTAAGAAATATTACAAAGCCAGACTCAGCCCGCAAGAGCACTCCCCACAAGCAAGTTTCAGATGACTGCCGAGCTGTGAGGGGAAGATGACAAAGTGAAGCAACAAGTAAAAATCCCGTTTAACATTAACTACGAGCATATATCAGTAAAAAAATCAAGTTCTTACCTTTTTGCCACGAAAGAAATATTATAGACAATTCCAGGCTCAACCGGTCAACACTAGCCACAAAGGAGGAAGGAGGGACTGGGGACGTGCGCCGTGCGGGATGCGAGACTTGGGAGGGAACTGACGAGTGAAGCAGCGAGTAACACTGTCTCGTACGCCTTCTCATTGGGCAGATCCGAGACTTCGAAAGAAGGCGGCGGGTAAGAATAACTCGGTCACTGTTACGTGTTTAGTGTTTGATTTCAGCTGACGTTAACTGAGTGTGTTTCAGTGAGAGTGATTACAAGAGTCTGGGATTATTAATACTGTCACAATTAATAGCCTCATGGTCGGATCAAACAGATATGAGGATTTGAATGATATTTTTCTCCAGACTCCGCCCTTCCCTCTTTTCCTTCCCCCCTCCCTCCCTCCCTCCCTCTCTCTCTCTCTCTCTCTCTCTCTCTCTCTCTCTCTCTCTCTCTCTCTCTTTCTCTCTCTCTCTTCTTTTTTCCCAGTTTGTATGTTTTTCTTTCTTCGTGTTTCTCTTCCTCTCTCCCAATCCCCACTCACTCCCCTCTCTTCTCCGCCATTCTCTCTCCCCTTCCCATTCTCCTTCTTCCCTCCTCTCTCCTTCCTTTATTCTGCCTGCCTCCCTTCCTCATTTCTCTTGCCTCTCTCCCTTTCGTCTCTCCCTCGCTCCTTCCTTCCCTTCCTCTCCCCCATCTTCTCTTCCTCCCTCCCGCCCTCTCTTCCTCCCTTCCTCCTCTAGCCTACATCACAAGTTCTCTACCGACGATTAACCCCTCCACTACGAAGTCTCCAAAACCAGAATAAAGTATTTTGGCGGAGGAACGATTAAATTAAAAACAACGACGCCATAACCTTGAGTCCAATGTATTTTTATTTGTTACTCATGCTATTATCAGACGATTTTATTCAGCTTAGATGAGACATTTCGAATAGGAGTGATTAAATAAGGTCTTAATTCACTCCTCAGTTAAAAATGCGTTGTCATAGGCGGAGTAAAATCGTCTGGAGATAGCAAGGGTGAAGTGAAAAGTACGTCACCGGACTGAAGGGGTTATGGAAAAAATATATTACTAGTACTATTTCCCCTTAAGTGTAGGGGACCGAGGCTAGGCTAATGGCGTCTAGTAAATCGCTTTCCCTCCGCAAACCTCTCTCTCTCTCTCTCTCTCTCTCTCTCTCTAACCAGGTGGAAATCCAAGCAGTGTGGGAGCGGCTATCAGTCCCATTTGTCTGGCACTTAATGATTAGCAGGGAGTTGGAAAAGCCATAATAATGAAGAAGTAATGTTTATATGACCCGGGTGTTGCTGCCGACTGGGATTAGGGTACAACCTGAACACGAAAAATACGGATCACAAGCAATAACAAAAGCTAAAGACATAATGGAAGCAATGAGATTAACTAAAAATTCGAATAATAATAATAATCACGATAACGAAGCACCATGGACATAAAAAATAAATAACAAAAAAATAAAAATAAAATAGGTAACTAAAAAATTAAAGCTAAATATAATAACATTGAAAAATAAAGTATATAAATAAATAAATAAACAAATAAAGCTTAATAAGTAAATGAATAAATAAATGATGTATTATATATAAAATACAAAAACTAAAATGAAAAAAGAAGATAAAAAGAAAGTTTGGGGTGAGACATACCGTATACTAAAAATGTAAGGAAAAGGAACAACAAGGAAACATGGAGAAAGAGAAACAGAATAAGGAAGAAAATAAAGGAAGGAGGAAGAATGATAGAAATTGCTTAGAATGAGGCTTAACGCGAATACTTAAAAAATAAAATCAAAACAGACAAGCATGAAACACAGCCAGTCAAAAATGAAAAGAAATGAATAAAAAACAGAAGCAAGTGAAAGAAAAACCCGAACGAGGCATAATGCAAATGCTAAAGAAATAATAAACACCAAATAAATACTAAAAATAAATATATGCTAGAAATACTAATAAAAATGCTAAAAAAAAAGAGTAAGCATTACAAAACATGGATGGAGAGACAAATATACAAACAAAAAGGAATTAAAAGAAAAAAGGGTCTGAGATGGGGAATACCGAAAATATAAGACAAATAAAGATAAGAAATAGCAAATAAACATGGGCAGTGAAAAAAAAAATCGAAAATACAAATACACTGAGTGAAAAAAAATAAATATAATCTGGGATGAATCATAACCTTCTGACCAAAAAAAAAAAAAAAATGTATAAATACAGAGAGAGAGAGAGAGAGAGAGAACCAAGACATCAACATTAGGGGAGAATAAAAGAAACAAAAGCCAGCTGTATATAAACCTCAAAGTATACACAAAGCCAAACCCCAGGTCAATTGTTATATATAAGCCAGAGAAATATCAAACGAGAAATATGAGTGGAAAAATAACACCTGGTTGGATATAAACCTCACAAGTATACTGTACTAAATCCAATGGCAGGCCGGTTGTTCAATATAATCCAGATATACTTACAGCTGTATAAGTAAGAGGTAATGGCTATAAAATATACTGTTAAAGCTGAGACTGACAGGAATATGGGGTTAAGCAGCAGGGAGGAATCAGGTCTTGGGAGATGATATTTAGTTTTAAAAGCGTCCCCTCTCCCTTCCTCGGCACTCCTCGTTCACCTTTCTCCTCCCCTCGTTCCTCTTCATCTTCCCCTCTCTCTCACCTCGTCCTCCTCCTCTCCCATGCCCTCTGCCTCCCTCGCTTTTTATCTCCCCTCTCTTTTCACCTCTCTTGGAAATTCAGACAATCTTTAGAAGTCCCCCTTTCCCATTATCCCTCCCCCCTTCTCGTCCCCTCCCTCTCTCGCTTCCATTTCCCTGCACTCGTCCCCTGTCCCCTCTCTCTCCCCCTGCCCTCTTTCCACTTCTCTCTTCCTCTCGCCCAACCCCTTCTTCCTTTCCCTCAACACCATCTCTTCTCTTTCCCTTCTTCTCCCCTCCCCCTTCGCTTTCCCGTTAACACTCGTCCCCTTGCCCTCCTCATCCCTGGAGCTTCTCCTTCACCCCTCTTCCCCCCTTCACCCCTGCATATCCTTCTCCCTGTAATCCCCCCCCCCTAAAAAAAAAAAAAAAAAGATTCGGTGGAGCAACCAATCGCGACTTGTTCTCTCTATCTGCCTGTCTCCATCTTTATCGTTCTCACCTTATTAAGATGCCTATCTGATTACGGCCGCGGGTCTTTAGTTTACCTGATGTCTTCCTCCTCCTCGTCGGCAGTTTTACCATTTATTTTTTTGGTGATTTGTTATACCTATCAGACTTGAATTCTCTTGTCTTTCTTGATAATGCTGATGTTCAGTCGATTTCTTGCCTCTTCGTAAACGCACACTTGTAATTTGCACTGGAATGTTTGGCTTTGGAATCGACTCGTTTACAGCACATTCTGCCGATAAGACCAGCCATCGCCTTCCCTGGGGGTGTCCTATTTGAAGTGATGGCATCTGTTTGCAGCATTTATTACTGTAACTACTCTTCAGTTTTCTCTAGCACCTACTTACCTTACAAGAACAGTTCCTTCTACCTGAACACCTTTATACGAAGAGAAGGAACCAAGGGCTAAAAATCGGCAAAAACTTTCCCCTTCCAAAGTAAGACAGAATAAAGATATTTTGAATTCGTGATGTCTGGACACACCTCTGTTGAAAGACTGGATATTGCCAAAGGTAAAAGAAAGAATGAGGAAGATTACCCCAGAATTGATGTATTATGTACTCACTGAATCAACTAGCTACGGCCTTAGTTTCGTCTGATGATTAATTAACACTAGTGAAACAAAAAAAAAAAAATCCCATCTGAGATAAAGCGTGTATCAGATCGTTTGATTTCTCTAAGAGGCATTCACCCAATCTCAGGAAAATACGGAATTTTTAACTGAACTTGGACACACACACACACACACACACACACACACACACACACACACACACACACACACACACACACACACACACACACGTTCTCGCTTGCCATCTGGTAGACGGGGGTTCGCGCCTCGCTCAGGTTGCGAAAAGTTTGACTGACGAAGTGGGTGGTTACTGTCCCCCTTGAGCAAGGGGACGGGTGTGTGCGTGTGTGAAGGTCACAGCCTTGCCCTTAGATCGGACTATATGAGCTCTCAGCTCCCTTCCGGGAGGGTAAAAGCTGACGATCACGACCATCAGGTGATCCTGACCGACCCGGTGAATTACACACACACAGTTGTCAATCTCCCGTCCCCAGAACCCAACCTCCTCCCATCCCACCTCTCCCCTCCCATCCTCCTCACCATTTATTTTGCTCACCGCCAACTCCTCACCCACTGTCGCCCGCTCCCCGTTGCTAGGCGTGATAGGTCTATGTGTAATTATATGTGGGCGATAATGAGCCGGAAAATCATTAGGGATGGAATGGGCTAGCGTTCTCAGCGTGTTATGAGCGTCCTGATGCCTATGTTTATCTTGGGCACTTGAATACTGCAGTCCCCCCCTCCCCTCTCTCCTTTTCTCCTTTTCTTTACTCTTCTCTCGTTTTCTTATATGCTATGCTGCATTGTTATTATTGTCTTCATGAAGCTCCTCTTCTACCATCTCCATTTAATTATAATGGACACCTGGTCATCCTTAGTTCCCCTCTGCCATTCTCATAACTTTCAATTTCTGCGGTGAATTCCTGTTATCCTGCTTTATTATTATTATTATTATTATTATTATTATTATTATTACCTCCGCCAACGACCGCTGGAGGAGGTTACGTATTCACTCCAGTTTGTTTATGCACACCATATCTCAAAAAGCTATTTAAGGATTTCAATGATTTTTTTTTTTTGGGGGGGGAGGGGGGGGTCAAGGGCCAAGGAAGAGTTAATTAAATATTGGTTATGATCTGAGTTCAGTCCCGGTTCAAGACTTGCTCTTGTTTCTTTGTCCACAAGAACTCAAAAAATTATCAATGGATTTTAATGAAAATTTTTGGATATGTGGGTCATGGGCCAAGGGAGTGGTCATTAAATTTTGGTGGTGATCTGGCGTTGGCGGAGGTATGCGCTCTCTGAATGGTCTTGTTATTCTTGTTATATCTGGCTTTATTTGACGTTCCTTCCACCATCTTTATTAAATTATCTTGAACCCTTGATAATGCTAATCCTGTCCTCTCTCACTTTCTTTTATTTTCTCTCTTTTTCATGTTGAGTGATGTCGTGCACACCTCTTACCTTTAACTGCCAATTATGTCTTCTCGTAGCGCCTGCTGTATCATCATTTAAATATCCTCGCCTGTAGCACGATGACCCCCACCTCTCTCTCACTCAGTTTATTATTATTTAGTTCTGTAGTTATTATCTTTATCTGTTAATTCTGTCTCCTTATGGTGACAGCTGTACCATCTCCATTAAATTATTCTAGACTGTTATGGATATTCCTCTCTCTCTCTCTCTCTCTCTCTCTCTCTCTCTCTCTCTCTCTCTCTCTGTACCCCCTCCACAATATGTCTACCCTCGATGTATATATGTCCCCCCCAATGCATACATGCCCCCACTAAATTTGCTAGGTCAGCATGCTTTCCCACGCCTGAAGACGGCGTTATTGCATCAGTTGATACCAGGCAGCCGAGTCGGGCAGACTATTTTACTGTGAGCTTGTAATAAACTCCTTATCTAGCTGTTTGTACACGGAGTTTCTATCACCAAAGTACTGCAAGTTACATCTCTCTCTCTCTCTCTCTCTCTCTCTCTCTCTCTCTCTCTCACACACATCTTGTATTCCCATCTTCATTTAACTTTCTCATGCTCCTCCGACACGCCCGCGACATCAGGTCAAGAGCATGAGTTTATAGATGATTAGACCCCAGGCAAAAACAGACGTAAGTGTGTGTGTGTGTGTGTGTGTGTGTGTGTGTGTGTGTGTGTGTGTGTGTGTGTGTGTGTGTGTGTGTGAGAAACCAGCCCAATCACGCACGCACACCCCCCCCCAGCATCACGTCCCACAGTGTGTTATTAACCTTGTATTATCTGCAATGACACGCCCTGCACCGACGGTCCTATTGCAAACCAGAGGTCGGGGGTCACTGCGTGTTACTAAGTATGGTGGAAGAATTAAGTGGAACAAGTGGAGTGGAACTTTTCCCTAGATAGTGCGGAAAAAATATTACCCCGTAGGAAGAAAAGATCACCCCACAGGAAAAACTTACTCGCATAAGGAAAATATTACCCGTATAAGAAAAAATATATAATCCATAAAATATAATCCATAGGAGAAAACATTACCCGACCAGGGAAGAAAATATCCACACAGAATAATATTACCTGCAGAGGGAAAATGTGTAACCTGCCCAAGAAATTATTATCCTCAGAGGAAAAATATATGACTCGCGTAGGGGAAATAATATTACCTGCACTGAGAAAAAATATAACTTCCCTACTCCTTGCTTTTTATATAAGACGACTTGGGACTGTTCACACGGAAGTAGGAAGTGGCGATTTTCTAATTATAACTGTCCAAGCGGACATGTAAAGACAATGGCAAAGTAATTCAGTATTACTTGTTACCAATTAGGATATTCTGTTACTTTGTGTCTGATACAATACGTCTGGCAGTAAAAAAAAAAAAAAAATACTTATAACGCGGTCTAATTAATCCAGGTGTTCTCGTTCCAGTTCTTATCTCATCCTACGAGTCTGAACCACTGGTGTCAAACTATGTACGATTCTGGCCTTATCTTGAATAGGCTGTTAAAAAGACAAGGCTATCTACTCTGGTGTGGGAATATAGCAATCACACCGCCTACCGCTTGTGTTGCAGCCTCGAACAGTACCTCCTACGGCACTGAAAAGGGTACATGTATAATTGGAAGTATGTTGGGTAAGACTGTGTTAGTATACATATTGTCCAAGTTAATATACATATTGTCCACGGGGGATAGGGGATAACTTTAGGAAATGCTAGATAAGGGAACTGTGAGGTGAAATTGCTACATCAACACGGGTCCAAATCTCAACCATTACAGAACAGTAAATACTGATGACCTTATGGGTGGATTATGAGGGAGACCATTTAGCCCATTAGGTCATGTTTTTTGTAGCTACTTAATGATTGAGATTCTGAGCCATATTTAAGCAGCAATTTTTACTCAGAATTCCCCCATCTATAATTTTGCACAATTATGCCCTTTCCTACGGGGACACCCTGTATTTCATCAGTATGACATGACAATATGCGAACATACGGTATACAATAATATGAAGGGACTTACTAGCAAAACAGCTCAGGCTGTGGTCGGGGGACGAATACGCTTTCACTGAGCCACCGTGATTCCAATGGCGAACTAGCAAGGTTTAATTAACAAGCTTAACTAGCAACTGACGATGATAACGATAATAATACCAACAATTACACAGATAATACACCCTGCCTACTCTAACGTGGCCTAAAATTCTCTCTCTACCTTGCCTGCCGAGTTGTAACAAGAGAGTAACACTAGAAAATGGTGCTAGTCACGAAGAAGTGCTAATGAAAAGGATGTATAGCCGTAGCACTGTCTCATTCTGCCACTGGGCTGCGTGAAATAAGCCGCAGAAGGTCCCCCAAAATATTCTGGGTCAAGCTGATGCGAAAAGACTAGAGCAAAATCTATCAACCAATATTATTAAATTTGGTACATATGAGAGGTAATAACAGACGCTATCAAAGTCGCTCTCACACCGCACTAGCCACACCAACAATAACCTACCATTGCTATTAACAGTTCACGGTCGTCAGTAGCGCACCGTAACTGTACCCTCGCCGTCATGTTAATTTAATTCTATGTCGCTCTCAATCCGGCACGCTACGTGGGTGGGTGCGTGGTTGTGAGGAGAGGGGCTAGGGGGTGTGAAGGGCGGCTGGAGGGGGATGTGAAAGGTGGTAGGGGTTGGTATGGGTGGAGGGGAGATGTGAATGATGGTGGGGGGCGGTGGGGATGGAAGGGGGACATGAACAATTGTAGGGGTCGGTATGGGTGGCGGGGAGATGCGAATGGTGGTGGGGAGTGGTATGTGTGGGTGGGGGGATGTGAATGGTGATAGGGGAGCGCTGTGAGGGTGGGGGTGGAGAGGTGTAAGTGAGGGGGCGAAGCTGGCTGTCTGTGTAATTGGATCAGTCTCTCGTGATGATGGGAACTTTTTATGTCTGTCAGTCTTGCCTACTTATCTATCTGATTAACCCCTCATGATAAGGCATTTTTCTCCCTACTCAGACACGACTCTTCGCCACACCACACACTACACTCTTACTTAACAACAGGCAACAAATAGACCAAAAAACAAAAAATCATGTTGGCAAGGGCTACATTATACCTCTGACTTGTAAGATTTCTTGGTAAAAAAAAAAAATCATGGGAATCTTTGAAAAGATTAATTGTACTGACAGTAACATCTGCGATTATTAAAGATGTTTTTCCACCCTGTAACTGCTAAGATTTCTCTCAGCAGAACTAAATCGTCTGGAATTACTCCGATTACAAAGTAGTAAGGGGTTTAGCTAGGACGGTTTGAACCCCCTGATGGCTATGATTTCACTTAGAAAATCTTTTGGCACCACATTATATCAAACAAATGCCTAACTGCGTCCATACAAAAAAAGCGGGTGTTTAATACAAATGAATAACAACTAAATGCTGCTAAATCGGTATCCAGAATTTTTGTCTGTATTTTCGTGAACCTAATTCTGAGCACAGACTAGGCAGTCTTTTCCCAGAGACCCAATAACCAGTCCTCCCATGCAGCAACAGATGGCGCCACACACCCGCCCATGTCACTACTGTGTTACGTACTCTCGCGTTGACGCTGATGTGAGATGTGCCACGCTTCCCTTCCCAGTTCCCTCCTCCCTCTCCTCCCCATTACCTCCTCTCCTCCCGTCCCCTCTAGTGCTCCCCATTCCCTTTCCCCTCCTACGTCTGCCTTACCTCCTCCACTCTCTGTTCCTCTAGCTTTTTATCTTCTCCCCCTCCCATTTACTCATCTCCCCAGTCATTCCGTCCCCCTTCCCTCCTCTTTTCACACTCCCACCTTCTCATATATCCCTCCCCCTATCCCCTTCCCATTTCTCTTTCTGCTCTCCCCTCTCCCCTCCCCTCCCCTCTCCCCTCCCCTCCCCTCCCCTTCCCCTCCCCTCTTACCACTTGCGTCTCGTCACCTCGCAAGCCGTCACATACCAGAGATGCCACCACCCCTCCCCTCTTCTCCCCTCCTATTCCCTCTCCTCCCCTTTCTCCCCTCCCCTCCCCTCTCTCTCCCCCTATAATGGCCGTCTTCCTCACTGGCGCCACCTTGATCCCTCTCTAAGCCCTTTCACCTCCACTGCCCCCTCCCCCTCCCCCCTCCCCTCACGCCCACTATCTTGCTTCCTCTCGCCTCCCCTCCCCTCCCCTTCCCCCCTCCCCCTCCAGCATTCACCACACCTGTGTCCCTCTCACTTCTACGTCCTCTCTCTTCGCTCCTCCTTATCTAACTCCGCCTAACTTCCCTCCTTCCCTCTCTACAGCCCTTTCTCTCACCCAGTTTTTCCTCCCCATCTCTCTCTCTCTCACACACACCAAACTCCCCTACCCCCACCGTCCCCACTCCCATTTTTACCTCCTCCCCTACCACCCTCCCCCATACCCAACACCTGCAACTTAACATGAATTACCTGCCTTAATGACCCCTGTTCAGGTGACAGATATTAATCATAAGTCTTTTCTTCCTCCAATCACCTCCCCTTTCTTCTATGCTTCTTCTCTCCCCATCCTCACCTCCACCTCCTCCCTCAGTCTCTCTCACATTCTACCCTCTTTCATTCTTGTCTTCTCTCTCTCTCCACACCTCCACCTCCTCCATGCCACCCCCCCTCCATTCTCTCGCACATCCCCTCCTCCTTCTTTCATTCTCTCTTCATCACTACACCTCCTCCTCCCTCAATTTTACTTCCCTCCTCCCTCCTTCTCCTCCTTCATCCTCTCACATTCACCACCTCCCCTTCCTAGTCTGACTTAATCAATTCACCACCTTCTCCTTAGCATATCAAGCTTCTCCGTCTCCTCCCCTTTCCCCTCCCCCTTCCCCTCCCCTTCTCCAGTCTTCTCTCATCCCCCCACCTTCCCCTAATTCGGTGGTTCAGTGGTAACATATCCAGTTGGCAACTGAAAGACCTCGCGTTCGATTCTTGGGCCGGTTAGACTGTTAGATAAAGTTAGTTTCCCCCTGATTCCTGTTCACTTACCAAGAAAAGTGTCTTAGATGTAAAACTGATGACAGCGTGCCGAATTCTGGGGAAAGACTGAGACGCAGCAAAAAATAAAATAAATAAAAAAATAAAAAATAACTAAAATAAATAAATGAAATAAAAAATGATTGTATACAATGATAGCCTTCTTGTGGGTGATAGGCATTAATCAACGGTAGTCTTCTTTTATCTTCCTATCTCTGTTCTTTCTCCTCCCTCTCACCTCTGCCTCAAACCCCCAATCCCCCTCCCCCCTCTCATCTATTCTCCAGTGGTTTCCTCTTCCCTCCCTCACACTTCCACCTCTTCCCTCCTACACCCACCGTCTCCCCTTTCTATTCTCTCTTCATCACTACACCTTCTCCTCTCACCACGACCCCCTTCCCTACCCCCTCACCCTTCCCTGGTACGTCCATCAACTCTTCTCTTATTCAGTCATAATCACTGCACCTCCCCCCTCTCACTCGCTTCTACCTCTCTCCCACCCTCCCACCCCTTCCCCTTCCCCCAACCTCCCCTTACATCAAGTACCTCCCCTCTCCATTTAGTCTTAACCACTACACCTCCCCCTTCCCTCCGACATCAGGCTAGCCCCCCTTCCCCCTCCCTTTCACATTTAGTTGCTCCTCATCTTTCCATTCTCTCTTCATCAACAACACGTCCCCTCTCATTTCTACCTCCCCCCCTTCCCACTCCTCTCACAGCCATCACATCCCCCTCCCCTCTCGCTTCTACTCCCCTGTCTCTCCTTCTCCCCCTCACCCCCTCCCTCTCTTTTCTCCACACCCCTACTTTTGCTCAGACCCACCAACCCCCTCCCCTCCTCATTCACTCAATGACCACCTCCTCCACCTCACTTTTTTCTCTCCTCCCTCCCACCTCTCACCTTCATAACCCTGTTTCCCTTCCCCTCCTCCTCCTCCCTCTCACACTCTTCACCTTCCCTCTCCATTCTGTTTTCATTACCTCCCCTCTCCTCCCGTCTCTACCTCCACTGCCTCCCTCCCCTTCCTACCTGCTTCACTTTCCCTCCGCCTTTCCTCTCTACCTTGCTCTCTCTCTCTCTCTCTCTCCAAACCCCACATAAAATCGCCTCTCACACTCAACCCGTCCCTCATCCAACAAGTTCTATCATTGTCACTCCTCTTCCTGATCCTATCCCTAATGCCACACCTACCCTACCTCATTTCCCCACCTCTCTCACACACACAGCTCTACCATTTTCACCATTAAATCCCAAGCGGTATTTATCTCGCATTTCAAGCTGGAAAAAAAGAAGGAAAATTCAAATACTGGGCAATCTACATCAGCTTATCAATGCAAGACTACCTGCTGCCCCGACTACCTAGTCCTCTTTTTCATTGCTAACCCTCTACTCTACTTAAACACCCTAGCCGTGTTTTTCAAGGCACGCCTATTATTTTCTGTTTTTACCCCTCCATCTCCAACCTAAAAAATTCTTCCTCATACTCTTCTGTCTGTCTGTCTGTCTGTCTGTCTGTCCGTCTCTCTCTGTCTCTCTCTCTCTCTGTCTCTCTCTCTGTCTCTCTGTCTCTCTCTCTCTCTCTCTCTCTCTCTCTGTCTCTCTCTCTCTCTCTCTCTCTCTCTCTCTCTCTCTCTCTCTCTCTCTCTCTCTTTCTCTCTCCTGTCCTTATCTCCTTTTTCTTACCCTCTCTCTTCTCACGTCCCATCTACTTCTCTTTCCCTTCTACCTTTACCTTCCCCTTCCCACCTCTTATCTCTTTCCTTTCCTCTTTCCCCTTCCATAGTCCTTTCCCTTATCCAGTCTCACCTTTTGCCTGGATTATCAAATTCCCTCTCCCTCCCATCCCCCTCTCTCCCGTTCCTTTTTCTTCCCCCTCCCCATCCCTCCCTCTCGATCTCCCTCTCCCCTCCCCCTATCCTGCATCCTGGTGTGAGAATAGATTAGCTCTAACTAAAGACCTTCTCAAGGTGTGTGTGTGTGTGTGTGTGTGTGTGTGTGTGTGTGTGTGTGTGTGTGTGTGTGTGTGTGTGTGTGTGTGTGTGTGTGTGTGTGATGCTCAACTATATACACGCTCCATTGCACGCTGGTTCATTTTCCCTCATACGAGTACACACACACACACACACACACACACACACACACACACACACACACACACACACACAGCTTCTGGCAGTATGCAGAAGAAATGCCTGCGTTGCTACTTGTCCTATCGTTGCTTAAACCGAGATAATCATTAACAATTTAGCAGGTAAGGCTTTTCTTCAGGTGAATGTAATTGCCTGAGGGTTATTCAGAAAAACGTACTTGAATGGCCACTAACACCTCTTCCCTCTCTCTCTCTCTCTCTCTCTCTCTCTCTCTCGCCATTTGGTATTCCGGCAAATCTAAAGGGCACTTAATCTAGGCGGTCCGTCTGGGTTTCTCTTATGCTTCTGAATAATTATAAAACTTGTCTCATTGGCTGGGTCTGGGGTGTGACTGGGGTGTGGGGCAAAGGGTGAGGCAAGAGAAAGGGCAAGGGGTGGGGAGGGAAGGGCAAGGTGAGGCAGATAGAGGGCAAATGCGAGGTAGAAACAGCGTGAGGGGCGAGGCAGGAGCAATGAGGCAGTGGAAGGCAGAGGGGTAAGGCAGGAAGGCAAAGGATGGCAGAAGTAAGGTTTGGAGGGTGAGCAAGGAAGGATAATGGGTGAGAAAGGAGAGGACAGGCAGAGAGCGAGGTAAAAGGTGAGGCAGGGCAGGGTAAGGCAGAGGGGTGAGGCAAAGAAGGAGGGGGGGAGGGAGAGTTTGAAGATTTGGTGGGGGGATAAGAGGAAAGGCATTATTTGTGTGTGTGTGTGTGTGTGTGTGTGTGTGTGTGTGTGTGTGTGTGTGAGAGAGAGAGAGAGAGAGAGAGAGGCGTTGTAGAGATACTGCTGCAAAACTCTGGGTATGCATCAAGAGGAGGGCACGTGGTGGGGGGAGGAGGGGGAGAGGAGAGAAGGAAGATGAGGGAAGGAGTGATGGAACGTGGGAGGAGGCGGGGTGGGACGCGGGTGAGGCTGGGAGGAAGGGGAGAAGGTGTGCGGTTCAGGGTACAGAAGAGGCTGGGGAGGCGAAGGGGAAAGGGGGAGGCGATGAGGTACGGGGAATATGACGGAGAATGTGTGTGGGGATAATGGGAAGACGGGGAATGGAAGGAAATAGGAGAGAAGGAGGGGAGAGAGGGTGGGATGAGTGGGAAGGGGGGGGGAGAGAGAGAGAGAGAGAGAGAGAGAGAGAGAGAGAGAGAGAGAGAGAGAGAGAGAGAGAGAGAGAGAGAGAGATGTTGAAGTGGAAGGAGGAGAAGATATAGTAAGAATTAAAAGGAAGGAGAAATGAAGGTAAAATTCAAGAAGAAGAAAGAAGAAGAATAGAAAGAAGAAGGAGAAATAAAAGATGCAAATGTAAGGTAAGAAGAACTGGGAAGAAAGTGAGATGAAGAGGTAGAGCTGAGAGGAACAAGAGATGGGACTGAGAAAGATGAAGGAAAGAAGGAAGGAAGAACAGGAGTGAGGGAGAATAAGGGAAAAGGAGAATGGAGCTGAAGTAAAAGAGGGAGGAAGAAGGAGAAGAAAGGATGAGGAAAGAAGAAGAGAAAGAGAAAGATGAGAGCGGAAAAAGAGGAAGAAGGAAGGGAAGCAGGAAGAAGGAAGGGAAGGCAAAGGTGAGGAAGTAGAGGAGGAAACAAGAGGAGAGGAGGAAGACGGGAGGTAAAGGTGAGCGAGAGAGAGGAGGAAGGTGACCACTTCCTCCACGTGTAGAGTCCCCACCCAGTTTGACCTCTTGTCGACCCCTCTCCTCTCCCTATCCCACTCTCTCTCTTATCTCTTCCCTCTTCCTCCACCTCCTCCTCCCCGCACGATTCCCCTCTCCCCTCCTCTCTCTCAATCTTTCTCATCCTCCCCTTCTCCACAACTAACCCTTCCCAATTCCTTATAACTGTTCCATTCTCTCCTTCCCGCTTCCCCCCCCCCTTCTCTGTCTTCCCTCCCCTTCTTCTCCCTTCCATTCCCTCTCTCCGTCCGTCACTTCCTCCTATTCCCACCCCTTCCTCCCCTCTTTGCCCTCCTCCTCCTCCTCCAGCCTGCTTGTCTGCCTTCCCTACCCTCCTCTCCCTCACTTGTGTATCTTTTGCCCTTTACAGGGTCCTTCCTTCCTTTCCCCCGCACACACACACACACACACACACACACACACACACACACACACACACACACACACACACACACTAAGAACCTCTCAAAACACACTGGATACAATGCTAAGATAAAGAAGCAGTAGAGACAATATTAGTCTGCAATTACAACTATACCCGTACTAAACAACTCAGTCAATCGTTGTCATCACCACCACAGGGACTCAACTATCATTTCCACTCACGTCACCACACTAACATATCGCAAAGACTGAGTTTACACATCATCCCCAACCAACGCTTTCCTTGTGTGTGTGTGTGTGTGTGTGTGTGTGTGTGTGTGTGTGTGTGTGTGTGTGTGTGTGTGTGTGTGTGTGTATTTCACACAGGAGTTACTATTCAGAAACTCCCAAAATTACCTTAATAGTCAGACCGCTTGCTTTCCTCCACCCACCTGACCATGTCCCTCTCAGCTTTGGATGCTTCCCCACCTTTTCCGTTCAAGCTTAATTTCCCGTGAGTCACGTTAGGATTTTCGCTTACGTTACTTATGCAAAGAATGTTGATATAAAATGTCCTGTAAATTTATTATGCACGGTAAATTCTTGTATTTCTGCACGGTGTGTAGATATAAAAAAAGATGTAAATAAAATACAATCAAGGTATTATAAACAAAACAGATCCCTACTACTTTTTTTTTTCCTAATCCTATGAGAACAGGGCTTTTACGATTCTGAATTAATGAATTAATGCATGAAAGAATGACAGAAACAGTGACATGTGGGTACTGGTTTGCACGCGCCTGATAAAGCAGGGCTGTTCTACTGTACTACCTATTCCAGGAATGTTCTACCAGTCATGAGTGGGAACTGATCTGTAGCGCCAAGAAACACTTTCTGTCACTGGTAAATCGTCCTGCCTCCACTCAGTGATACATATACGGGTAAACGAGTGAGAGGTTTTGAAATATATAGTGAGGAATGCATTTAGAATCGTGCTTTGTTGGAGTGCTGTTATCTTTGTGTGTGTGTGTGTGTGTGTGTGTGTGTGTGTGTGTGTGTGTGTGTGTGTGTGTGTGTGTGTGTGTGTGTGTGTGTGTGTGTGTGTGTGTGTGTGTGTGTGTGTGTGTGTGTGTGTGTGTGTGTGTGAGTCTATATAAGCCATCACAAAAATTCAACAACGTGCGCACATGTGAGAATCCACGTCAGAACATGCTACTATATACTCTATTTGATATCCAACCCCTAGTGGGATTGAACTCAGAGATAGGTGACTGATAATTAAACAGAAAAGCTACTCACCCTACCCCCAGAGGCTCTACTTACGACTGAGAGAGCTGCGATAACGGCAACTATGATGGTGATGTGGCACGCGTCTCGTATATAAGCAGGGGTCATGTCCGCTGGCGATTAAGTGTTGTGTCATAATCCGGAGGGCCTGCATGCTAGACACGGTGGTAGGCCTGAACCGTAAACCCTGCTTGACGGGGCCAAGGGGTGAGGCAAAATGTTTTCTTGTCTGTTTTTATTTCTTCCGAGTTGTGTGTCTGGGGGAAGGGGGGAGAGGAAGTGTTGTGTGTTTGGTGTGCGTGAGGGGTAGTATATGCATGTGTGTAAGGGGATGGGATGCGAATGTGAGGCGGAGTTGTGTTTGTGTGTGGAGGAGAGGGATGGTTTATGTGTGTGTGTAGAGGGAGGGTAACTGTGTCTCTAGGGGGGGGGGGGGATGATTGCTTAGGTATGAAGGCTGAATTTACGATTTTATTTTCTTCACGAGACGGAATGTTACGAGCCCCCTGTACGGTACCGGT
Source organism: Coenobita brevimanus (assembly GCF_032717465.1). Classification (NCBI taxonomy): domain Eukaryota; kingdom Metazoa; phylum Arthropoda; class Malacostraca; order Decapoda; family Coenobitidae; genus Coenobita; species Coenobita brevimanus. The sequence continues at coordinate 43,530,297 of NC_136977.1, read as the reverse complement.
GTGTTTGGTTGTGTATACATCACGCACTAACATGGTGGATTAGAGGTGTGAGTAAGGTAAAGTGGTCGATATGTGTGTGTGTGTGTGTGTGTGTGTGTGTGTGTGTGTGTGTGTGTGTGTGTGTGTGTGTGTGAGGAACACCTCTTAAACCCTCAAATCTAAAGAGACCCCAAATCGCCAGTAAATCTCACCACTAAACATATGAAGTCCTGCCCAATTCCCCTCATACCATAATCACAAAATGAGGTACTGGACAGCCCTAACTCTGCCACACCACCTTCACGTCGGAGGGGCAGCCGGAGATCACACTAACATATGACCCATCCCCCGTCGTTACCAATATCCCTTTAATATCGACATACTAAAAAAAATAAGAAGCCATATGCAGATATAATGTGGCAAGGAAGATGTGCTACAGAGGTTCGTTTTCGTAGGAGGAACAAGGAAAGACAAATGCATCAGAATTTTTCCCCTTCTCTCTGTCCCTTCCTGGATAAAACAAGTCATAGTCAAGACACGGCCACGGATCAAAAGTTTGTCAGGTAAATCCTGGTCCTTCGTCCGTATTCATAAAAGTTCTCAACCAACTTTCAGGATGAACAGGTCTCCATCGTATTTAAACCTTTAGCTCTGATTTTTTTTTTTTTTAATCAGAATCTTGCTACCTACAGACGGTTTTGTTCAGTTTAGTGAAGAATTTTCGATCTGGATGGAACAGACAAAGACTCCATTAACTCCTTTCCCAGATGACCTCTCTTAAAGTTCAAAAACTTGTGTGAAAGTAGAAAAATAAATTGAAGAACGCCATCGGAATCAAATCGTTAATTATTCTAAAGAATCGTTTTTGTTTCGTCGCATTTCTCACGTTATTATTCACTATTTTCTGCTGGTGAAAAGATAGGCAGTTGTAGGAGCGAAGATTACACATTTTAACTCCTTCATTCCCAGCTCATCATTCATATCTTATACATGCTACTGTACTTTGGTTATGGTAGGGGAATCCTTTCACAGAGAAGAGGATGGGAACAACCTCCCTCAAACACCTTTATTAAGAAAGATGCTTCCAAACCTGAATAAAACAGTATGGTGGTAGAACAGAGAGAGAGAGAGAGAGAGAGAGAGAGAGAGAGACTCATTTTGATGGGTTTAAACACAAATCAGATTTAACCCTTTCACGTCGCCTGTTGCACTTGGGTATTTTATTCACGCTGACACCAGACGATTCTGTTCAGCAGAGAAAAAATCCTGGCAGTCAGAGGCCACAAAATAAAGATCACAGCTAATACCATTAACCTTTTCTGTGATACCTGTACAACTGGAATTATATTTAGGGCAACACCAGACGATTTTTTGTTCAGTCGAAAGAAATCCTACAAGACATGGACCCACATTCTCGTCGGTTAAGGAAGTTCCCCAATACCTTTTCCTAAGCGACTTATTTGCTTATTACACTTTACTGTCCTTCTCCGTGTCACATTAATAATTCTAGTAACGCCTTACTCTGCACAGATATCGCACAAAAGGACATTAATTAGCCACACCCAAAAATAAATCAAATATCGCCATACTTTGCAAAAAGAAAGGGCAAAAGGAAATTAACCAGTCATATACAAAAATAAATCGCTAAGGAAGAGGTGCTAGGGTGCCTCCTTACGCGACGAGCAAACGGGCCAAAATATTAAGCACTTTTATGAATTCCGGGGCCCAGCAGTGGCAGTCCAAGTTAAGAATAAAAATCTCAGCCGTCACTTATTTTTCCCAGGGTTATCGCCGTTCCATCACCCCTTAGCGAGGACAGCATTAGGCCTTAATTTATACTAACTGCCTTCACTGACCTCGACTTTATGGCCGGGGCTTATGAGGGTGGAGGGTTGTAGGATGGTCTTGGCATTTATACACATCTATATAAATTTAAGGATCTCTTGAAGTATTGCTGTGAGAGGAAGAGGAGGGGGGGGAGGAGGGGGTAGTGAGGATGAGGGTGGGGGGAGGGGGAGGGAGGAAGCAGAAAAGGAGATAAGGGAGAGGAGCAGAGGTGAAAAAGAAGAGGTGAGAAAAAAGAGGGAGTACTTTCTGAATGCCAGGATGGACGTGATGTTTTACTACAATGTGTTTTATTTCTACAGTATTATTATGTCTGTACAGTATTGTCATGAATATTGTATCTATACTACATGCTGTCGTAGGTCGCCAGCAGGGCGTGATCAGGCGATGTCAGGACTCTAAAATATCATAAATAATAGCTAGTAGCATAGATGTAATCTAGAAGGTTAAGTCAGTCATGGCTAGGGCCGGCAGGAAATATCGTCTGCACATTCCCCCTGAAGAATGTGCAATCTGCACCTCGTGACGCCTGATAGGAATACACACATACACACACACAGGCTTCTAGAACATTTGACAACCGTATAATCCACGCGACAGAAGCTCTCATATACGACAGAGAAACGAGAAGTGAGAAGGAATTATGAGACTGGAGCGAAGAGAGCGAGGAGGGTCTAGAGAGAGAAGCACGGTGGTCTTAAAAGGAGGTGAGGCTCACGAAGTTAATTAACTTAGTGTAATTTTTGAGATATTCCCTCTAAAGAAATAAACTGCAATCAATCCCAGTATCCATCTTTATCTTCTCCCGTCATCGACTACAAGGGTACTACGGTTATCTCCTCACATATCTACCCACTGTTTACTACGTCTCGGCTACGACTACTGTATAACCTATTACAAGACTGATAGTGACATCTAAGTTTGGGGGTCTTTTGAAGGCTTGTTGTGACAGGTAGAGAGGGGAGAGGGAGACAGGGGGTGGAGTGGAGGGGAGGGGAGGGAGACAGGATGTGAAGTGGAGGGGGGGAGGGGAGGTAGAGTCCTATTACTGGTGTCGTGTTGACTGGGATTCGGGAATTTAGTAAGAGATGGATGAAGAAATAGATGGACAGATAATGACAGATAAATTGGTTAGACGTGATGTTAGGATACAGCATTTGGTAGGAGACAGGTAGATAGATACAGATTGACAGATACAGTTAAATAGCTTAACAGTAGATAGCTAGGTAGATAGATAGGCCAGACTTACAGATACCTTACTGATGGGTCGAGATATGTAACGACAGACAGAGACGGAAAAAAAAAAAAAATCATATGCAGACAGATCAACTGGCAGACAGACAGAACAGATCGATCGACAGACAGACAAATATTAAGTAAAATATAGAGAGATAGATTTATACACAGAACGGGAGGCTGGATGAGCATGGTTAAATATTTAGCTCTTACGGTTCATAGACAAGCAGAGATGGAGACATAGCTATATATAGCTGGACATCTGGATAAAAAGATAGACAGATAGAAAGAGAAACTTACGGACAAACAAACGGGCTGATAGACACACGGATACGTAAAGAGTTATGCAAATAAAGATATAAACAGATAGATGGACTGATAAGACAGACAGATGGATAGACAGACAGACAAACAGACAGACAGGCAGACAGGAAGATAGGTAGGTAGTGTTACATAGCCTATGATTTCATCATCCTTTGTGTAATTCTAACGTACAGTGTGCTGCATGTTTGATCACGAGCGTGTTCTACCTCACTCCCCCCTTCTACCGTTATAGTAGAGTAAGTCGTTCTTTCTGTTGTTCAGAGCAGGATTGTCAACTCTTTGTCCCCATGGCTTCATTTGCGCGTCCTTCTTACAAGTTGTATCAAGCTCTCCCGGCCCCTATATAATGAGCTCAGTCTCTACATTAATTGCCACTTAGATCTACTCCTCATTTTGTTCACATCTCTGTCCTCCCCTGTACAGTTATTATTGTGAGTGCTCAGGAAGTCTCCAACCATCTAGCAGCTGTGTAATTTGAGTATAAGTGTTATTGCATTTTGTTCTTGTACTGTATAGCATAAGTTGTTAATTTGTAGGCCTAGTGAGGTTTTTGTAATTCATGTAAGGTTCTTGTTGTTAGCCATTGTTCATAATAGTTTGTATCTGTAATAATTTATCTTGCATTAACTGAGCATTACCCAGTGTATTTTCATTTTATCAGGGATGACTTAGATAAATTTACTCTTGCTAATTTCGTTTTAATAGAGGCTATTGCAGTTAACCATATATTTAACCTGTTTTTTGCCATTACATTATCCTTATGAGTCCTGAATATTTTGTTGTTAGTTTGAGCATTAAACTTTAACTTGTAATTTTACCTAACTCTTTCTTTTGAACCTGGAACTTTACGGGACAGTAGTGATTTTTAGTATTCTCACTTAAAGTGTACATTATCTTTCTCTGTTCCGTAACATAAATTTGGCGACCTCATATCAGGATATTCAGGATATTATCATAAGGATATTGCTTGATATTTTGTGACTGTGATTTATTCATGATGTCTACTATTACTACACTTGATGAAGCTAAAGATTTTTTGTCAAATGTGCAAACAGTGTGTGATGTAGAAAACAGAACAAAGAATGAACTTAAGCTTGTTGTTCAACAATTGGGAATTGCTGTTCGCTCTCATCATTCTAAAGATCAAATTGTTGACATGATTAATGAAAGCTTGTTTAATGTAACTCCTCCAAATGAGCAAACGCAGATTGAAATAGCTAAGTTACAGCTAGCCCTGCAGGAGTCTCGTGCTAAGGAGGCGGAGTCTCATGCTAAGAAGGTTGAGTTTCAGGCTCGTGCTAAGGAGGCTGAGGCACAAGTTGAAATTGCTAGGATTCAGGCAGACCATGAGTATCGCATGAAACAAGGTGGAACTGGATCATCTAGCTCTGATGATTTTGATGTGGCTAATAATGTTAAACTTCTCCCTCCTTTTAATGAATCTGATATAACAAAGTATTTTCAGTTGTTTGAGAGGGTAGCTACAGGTTTTAATTGGCCCAAACAGTATTGGCCAGTACTCCTTCAAACTGTTCTCACCAGTAAAGCTCAAGTAACTTATGCATCTTTGCCTCAGGATCAATGTGATAATTATGATGTAGTTAAGAGCTTGATTCTTAAGGCCTATGAGCTTGTTCCTGAAGCCTATAGAGTAAAATTTAGGACAACTTACAAGCAAGATAAGCAATCCCATGTTGAGTATGCAAAAATCAAAGAAGATCTGTTAGAGCAGTGGTTAAATTCTAAGAATGTGGATTCTGTTTTTTGCAAATTTAGGCAGACGATTTTGCTGGAGGATTTCAAAAGGTGTATTAAAAATGATGTAAGCCTATATCTTGATGAGAGAAGAATAGATAATTTGTCTGATGCTGCAGTTTTAGCTGATGAATATGTTCTCACTCACAAGAGATATTCTAAAGAAAAAAGGAAAGCTGAGAGTAAGTACGTTGCCTCTACTCAAGAGTACAGGTAACAGGAAAGAGAATAAAGATGATGTTTCTCAGGAAGTAAATACCAGCTTCACCTCTAGATTTCAGAAAAGTAAATGTACTTATTGTAGTAAGCTTGGTCATACTACGGAGAAATGTTTCAGGAGACAGCGTGATGTGAACAAAAAGGAGTCTTTAAATATTCAGTCAATTGGTCTAGTGTCCACCCTTGAGAGTTCCCAGAATTCTTTAACTGAGTTAACTGAACCTGCTTTGAGGGGTAATTTAAATTCTCATGATGGAGCTCCTCTTTTGAGCAGTAACGTGGGTGACACTCTCAGGAGTTCATGTGCTAATTTCCTGTCTGATGGTTTTGTCAGTCCTCTGGACAGTAATGACAGGAAATCAGTTAAAATATATCGTGATACAGGTGCTTGCCAATCCCTTATGCTGACCAGTGTTCTAGGCTCTAATGTTAATTCCTCTGATGAAACTGTAATCTTACAAGGTGTAGGGAATAATTACTTCTCTGTCCCTCTGTGCAGAGTGAATTTAGAGTCTGGTTTTGTTAATGGTTCCGTTATGGTTGGGTTGGTTGAGACACTCCCAATGTCAGGTGTAACTTTCTTACTTGGAAATGATATTGGTGGAAGTCAAGTGTGTCCAGCTCCTCAGTTGTCTAGTGAGCCAGTGGCTGTGACCCAGGATTGTGATGTCCCTGATGTGTTCCCTGCATGTGCTGTCACTAGGGCTAAGTCTAAAGTTACTGGTGATTTAGAGGATAATGATGATGATGATGTTATCCTAGCTGACACTTTTCTTGCTAATTTGGACCACTCACCAGATGAGGCAGTACCCCGTAGTGTTGATAATTTGTCTCGTCAAGAGTTGGTTGAGTTGCAGGTCGCTGACCCTGAGATGAAAGGTCTAGCTAACTGCTTGCAGTGAGGAGGAGTCAGCTGGTGATTCTACTTGTTATTATATAAAGTCAGGAGTACTTATGAGGAAGTGAAGACCCCCAACAGTATCAGCCGACTGTGAATGGGAGGTTGTGCATCAAGTTGTCATCCCTCGTGTTTGTAGGCAGGATATCATTAGAGTGGCTCATGATTCCAGTTTGGCAGGACACCTTGGAGTGAGGAAGACTGTGGCACGCATTTTGAAACACTTCTACTGGCCAGGTATCTTCAGGGATGTTTCCTGGTATTGTAAGTCTTGTCACACCTGTCAAGTTGTGGGGAAGTGTAATCAGACCGAAAAGGTTGCACCTGTAGTTCCCATTCCTCCTTTTGAGGCGCCTTTCACCCGTGTGTTGGTGGATATTGTGGGCCCTCTTCCTAAGACTTCTTCAGGATTTTCCTATGTGTTGACCCTGATTGATATGGCTACTCGTTATCCTGAAGCCATTCCACTTAGAAATATCTCAGCAAAGAACGTGGTTAAGGAAATGCTAGGGTTCTTCACAAAGTTTGGTCTGCCCAAGGAGGTACAGTCAGACCGGGGGAGTAATTTCATGTCAAATATTTTCAAGCAGTCTCTGAAAGAGTTGGGCATCACCCAGATCACGTCTTCAGCTTACCATCCCCAGACCCAAGGAGCGTTGGAGAGATATCATCAAACACTCAAATCGATGCTCAAGAAATACTGTTTGGAACATCAGAAAGACTGGGACAAAGGTCTTCCATTTGTTGTGTTTGCCGCAAGAGAATCTCCAAATGAATCACTGGGCTTCTCACCTTTTGAACTACTGTTTGGCCATGAAGTAAGAGGACCCCTTAAGCTACTCAAGGAATGCTGGCTGTCGGAGGAAGATGACGTCAACCTGCTGGAGTATGTGATGAATTTCAAAGAACGGCTGTCCACTGCTTTACAGCTGGCGAGAGAGAATTTAGGAGCTGCTAAGGAGAAGATGAAGACTTGGTATGATAAAAAGTCCAGGTTACGCCACTTTCAGCCAGGAGATCAAGTTTTGATTCTGCTACCGGTTCATGGGCAACCTCTTCAAGCCAAGTTTAGTGGTCCTTATTTCGTGGAGAAGAAACTCAGTGATGTCAACTATGTCATCGCCACACCAGATCGTAGAAAGAACAAGCAACTTTGTCACATCAACATGCTAAAGTTATATCACAGGCGGGACGAAAATAATCCAGTCTGCACTGTAGCAGTTCCACCCGAGTCTGCAAGTGAAGCTCTCCCATGCAGCATGAGCCTGAGTGATAGTTTGGGGAAGAATCCTGATATCATGAATGATCTCCAGACTAAGCTTTCTCATTTACCTCCCGAGGAAAGACAGGAGTTTTCGGCATTACTGCAGGAGTACCCGCAAGTGTTCCGTGCCACTCCAGGAAGAACCACTGTGTTGATGCATGATGTCGATGTTGGAGACGCAAAGCCAATTAAATTGCCTCCTTACCGTGTGAACCCAGTGAAAGTTCCTCTCATCCAGAAGGAGCTTGGCTACCTGTTGGACCACAAGATGATTGAGCCCTGTCAGAACGAGTGGAGTTCTCCTGTCGCTCTAGTCCCTAAGCCAGGTGGGTCACAGCGGCTTTGCATCGACTACAGACGTGTTAATCAGATAACTAAAACAGACACTTACCCTCTCCCTCGCGTGGAAGATTGCATAGACAAGATCGGAAAGGCTAGGTACATAAGTAAGTTTGATTTGTTAAAGGGATACTGGCAAGTACCTATGACTGAACGTGCTAGGGAGATCTCATGTTTTGTAACACTAGGAAAGACTTTTGCATGTTCTGTAATGCCATATGGTATGAAGAATGCACCAGCCACATTTCAGAAGCTCATGAATGTTGTAACAGAGGGTTTGGCAGGGTGTGTTGCTTATATTGATGATGTATTAATCTTCAGTGACAACTGGAAAGATCACCTATGCCATGTCAGTAAATTTCTTGAGCGTTTGATTCATGCTAATCTTGTAGCTAATTTATCAAAGTGTGAGTTTGGTCAAGCTAAAGTTCAGTACCTTGGGTATGTAATTGGTGATGGACATGTTGCACCACCAGGAGCTAAGGTTCAGGTTATAAGTGATCTTCCCAGACCTAAAAGTAGGAAAGAGCTACAAAGATTTTTGGGAATGGTAGTTTATTACCGGAGATTTGTTCTTAACTTTTCAATTCTTGTATCACCACTTACAGACCTACTGAAAAAGGGAGTTAAATTGTCTGGACCGATAACTGTGAATCCTCTTTCAACAAACTTAAAGCTATCCTATTAAGTCAGCCAGTGCTCGCTACTCCAAATTTTGCTAAGCCTTTTAAGATGTCTGTTGATGCAAGTGATACAGGAGCTGGGGCTGTTTTGCTGCAAGAGGATGATCAGGGTATTGTACACCCTGTATCTTATTACAGTAAGAAGTTCACTCCACCTCAAAAGAACTACTCAACTATTGAGAAAGTGCTTTTGACCTTGATTTTGGGTTTACAGCATTTTTCATTTTATTTGTGTTCTGGTTTTGACCCCATAGTCATTTATACCGATCATAACCCACTGAAATTCCTTAGTAAGTTTAAAGATAAAAATCAGAGATTGACAAGATGGAGTCTACTTCTTCAGGAGTATTCATTAGACATACAGCATGTCAAGGGGAAAGAAAATGTTATTGCAGATTGCTTATCTAGACTTTAGACAGATTATTTTAGAGTAATAAGAAATTTCCTTTGTAAATTTCTTTCTCTTTGTGGGGAGGTGTTACATAGCCTATGATTTCATCATCCTTTGTGTAATTCTAACGTACAGTGTGCTGCCTGTTTGATCACGAGCGTGTTCTACCTCACTCCCCCCTTCTACCGTTATTGTAGAGTAAGTCGTTCTTTCTGTTGTTCAGAGCAGGATTGTCAACTCTTTGTCCCCATGGCTTCATTTGCGCGTCCTTCTTACAAGTTGTATCAAGCTCTGCCGGCCCCTGTATAATGAACTCAGTCTCTGCATTAATTGCCACTTAGATCTACTCCTCATTTTGTTCACATCTCTGTCCTCCCCTGTACAGTTATTATTGTGAGTGCTCAGGAAGTCTCCAACCATCTAGCAGCTGTGTAATTTGAGTATAAGTGTTATTGCATTTTGTTCTTGTACTGTTTAGCATAAGTTGTTAATTTGAAGGCCTAATGAGGTTTTTGTAATTCATGTAAGGTTCTTGTTGTTAGCCATTGTTCATAATAGTTTGTATTAGTAATAATTTATCTTGCATTAACTGAGCATTACCCAGTGTATTTTCATTTTATCAGGGCTGACTTAGGTAAATTTACTCTTGCTAATTTCGTGTTAATAGAGGCTATTGCAGTTAAACATATATTTAACCTGTTTTTTGACATTACATTATCATTATGAGTCCTGAATGTTTTGTTGTTAGTTTGAGCATTAAACTTTAACTTGTAATTTTACATAACTCTTTGTTTTGAACCTTGGAACTTTACGGGACAGTAGTGATTTTTAGTATTCTCACTTAAAGTGTACATTATCTTTCTCTGTTCCGTAACAGTAGATAAGTAGGAAGGTAAGAAGTTAAGTAGGTAGGTAGTTATGTTGGTACTCTTACTAGTCTCTATATGCCTGTATGTAGACAGATACAGACAGACAGGCAAACAAATGGATGGAAAGAATGAGCGGAAGCACAGACAGACGAGCAAACAGTCCTGTAGATAAAATTAATATGCAGACAGCCAAAGAGAGAAGACAGCCAAACTAAGACAAACAGGATGACTTCAGTCAAGCAGTTCCGCAACTCGTTCACAATCTACCTCTTCTTCCTAACGAGAACCCTCTAGACGGTATTTATATGGCCAATAAGATGCCTTATTCTGGCTGCTCTCCAAACGATTTTATTCAAGTAAGGGAAACATCTGTCATCTGGAAGGCTAAATTAAAATAGAGTTTTAGAAACCTTGAAAGAAGAAGGTGTTTCAGCTGTGGAGAAACCATGAGAAAAAAAAAGTAACTGAAGTGGGGTTAGTAAATTTATACAGTATCATAATCAGTACATTAATACGGTATAATTAATTCAGTTCTGATAATAAAAACTCGTAGGTAGAATACATCACGTGATATTTAGAGAATGCCAGCTGCCTCATCCACCAATCCAACCAGAAGACCCCGGAGCCGTCCGCCAGTCACCCATAAGGAGAGAAAAGCAAAACCCTGGACCTGGAGAGCAAAGAAAACCTGTTCTATGAGTGTCGGAAGTGCGGTGTGTGTGTGTGTGTGTGTGTGTGTGTGTGTGTGTGTGTGTGTGTGTGTGTGTGTGTGTGTGTGTGTGTGTGTGTGATGTCCCTGGAAGACGTCCCTCTTCATCGATAATGCGTGACGTTTGAATTCCTCCGTGGTGACTCCAGGTAATCTTGCTTTATTGGCCGTTGTCTTCAGGGGCACGGCAGGGGTGGGGGTCGTGGCAGGGGTGGCTTGTGACGACCCTGGCACCCCCTGAATACTTGGAAAGTGAGCTTGGGATGACAGGGAGTGAGGGATGGCTTGGGAGGTTGTGAGTTTAGTGGTGAGTTTATGGGGGGTTAAGGATGGGAAATGAGGAGAGATTTGAGCAGAAAGGAGGTGGTGGTGAGGAGAGGGAGGTGGAGGGAGAGGTGAAAGGTGAGGGGGAAGTGGAAGCAGGTGACGGCAGTGGCGGAAGGTGAGGGAGGTGGAAGGAGGAGAGGGAGATGGAAGAAGACGAGGGGGGTGGAAGGAGGTGAAGGTGGAAGGTGAGGGGGGTGGAAGGAGGACAGGGAAGTGAAAGGAGAGGTGGGGGAAGTTAAGGGAGGTAAAGGTGGAAAGTAGAAGATAATCGAAGAAGGTGAGGGAGGTGGAAGGAGGTGTAGAAGGTGGAAGAAGCGAGGGAGGTAGAAGGAGGTGAGGGAGGTGGAAGGAGGTAAGGGAGGTGGAAGGGGGCAAGGAAATGTAGAAATACTTCCTCATTGCGAAGGGTAAAAACTGAGAGGCAATGCTACTTACGAAATAATAATAATAATAATAATAATAATAATAATAATAATAATAATAATAATAATAATAATAATAATAATAGACATGCTCTTCACTAACCTGTTCTTCGACTCTCAAGGTGATGCCAGCGCCAGGTAGAAGAAGGAACCACCCTGCCTGAAAACATGAAAAAGAAATATAAACAACAGAACCAAAACAGGACATGAAAAGGATGAGAAATCTGGTAGAGACGAAGGAATATTTTTGAACTGTCTTCTACCTATCAAAATTCCCTTATTACCGAACGGCTTCTCTTTGGAAATCGTTTCACCAGGTTGGTACTCCCCCCATCCCCCAGACATCGACCCAAAACAGTTCAAATCAAACTGTTCGATTTTTCTTTTTTCATGATTGGAGCACACTTGCAGTCTGGTATATGGCTTATTTTTCTATATTCAATTTATTTTTCCGTCCTATGTTCATCTGTAAAAAAAAAAAAAAAAAAAAAAAAAAAAAAAAGAGACCTTTATAAAACGTATTGAATTCAAACGATGACCATTTTCGTTTACATTTTTGAAGCCATTCACAAAGACCTCTTGAATCATCTATCGTAAAAAAAAAAAAAAAAAAAAAAAAAGTTAAAATAGTCCCCCTGATATCTGCTTCCAGGCTCCAAAAATCATGCTGGAGACAAAGCACAGTCCAAGACCACTCTGTCGGAATACGTTATCAAGGAACATTATCAGGAATATAGGGAAAAATGGTCACTAACACAGGAAAAAAAGGGGGAAGGGGAGGGGTCATTTAGTAAGGAAGCAGCAGACCACAGAACATTTTCTGGCAGTATCATCACCATCAAGATTCAGATCTACTCTATAATGCGTCACACAAGAGATAACGATGGACCACTCTATCTGAAAGCGTGTCAAGGATTTCAAGGCTCTCGAACAAGAGGTGAAGTGAAGTGAGTTGAAATGACAACGTATGCTCACATTTAACGGGCCAGCCTTAGTGTTTGTGTGAAAGTATAAACAAATACACTGGCCCAAATATGGCAGAGATTGTAAACAGCTTGGGTAAACACGCCAGTCATGGATATTTTCGTTTACTTCTTTCGGGCGGAGTTTTAACATAGCCTGGTGTTGCCGACATCGGATATATTTACCCTTCAGCGTCGGGTATGTAGAGTCGAAGCTTCGTGTTTTTCCCTTAAGCTTT
>NC_136977.1:43443372-43517736 GCF_032717465.1 Coenobita brevimanus | reverse complement strand
GTCTCCTTTTTCTCTACATTTCACAGTCAATCTGGATCAGGTCATTTACTCTTACAGTCATGGGGATGAGGTGGCATTTCAGCGTGGGTAGTGAGAAACCTCAAAGGAGAAGGGAGCAGTAACCAGCAGCAGCAAAGAGATATATGGTTTAATCTATGGGCGCCTTTGCCTCTGTCAGTAAGGATTGGACCAGCTTCTCCTCTCTTTGTCTGTGTGAAAGAGCAGACTAAATGGTAGACAAACACAGGTAGGAATGAGACTATACAAGACACACAAAGGAGTACAGAATAGCAAGGAAAGGATATATGGTTGCGAGCTATAGTGTTCCCTAGACGTCTGTGTTAGGATTAGACCACTTTCTTTCTCTGTCAGTGTGAAAAATCAGACCGAATAGTAACGACGAGTGAGAGCAAAGACGGGACTGGACAAGAGACACGAAGGGGTGAAGAATAAGAGGGGAAAAACACACTGACATAAGGAGCTGTGATGTCCCCTCTATGTCAGTGAATCAATACCTATGGGCCGTTCTGCCTCCCAAGATCAGGAATAAAGGAGGGCTGAAAGAAGAACTGAAGACACAAAGGAGAAAGATGTGAACAGGGAACGGCAGAGAGAAAAAAGTATGAGGCATAAGCTGTAGTAATCCCTGTACGTCTCTCTCTCTCACATTACGAGGAGAAACGGTACCTGACAAAAAAAAAAAAAAAAAAAAAAAAAAAAGTGGGGTGGGGTGGCGAGACGGAATAGCAGTCACTTTACAAAATCGAAAAAAAAGAAAGAAAGAAAGAAAGCAATAAGTTGTGAGCTATGGGCACCCTGGGGACTGACCTTCTGTCCCCTTCCCGTCTCCGTAAATAAGCCCCCCACAGGGTACACGGAAGAGGGGAGTTAGGCGGAGGGGTGGTCCTGTGGGCTCTGAGTTACGGGCCATGAAACCCCATCCATCACCCCCATAACTACACACGTCAGGGCGAGGACTCACAGCTAGACTTAGGGTCGCACAGATGCTTCGTTGCACCTCTTCCTTAGCGATTTAATCTGCATATTACATTTCAGTATCCTCTTGTATATTACTAAAGGAATATGAACACGTCCCGGCAAGGACATCACAGCCAGACTTAGGGTTGCATTCTGAATGGTGCTGGGGATTTCGTGGCACTTCTTCCTTAGCGAATGATTCCGCACATTGCACTTCAGTCTCTTCTTTTATGTCACTGATGTCAACTAAACATTTTTGAGATTAGATTTACAAACAGATTTAAGAACCTCCCTACTGAGGCCTCAATCACTTTCACTCCAATGAAGCATTGCTTATTTCTGTTCCATTTCCAGACGATTTTATTCACCTTTTCAAACAGGGGAGTTCAGATACAACCTCCATTAACTCCTTCACATCAAGAGGCCTTCCTTGGACTGAATAAAATCATCTGGAGGTAGAAAGGATAAAAATGAAAAATATCGAAAGGTAAATACACTCCCAGAGCCTCTCTTTTCACGACTGCTGGATCCTCCCGTTAAGTGCGTGTGTGGCGTGCATCCTGACCCAGGGTTGTAGGAGCGCTCAGTACCAAATGGCAGGAACGTGCGTCGGGTCGGGTCCATTTCAGGAAAGAAAATTATAGCAGGAGAGAGAAAGGCATTAGAATCGTCTGTGTCGCCTCTCACTTCGAAACAGTTCAAAAACTACGGAGACTCTAAATACAGTCGCCAAAATGTGGATGTTGGAAAAAGTATAAATGTTATATTACGACAACTCTGTCCCCCACGACTCACTCTCAGACCAATAAATCGTCTGGCGTTGGCTGGAATATAGTGTGTTGACTATGATATCGTAAACGAAAAAAAAAAAGGCCAATATACTTATGTTTTTGTCGTGTAAACATCAAAACCTGTATTCTTGTTCCCTATTACCTCCTCCTCAGCGACTTATTTTTGGATATGGCTGCTTAATATCATTTTGTACTTTATTTATGTTGAGTATGGCTAAGTTAGAAGGATTTATATAACACAGAGTAGGACAGCAAGGTGTAATAAGCAAAATGAATCGCTTCGGAAAAGGTGTTAGGGAGTTTCCTTACCCAACGAGAATATAGGTCAAAACTGTGAGGGTTAGAGACAGATGCAGTATTATACGGATCCTACGGGGAAATTATTGAACGTAAACAATGCAAAACACAGATATAATGAACACAGTACTGATTTTAACGACATGTAACGAAAATGTGTGTTACAGGGACAGATACGCTAAAATACAGATCCTACAAAATAAATAAATAAACAAATAAACAAATACGCAATGTAGACGGTCTATAGACATAATTGCCAAACCGTGGATGTCACAAAAATGAACACGTGTGGGTGTTTTATTGACTGCCTGATTAACGATGCTTTTTTCATTAACATAGCCACTAAGATATGAATGTAGGAGGATTGAAAATATAAAAATTGATGTTACAAGCATACGAAAACAAGAATCTGGCTATTAAAGAGGTGGACACTAGATTCAGAATGTTACAAAAATTTCATTAACACAGTGCGAAAGGTACAGAAATTGAGGCTCTAAAATGAGGATCGTTCCGAGACACAAACACCAAAATGAACACTTTTAAGACACACTAAAACCAAACTATGTTAAACCGACACACACGAGAACTCCCACAGAACATCCAGTGGCCAGGCTAAAAAAAAAAAAAAAAAAAAAAAAATGTAGTGTTGCCAATGTAATCTTGAAGGCGAGACCGAAGGCTTAATAATCAAGTGTTTGAAGTCCTGGCAAAGCTTAAGCCAGGATCTTTGCTACACCTGGCCGGCTTTCTTAATGGCGACTTATTCCTCAAAGCTTAACCCACTATACACGGAACAAAATCTTCTGGAGATAGCAAGAGGAATGACGACCTCATAAATATATAATCTACTGGAGAGCCCTTCTAACTCGTCACTACAAAACTAAGGATATAACAAAGCTGTCAACGTACTGACGGGAGTAAAGGAGGTCATTTAACTCATTTGGTACGAGAGATGTTTCCCAGACTGAATAAAATCGTGTCGCTGTGGCAAGAACAAAGTAAAAAAAAAAATGCTAGTGGTAACTCCGTCAGAACAAGACAACAGCCCCGGCACGCGCGCGCGGGTGCGTGCTTGCGTGGGGGGGGGGGGAGCAAAATAACAAGGTACCGTGGTAGGGCAGGGGAGGACAGCCACTGTTTTGCTCTGCAGTAATGAGCATACCAGTCTCAGATCAAATAAAGCGAGACAGTTCGAGTCTCGCGTGTGTGTGTGTGTGTGTGTGTGTGTGTGTGTGTGTGTGTGTGTGTGTGTGTGTGTGTGTGTGTGTGTGTGTGTGTGTGTGTGTGTGTGTGTGTGTGTGTGTGTGTGTGTGTGTGTGTGTGTGTGTGTGTGTGTGTGTGTGTGTGTGTGTGTGTGTGTGTGTGTGTGTGTGTGTGTGTGTGTGTGTGTGTGTGTGTGTGTGTGTGTGTGTGTGTGTGTGTGTGTGTGTGTGTGTGTGTGTGTGTGTGTGTGTGTGTGTGTGTGTGTGTGTGTGTGTGTGTGTGTGTGTGTGTGTGTGTGTGTGTGTGTGTGTGTGTGTGTGTGTGTGTGTGTGTGTGTGTGTGTGTGTGTGTGTGTGTGTGTGTGTGTGTGTGTGTGTGTGTGTGTGTGTGTGTGTGTGTGTGTGTGTGTGTGTGTGTGTGTGTGTGTGTGTGTGTGTGTGTGTGTGTGTGTGTGTGTGTGTGTGTGTGTGTGTGTGTGTGTGTGTGTGTGTGTGTGTGTGTGTGTGTGTGTGTGTGTGTGTGTGTGTGTGTGTGTGTGTGTGTGTGTGTGTGTGTGTGTGTGTGTGTGTGTGTGTGTGTGTGTGTGTGTGTGTGTGTGTGTGTGTGTGTGTGTGTGTGTGTGTGTGTGTGTGTGTGTGTGTGTGTGTGTGTGTGTGTGTGTGTGTGTGTGTGTGTGTGTGTGTGTGTGTGTGTGTGTGTGTGTGTGTGTGTGTGTGTGTGTGTGTGTGTGTGTGTGTGTGTGTGTGTGTGTGTGTGTGTGTGTGTGTGTGTGTGTGTGTGTGTGTGTGTGTGTGTGTGTGTGTGTGTGTGTGTGTGTGTGTGTGTGTGTGTGTGTGTGTGTGTGTGTGTGTGTGTGTGTGTGTGTGTGTGTGTGTGTGTGTGTGTGTGTGTGTGTGTGTGTGTGTGTGTGTGTGTGTGTGTGTGTGTGTGTGTGTGTGTGTGTGTGTGTGTGTGTGTGTGTGTGTGTGTGTGTGTGTGTGTGTGTGTGTGTGTGTGTGTGTGTGTGTGTGTGTGTGTGTGTGTGTGTGTGTGTGTGTGTGTGTGTGTGTGTGTGTGTGTGTGTGTGTGTGTGTGTGTGTGTGTGTGTGTGTGTGTGTGTGTGTGTGTGTGTGTGTGTGTGTGTGTGTGTGTGTGTGTGTGTGTGTGTGTGTGTGTGTGTGTGTGTGTGTGTGTGTGTGTGTGTGTGTGTGTGTGTGTGTGTGTGTGTGTGTGTGTGTGCAATTCCAAGCACTCAGAAACCTACATTCATTTTAGTGAGACACAGGATGATGATAACTGTGATGCCGTGTTTTCCTGCTGATAATGATAGTCTTAGACAATGCAGAGTAAGACAACTGGAATCTGTGTTTCTCTTTCGCTCTGTATGAAATGTTATTTTCTAATTGGCTCTGAGTGCTGGAAATTTCTCCTAGATAATATATAACAGTCTGACGTTACACAAAATATGAAAAGAAAAATGAAATAAAATAAGTGTTTAAGTTTGATGTAATTTCTCAGTGGATCAACTCCTCACTGAGCTGACATCTTTAATTTTTGTCTCTCCAGAATACAAGGTGGTCCATAAAACTCACCGTGGACGTATATTACATGTTACAGAGAGGGCTTAGCCTGCTGGTGTGGGCGGGGGTGTGTAGTGGGAGCAGTAAATGGCTAAATGATTCAGGGAAGACACTGATAACGCTGAATGAGCCGTCCCCACAAAACAAAAAATATCTGCCAGCAGAGTACAAAAGGAGAGTTATATGTAGACCACCCTGTATTTTATTTATTTGAAGATGCATACTAGTAATGAAAGGTTAATGAAGGCTAATAACCTTCGAAAAGCCTCTCCTAAGCTTAATATAATCAGGCTGTAGATAAGTAAATAGATATATAATAAAATAAATAAGACACTAGTGAAAGTGTGATAAGACATCAACCAGAAACCAATATTCAAATCGATCGGTCCATGCAGTTTCTAGATTCAAGATCAATATTCTGGTGCAAAAATGGAGAGAAGTCAGTCCAGTGTTTCTTAATCGGAGTGTGTGTTGATCATTGAGGGGGAGGGGGAGAGGGGAAGCAGTCGTAGAAGTGGAGGAGTTTTAGTACAGTCGAGAGCACGGAACAGTCTGTAGATTTGAATTTCGTAAAAACAGACTCCTAAGCTGGGAAGAATCGTTTGGTGGCAGCAAGCCTTATGTACGTAATACTTCCATCATCGCGAGGGGGATAGTGGACACGGTTTATTAATCTTAGAAGAAGAGAGAGCTCCCCTAAGATGGACAAAAACGTCTGGCGGCAGTATGAATAAAATGGTTCAGATTTCCGTCGTAGTCAGAGGGTTAGAGAAAACAAGGAAAGCCAAATTCCAGCTTGAGTAATATTTTCTGGAGGTTGTAAGATTTAAGTAGTTAATAGCCCCGGAAGAGTTAGAGAGTTTAGTGGAGATGTTCTGATCCGTAAACACTTTAAAGCCGTTTCTGAGCTGTAAAATCATCTGGAGGTTGCAAATTACAGCAGATAAAGTCTTTGTCACCGTCAGAAATTTGGTGGAGACTGTAATCGAGGGGCCAATTGTAACCTGAAAAATCACATGGAGGTTGCAAATTACCTTTTTTTTTTTTTTTTTCTCATCGTCTTAAGATTATCTGTTCTTCAACTCGAACCACAACACGTCATAAAAACACTCCCACTAAGACCAACACACCAGTCCTGAATAAGATACCAGCAGCACGTATCCATGCAGATGGTACGGTTTTTGTGCCCAGGTCGGGACATGTTAAGGTGTCTGGTCTATCTGGAAGGACTGTTGGCCCTCAGGGAACGGGCTTTGTACCATCTATGCCCTTAAGTGGATGCGAAAAAGCAGTTCTTAAATTTCTGCTACCAATATTCAATGCTTGTCAGGGTAGAGAAGTCAATACAGATTTTCTTCACTGGTGTGTGTGTGTGTGTGTGTGTGTGTGTGTGTGTGTGTGTGTGTGTGTGTGTGTGTGTGTGTGTGTGTGTGTGTGTGTGTGTGTGTGTGTGTGTGTGTGTGTGTGTGTGTGTGTGTGTGTGTGTGTGTGTGTGTGTGTGTGTGTGTGTGTGTGTGTGTGTGTGTGTGTGTGTGTGTGTGTGTGTGTGTGTTTTGCATAATTTCTGGGTCAGAGAAACCGACAATCATCTTTATTAGAAAGACATTGTGTGTGTGCTGTTAACTCCTTCTGAGTAATGACGTCTTATTAGTTGGTTCTTGCCTCCACCAGATACTTTATTCTAGTAAGATAAGCTTTCTCGTAATGAAGATGTATATAAGGGCAATGTCTTAATATTCCAGTGTGAAAAGTCTCACACATGCCACATTAAATCGACTGAAAGAAGCATAGACAAAGAATACATCACCGAACTAAAAAGGAAGAAGGCCTCAAACTGAACAGAGGTTAGAGAACAGAAGCTGCAAAAAGACCGCATGTAGGTATGCCCGTGTCCAGATGGGCATTTCACCGTGGACTGGTAAAAGCATCACAAACCTCAGGCATTATCAGTATAATTGTATTCTGGTCGCAGAAAAAAGTAATAATTACGGATTTTAGAGATTTACCAGCCAGCCCTCCTCTATTACCATAATAGATTTGGGTTGGGTGGAATCACATATGCCACGTGCCCAGCTTGTCTATTAGGCCCACACTATATAACACACACAATGGAGCACTGCAGAATATACGCCACACTAAGAGGCAGACACATCAGCGGTGTAGGGAACCTATGGGATAATCCCATAGGAGCGGAAGCTTACCCGGGGTCGACATGTGTGCTCGATCAGACAGACCTGGGTTGAGCAACAACAACAACAGATTCATCAGACAATAACCTTAACACTTAACTTCATGAAAGGGCCTGATTTTGTTTTTAATTGTAAACATGATCTTCAAAACAGTTTCTTTTCCTTAATGGTACTGTCCTTATCAATTTTTAAATATTGCCAAACTTTAAAAAATGTTTACCCTTGTGTTTTTCATGAACACGGCTAATATATACACGGATAGTGCGTGAAGTATACGAGGCGAGTACGTGGATAGCACGTGGAGAGTAAGCTGTGGAGGTAGAAGTAGCCATCTCCTAACAGCTGTGGCGCAGATGGAAATGGGCACTCATGGTACCGTTATGTGATGCGGTCCCATTAACTGTGGTGGTCATGCCTGGTAGCCGTGTGCAGATGGTGGTGGTGGTGGTGTGATGGTTACACTGAGGGTGAGGGCTGTAGCAACAATGATGACAATGATAATAAATATGATGATAAAATACCGGTAGTAAAAATGATAATATCTGAAACACTGATAAGAGTAGTGCTGATTGTGGTAGTCATGATTCGTGTGATACATATAAGGAAAATGTAGACAGTGATGGTATCATTTACATACATACATACCTCATTTAATCCTGTGTTGCCTCATGAGGAGCGCAGGAGCCCGGGGCTAGGCAAATTGGCCCTGATAATTAAGATGAGAGTGGCTAGCCACACTCATCGCTCAGTGGCATTAATGTGAGCAATAAACCCCAACCACTCCTTAGATATAAACCTACACAGGCTCAATCCGGTTGGAGCGCCTTAATTATCCACTAAACCACCAGGCGCCATAGCTTGGTTATATGGTTACCACCCAGCGTAGTAAATGGTTTCCTTGTGTAGAGAAAACCATTTGGTTTGTCACCCAGTGTAGAGTCACACATAGACAGAAGGAATATGAATGAAAGAAGGAAAGAAGAACATAGGAGGAAGGATGGAAAGAAGGAAGGAGGAGTTGAAAGGGCAGCCACCTAAGAGCAGCACCGTATCGAGTGAGTGGATGGTGAACGTCCCCACCTGTCATATAAAACTCTGATAACAGTGGATGCAGATAGTGGTAGTAACAGTGGTGGTGACGATGGGTTAGTGGTAATGACTGGTGGGTATGTTAGCGATGATATTTAAGAAGTGACAGCAACATCTCTTCCTTCTTTGCGACTCTACCTTTCTGCCCTGTTTCTGCCCCCTTACCTCCCCCACCTCTGTTCCCCTACTCCCTGCTCCTCCAACACCCCTATCCTCCATCATCGTGTTCCTTACCCCACTGCTTCCCTTCCTGCCCTCCCTTTCTCTCCCCCTCCCCTTCCTTGCCCCCTGGTATCCTTGCTAGTGAGGGTGTTAGTGATGATGGTATTTGAGAAGGGGCACCAAGACCTCCAGCCCTTCTGCTCCCCCTTCCCCCCTACACCCTCCAAGCTCTCCTCCCCATCTCTCTGTCTCCCTTAGTGCACCCTACCCCCTATCCTCTCCCCAGCAAGTCACCCTTCCGCCCTATAATGTATCCCCACACGTCTTTCACCCTTACCCCTCTCTACCCCTCTTTCCCATCTCCCCCCCTCCCCGGTCCACATAACCCCCCACCTATCTCCCCCTTTCCCCATCTCCCCCTCCCCTGCAGTATAATTATGAATGAGTTAGGGTGTGAGTTGAGGGGCGGCCAGCGGAGTGTAATCTGGATGGTCACTGATAATGCCTTTTGCAGCTTAACTCACTGGACGCTTTTAAAACTAATCATCACCACCTGCAGCACATATACATTAATAACAGCATACGTTTTTATCATTAACCGTGCCTGAGCCCTGTTGTTATGTTTTTAAGAGTGCAAGTACGTGGTAACTAATGTTCATGTTCATCTTTGCCGGACAGCTGTGCAAATGTGAAAAAAATTGCAATCACCACCTGCAACCCACAAATAACAATAACGGCACTTTTTCTTATTAGCTGTATTTGAGTTTCCTAATTATATTTTTAAAGGCGTAGGTACATAGAAATTAATGTATATGTTTATCTCCGCCTGGTAGCCCTATAGCAGTGGAGAAAAAGTTGCGATCATCATCATTTGTGCAAAACATAGATAAGTTCATTGTTTTTAATATTATCTGTAGGCTAACTGATCTTCGTTAATATATTTTCAAGCGTGTAAACTACGTGGTAATTAATGCCTATTGACCCGAGTCGTAAATAAATGTTTATCTTTCGCGGGTAGCTGTGTATAAGTGAGAAATAATGCGAGCTTTATTGAGGTGGATGTCCGGTTTAGTGCATACTGACTTCGTCATTACTTCTCTTCATCTCTCATTCCTTCTTTATCTACTGTAAAGAATAAAGATAAAGAGGAGTTGGGGGCATACGACTGTTACAATGCGCAATCGGTGAAACAGAAGATGCAGTATTGGTTGCAGTCTGTTGTATGGTGTGGGTCTGGTTATGTGTTTTTTCCTGAAAGGTGTAAGTTTCTGAGCATCAACCTCAAAGCCTCAGTGGGAGTCTGGGAAATCCCCCTTCTCTCCTTTCCTATCCTCCTTTCCTCTCCAGTTCCTTCCTTTACCTTCTCCATTTTATACTGTTCTCTCCCTCTCTACCCTCTCACTACATTCTTTTAAACATACCTCTCCATCTTCTAAGACTCCCTCTCTCCTCCCCCACCCACCTCATACACACACCCACGCGTTCACAAGCTTCCCACCCGTTCTCTCACAACCCCAACCTCTTTATACTCTACCCTCACATACTTCCCGCACCACATAGCCCGCCCCATCCCCTCCATTAAAAAAAAAAAAAAATCCCATACTCCCATCGGACAGTCGCACCCCTAGTTAGGTTAGTTATGTTACGTTAGGGTGGGTTAGGTTAGTTAAGTTAGATTTAGTTAGTTTAGGTTACGTCAGTTAGAAAAAAAAAATGACCGTTCGAAAGTGCAAATTTCCCATCCTCCCCACATTTCCATTACCTCCCTACCTTCAGCTTAAACTTCTCTCTACACTCTCCTCACACAACCCCCTTCCTCTAAAACCCCCTCTCCCTCCCACTCCCGCGACCACACACACGTTCACCATTACACGCTCCTTGCATTCCTCTCACACATCCACTCCTGCCAACTGCCCCTCACTCCGTTCTCCCACACTCTCCAAAAATGCCCGTCCCTTTAAAATATCCCCACCTCTCCCTTCCCCTCCCTCCCTCGGCACACCCACACCCATTCTCCCCGTCCCCCATACCCCCAGCTCTATTAAGCCCAGGGGGTGGACATAAACGAGGAATGGGGCGGTGGATCATACCCCTAACGCTGGTGATTGGGATGGGGGGACCGGGCATCAACGCTTCCCCCTCCCTTTCCTAGCATCCACCACCTTCCATGTCCCCTCCCCACCTTTATGGCCAGGTAATGACCCTACAGCAGAAGGGTAAGATTTGTGCCTATTGAGTGCACGGAGGTCATTAAGGAGGTACAGTGGATGAGGCAAACTGCTGACATGCTACGGTCTAAACTTAAGAAATGGCCGAAGGTTTGTACATCATGTAAAACGCTGCTCGAGGCGTAGGATGGTCTCTTATGCTTTAAATGATCTGTAGTGGGGCAGCCTAGCCTCAGACGCCCACAACTCCGGCCCTATGGAGCTCCCAGGGAATAAGAAGGAGCTATACTAGGACCCGCTGCAGTCAGTGTTACAAACCCCTAATTATTTTGTTAGGCGAACAGAGACGAAAGATAACACAAACTCTGTCCAGCAATGACCAGTCCGAGAACCGTATTGATGCTTCTACAGCAGCAAATTGGACGCGGCAGCTGTGTCTCCTATCCAGCACCCACCACCTCGAAATGTTACCTCAGAGAAACCGCAAGTTTGGTCCCCGGGTTCCGTGATCTGAGGAAACATTTGTGAAAGATCTGCACCAGTATGCACTTACTTCGCTTGTACTGTTCTCCTGAAATATCCACGGCAGTTTGGATGTGAAGTGTATGGTAGCTGTATAAGTGAGAGCAACATATATACAAGCAATTTTATACAGATCTTATACAGAGCTCAAGTTTAAGAGAGTCTGTAAAACGGCTCCTAGTCCTGCCTCAGCACAGTCTATTATTTGACTTGAGTAATAAAGGGATCAGTCAGGGTAGGCGATGGATGTCCTGTACTTGGGAGCTCAAAAAAACCTGCCCGTATGAACTGGTAAAACACTGCAAAATAAATCGCTTTGAGAGAACTAGATGAGCGAGCCTGGGGAAGTGTTCAGGGAAGATCTTTAAAACCCTTGAACTCTAGGACCTCCGAGGTATTTTGGGCATTTCAAACAGGATCATAAGCGCCATCAGCTCACTGACGCCTGTCGGAGGATGAATTACAACTAAAGGAAATTTTTTTTGGAGCTGGCAAAACCTTGGTAAATAAATCGCTCTAAGAGAAACAAATGGGGAGGCTGGGGAAGTGTTCAGGAAAGATCTAAACACACTTAGCTTCCAACGATTCACTTTCAGATGAACAAAATCGTCCGGCGTTGGGTGGACTAAAACATTACAGCCGTCCCGTCAATAAGAGTTAGTGCAGACAATATTAACACTCAGGCTTCTTTGTCCCACACTAAGCTAAATACAATCTTCTGGTGTAAGCTAAAATACAATACTAGAGTTGTCTCGACCATGACAGGGTTAACGCCATGAAAATTTACAAATTTACCCCCCTCGGGGGTAGGGGGGGTTTCAAGAATACTCCCCCAGTATCCCTGCTTGTCGTAAAAGGCGACTAAAAGGGTTGGCGGAGGGTTAGTGCCCCTCCCCGGAAAACAACTAACTAAAAAACAAACAAGAAGCCTCGGACAAGGACTGACCTAACGATGACGACCCAGGACTGGACAAAGGACTTGGTAAAGGGTACATGGAATGTAAGAGGAGCGAATAATGAGGTGAAAGAGAGAGAGATTGTCCAGGTGCTTGAAGGTGCGAAAGTGGATGTATGTGGAATAACTGAAACAAAATGGAAGGAGGAGAAAGTGTGAGAGAATGGGAGTATGGATGGGGTATATGTGCAGGAGTAGGTGAGAATGAGAGGGCAAAGGAAGGAGTATTTATAGTTGTGAGTAAAAGATGGAAGAAGAGCATAAAACAGTATGGATCAGTTGGGTCACGGATTGTGTAGGTAAAGTTGAAAGTTGGAATACAAATGTGGGCGATTGTGTGTGTGTATGCGCCAACGCAAGATCGTGCTAGCAGAGTGAGAGAAGAGTTCTGGACAAATGTGGAAGTGTACATGGAAAAGTTTGGAAGGAATGAGGGAGTGTTTTTGATCGGTGATATGAATGGTAAAGTAGGGAATGTGAAGGTGGATGGAATAGTTGGTGAGTGGGGTGTGCCTGCTGAGATAGATGAGAATGGCAGTGCGTTAGTGGACATTTGTGCTGGGAGGGGGTTAGTGATAGCCAATACCCTCTTCAGGCATAAAATGATCCACAGGTATACATGGCGAGTGATGAGAAGGGTGGGTGGTGAACTGAATGAAAAGAAGGAAATGATTGATTGTGTGTATATGGATGAAAGGATGCGAAGATGTGTAATGGATGCAAAAGCTTATAGAGGATCGGGGAGTGAACTTTCTGACCACTACTTGGTGGTGGCCAGAATTAGGATCCAAGTAAGATGGAGGAATAGAAGAAGGGAAAGGCGAGAGGAAGGAGTAGTTGCAAGGAGAGTGGAAAGGTTACAAGAGGATGAGAAAAAGGCAGAGTATGAGAAAGAAGTGGAGGAACGATTGGGCAAATATGAATTGGAGCAGATGGGGGACGTGGAACATGTGTGCAGGATATTTACAGAACAAATATGTGCAGCATGTGATGCGGTGTGTGGGAGGAAGAGAAGACGGAGGGGGTGCAAGGAACAGCGTGATGGACTGAAGAGGTGAGACAGGCTGTGGCACAAAAGAAGAAAGCATACAATGAATGGATGAGAAATAGGGGCGTGGAAGAAGTTGAGAGGCGGAAGAGAGAGTTACATGAAGAAAGAAAGACAAAGGTGAAAAGATTAGTAAGAGAGAGTAAGAAGAGAGTGGATGAGGAATTTGGAAGGAATTTGAGTGTAAAGTGGAGGGACTGCAAGAAAATGTTCTGGAAAGAGGTGAGGAAAGTAAGACGGGGTGGAAGTGAGGTTACCAGGGGAGTGAAAGATAAAAATGGTAGATTACTAGTGGAGAAGGGAGAAAAAGTGAGCAGATGGAGAGAACACTTTAAGGAATTGTTGAACATACAGGATGGAAGTAATGCAAGTATAAGTGGCTGGGGAATGGCTGGGAGAAGGAGGGAGGTGAGAAGACAGGAAGAAATCAGTAGGATAGAAGTTGTGGAAGCAATGAAGAAAGTTAAATTGGGGAAAGCCCCAGGAATTGATGGAGTGTGTGGTGAAATGTTGAAGCATGGGGGAGAGATAGTAGTAGAATGGATGTGGAAGATGTGCAGATTGGCCTGGGAGGAAGGTAGAGTCCCGGAGGATTGGAAGTCAGGTATAATTATTCCCTTGTACAAAGGAAAAGGGGAAAAAGAAGTGTGTGATAATCATAGGGGTATTTGTCTTCTTAGTAAAATAGGAAAAGTGTATGGTAGAATACTTATTGACAGAGTTAGAGAAAGAACAGAGGAATTAGTTGGAGAAGAACAGGGAGGCTTTAGGAAGGGAAGAGGTTGTGTAGATCAGATATTCATTCTTAGATCTTTAGTGGAAAAGTTTCTAGAGAAGGGAAAGAAGTTGTATGCGGCTTTCATGGATTTGGAGAAAGCATATGACAGGGTGGATAGACAAGGATTGCAGAAAGTATTAAGAATATATGGAGTAGATGGGAAGTTGTTGAATGCTGTGAAGAGTTTGTATGATGGTGCTAAGGCTGCAGTGCGTGTGGATGGTGAACTATAAATTTTTCACTTTGAAGGTTGGGTTGAAACAGGGATGTGTCATGTCTCCATGGTTGTTCAATCTGTACATGGATGGGGTAATAAAAGAAGTACAAGGTAGGGTAGTGGATGTTGGAGTGGCCCTGGTGAGAGAGGATAGTGTTTGGAAACTCCCTGTACTGTTGTTTGCAGATGATACTGTGTTGTTGAGTGAAGACGAAGGGGAGCTTCAAGGCTTGGTGGATGAGTTTGGGAGAGTGTGTAAGAAACAGAATCTAAAGGTGAATGTAGGGAAGAGTAAAGTGATGGTCTTTGAGAGAGGTGAAATCAGTGAATGTACAGCGAGGTTGGATGGTGAAGAATTGGAAAATGTGAGTACGTTTAAGTACTTGGGTAGTGTGATGAGTAAGGATGGAGGTTTGGAGGGTGAAGTGCTTGAAAGGGTACAGCAGGGAAGAAAGGTTGCTGGCTCTTTGAAAGCAGTGATAAGAAACAGGGATGTGAGCATGAAAGTGAAACAGTTACTACATGACAGTATTGTGATACCAACTCTAACATATGGAAGTGAAGCTTGGGCGTTGTTGGAAGGACACAAGTCAAGTGTGAGAGCAGTGGAAATGAGTTATTTAAGAGGAGCCTGTGGAGTCACATGGAGAGACAGGCTGACGAATGAGGATATAAAGGAGCGTTGTGGTGTGGATGTGGATGTGATAGGAAGCGTTATGAGGAACACACTAAGGTAATTTGGCCATTTGGAGAGGATGGAGGGTGAGAGACTGACGAAGAGAGTGTATGTGAGTGAGGTGGAGGGGGGAAGAGGGAGGGGGAGGCCGAGGATGAGATGAAGGGATGGGGTGGAGAGGTATATGAGAGAGGGGAGTGTGAGTTGGGAGCGGGGCAGTGAAATGATGGGGGACAGGGCGACGTGGAGGCGATTTGTTTGTGGCCACCCCATACGAGATTGAGGCGTCTGGCAATAGATAGATAGACAGATAGGATTAGGCCCAATATCCATCACTGCAGGCTAAGTCTAATCTGATTAGTAGGGCAAGTCATGCATTACAGCTATTATTTTTTTTCTGGGTTAAGGTAGTGCTTGGCATCATGCACTTCAGTCATCATGTTGTGGTGAATGATGGAGTCAGTCAGTGGTGGGATGCCTGCTAAGGAACCTCACACTTATACACGTCTATCTTCACATTTACCTTTTTGCTTTTTATACACTCTCCACTTCTTCTTTCTCTTCTTACACCTTTCCTTTTCTCAGTAGACGGACTGAAACACTGAGTATTCAACGACGAAGAAAATACAGCGCACCAACTAAACAGAGGCCATTATTGGTTCATGATGCGGAAAAGCTGTTTCAGTTCGCGGGATTCTGTGTAAACCTTTGGAGTCGAGTGAGAGGCCTCTGATCACCACTTGAGGCAGCATGAAAATCTCCACTCAGCCACCTTCCTGCTCACTCAGGTACGAGGCAACTTTGATGAAGAAAGGAGTCTGAGATAAAGGTACACAGTGGATGCGACAGAGGAGAGGAGTTAAGCTAACTGTAAGAAAAAAGAATGTACTATTTATTTTTTCTTGTCACGGATAATTTTCAAGATGATTTAGCCCATAAAACTGACTGATAATCCGGTGTTCATAAACTCCAGTCAGATAGCTCACGAGTAATACTGACCTGACCGATAACTGGAAATAGCATGAAAAATACTCCATTATCTATGAATTTGTTATAAAATAAGACACTATATTTTAGAGCTTAAGATGATAAACAAAAGATCCAACAAAGTATTAAGTACAATTTTATATAATTCTAAATCTTATCAGATCTTTAATACCAAGTCATCAGAAAGCTCCTCCAATCTCCCCAGTCTCTTTAAAATACTGTGTTCTACTTCCCTCTTAATAGTTTTCACCCTCACACAATCTCAAAGATGATCAACATATAAAAACAGCCGAGCCTAACCTGTGATCTCCACCATTAAGCATGTTTTTACCAAGACGTATCAGATTCTTTCCCAGAATAATATACAGAAGTCGTCAATATCTGGTCATAACGAGCGATTTTTTTTTCGTTACGTTATTATACCCAAATTTATCAGTTATCAGAAATTTCCTAAACAAACAAATAAAGCGCCTCGGACGAGGACGGACCATATGTTGATGGCTAAGGAACGGACAAAAGACATTCTGAGGGTGGGGACATGGAATGTGAGAGGAGTGAATGATAAAGTGAAAGAGAGAGAGAGATTGTTCAGGTGCTTGAGGATGCAAGAGTGGATATATGTGGATTGACTGAAACTAAATAGAAAGGTGAAAGGGTGAGAGAGTGGGAATATGGTTTAGGTATATGTGCGGGAGTTAATGAGAATGAGAGGGCAAGAGAGGGAGTGTGTCCGATGATATGCAAGAAGAGGAAGAATATAAGAGAGTATGGAACAGTGGGTGGAAGGATTGTATGGGTGAGGATGAAAGCAGGTATACAAGCGTGGGCGATTGTATGTGCGCATGCGCAGACAGAGGACCGAGTGGCAAGAGTGAAAGATGAGTCTTGGGCGAATGTAGAAGCATGTATGGACAAATTTGAGAGGAGCGAGAGAGTGCTTTTGATTGGAGACATGAATGACAAAGTTAGAAAAGTACGAGTGGATGGAGTGGTTGGTCAGTGGGGTGTGCCAGCTGAAGTAGATGGGAATAGTAGTGCTTTGGTGGACATCTGTGTTGTAAGGGGTTGGCAATAGCTAACACCTACTTTCGACATAAGATGATCCACCGGTATACATGGAGAGTAATGAGGAGGATGGATGGTGAACTTGTTGAACGAAAGGCAATGATAGACCACGTGTGTGTGAATTAGCGAATGAGAAGACAAGTGTTGGATGCA
This sequence comes from Coenobita brevimanus, assembly GCF_032717465.1. Lineage (NCBI taxonomy): Eukaryota > Metazoa > Arthropoda > Malacostraca > Decapoda > Coenobitidae > Coenobita > Coenobita brevimanus. Next base: position 43,500,899 of record NC_136977.1, on the reverse strand, counting down.
AGAGTGTGGAGAGGGTGGGGGAATGGAGTCTCGGACAATCACTTAGTGATGGCCAAGGTAAAGCTGCAAAGGAAATGGTTGAAGAGACGAAGGGGAAGACAGGAGGAAACAGCTCCTGTGACAAGAGTGGAGAAGCTGCAAGATAGTGAGAAAATGGCAGAGTATAAGAGCATAGTGGAAGAAAGATTGGGAAGGAATGAGTTAGAGCAGATGGAAGGGGTGGAAGACGTATGTAAGATATTCACGGAAGAGACAGGCTCAGCGTGTGAGGTGGTTTGTGGAGCGAGAAGGAGATGCAGGGATGTGCAAGGGACAGCATGGTGGAATGATGAGGTTAAATGAGCTGTGGAACAAAAGAAGAAGGCATATAGTGAATGGCTAGCGAGTAGAGGTAGGGGAGAAGATGAGAGAGAGAAGAGAGAGGTATATGTGAGCAGGAGAAGGGAGATGAAGAGACTGGTGAAGGAGAGTAAGAAGAAAGTGGAATAAGAATTTGGGAGGAATCTGAGTGTGAAATGGAGGAAGAGTAAGAAATTGTTTTGGAAGGAGGTAAAGAAAGTAAGGCAGTGTGAAAGGGGAAATAGTAAGGGAGTGAAAGATAAGAATAATAGATTGTTGGTGGAGAAGAGAGAGAAATTGAGGAGATGGAAGGAGCACTTTGAGGATTTGTTGAATGTAGAGAGCGAGAGCAGTGCGAGTGTAAGTGGTTGGGGAATGGCTGGGAGAAGAAGAGATGAGTGGAGGAAGAGATCAATAGGGTGGAAGTAGTGGAAGCAATGAAGAAGATCAAGATGGGAAAGGACCCAGGAATTGATGGAGTGTGTGGTGAAATGCTGAGGTATGGGGGTGATAATGTTGTGGAGTGGAAATGGAAGTTATGTAGATTGGGTTGAGTAGAGGGAAGGGTTCCAGAGGACTGGAACTCAGGTATAATTGTTCTTTTATACAAACGAAAAAGGGAGAGAGAAGTATGTGGTAACCATAGGGGTATTTGCCTTCTTAGTGTGACTGGAAAAATATATGGTAGAATACTCATTGACAGGGTTGGGCATATGGCAGAGGAGCTAGTTGGAGAAGAACATGGGGGATTTAAGAAGGGAAAAGGGTGTGTAGATCAGATATTTGTTCTAAGATGTTTAGTGGAGAAGTATATAGAGAAGGGAAAGAAAGTGTATGCAGCCTTCATGGACTTGGAGAAAGCTTATGACAGAATAGATAGGCAAGGTATGTGAAAGGTATTAAGAATATATGGAGTAGAGGGGAAATTGTTGAGTGCTGTGAAGAGTATGTACGAAGAAGCTAGGGCTACGGTGCGAGTGGATGGTGAGCTGAATGAGTTCTTTGATCGCAATGTGGGACTGAAACAGGGTTGTGCGATGTCTCCATGGCTGTTTAATATATACATGGATGGGATTGTAAAGGAGGTGCAAGGTAGGGCAGTGGATGTAGGGGTGGCTCTGATGAATGAGGGTGAGATTTGGAAGATTCCGGTGTTGCTGTTTGTTGATGATACAGTATTGTTGAGTGAAGATGAATAGGAGTTGCTGGGTTTGGTGAATGAATTTGGGACAGTGTGAAGGAAGAGGAATCTGAAAGTTAATGCAAACAAGAGTAAAGTTATGGTGTTTGAGAGGAATGAAGTCATATAAAGAACAGAGAGGTTGGATGGTGAGGATATGGAGAATGTGAGTGCATTCAAGTACTTGGGTAGTGTGATGAGTAAGGATGGAACGTTGGAGGATGAAGTGAGTGAAAGGGTACAGCAGGGAAGGAAGGTTGTTGGTTCACTGAAAGCAGTGATGAAAAATAGGGAGGTGAGTATGGAAGTTAAGAAGTCACTGCATGATAGTATTGTGATCCCTACCCTGACGTATGGAAGCGAGGCGTGGACCTTGCAAGAGAGGAACAAGTCAAGAGTGAGAGCATTGGAAGTGAGTTACTTGAGAGGAGCATGTGGAGTGACATGGAGGGACAGGTTGACGAATGAAGAAGTGAAGGATCGTTGTGGGGTGGATGTGGATGTGGTTGAGAAGATAAAGAGAAATACACCGAGGTGGTTTGGACATGTGGAGAGAATGGAGAATGAAAGACTGACTAAGAGGGTGTATGTAGGTGAGGTGGAGGGAGGGAGAGGGAGGGATAGACCGAGGATGAGGTGGAGGGATGGAGTTGAGAGCTATATGAGGGAGGGGGGAGTGAGTTGGGGGGAGGGTAGTCAAATGGTGGGTGACAGAGAGACTTGGAGGCGTTTTGTCCGCGGCCACCCTTTGCGGGATTAGGGCGTCGGGCTATATAGATAGATAGACAGACAAATGAAAAGGGGAAAAAGAAGTGTGTGGTAATCATAAGGGCATTTGTATTCTTAGTGTAATAGGAAAAGTGTATGGTAGGATACTTATTGACAGAGTTAGGGAAATAACAGAGGAATTAGTTGGAGAAGAACAGGGAGGCTTTAGGAAGGGAAGAGGTTGTGTAGACCAGATATTCACCCTTAGATCTTTAGTGGAAAAGTTTCTAGAGAAGGGAAAGAAGTTGTATGCGGCCTTCATGGATTTGGAGAAAGCATATGACAGGGTGGAGACAAGGATTGTGGAAAGTATCAAGAATATGTGGAGTAGATGGGAAGTTGTTGAATGCTGTGAAGAGTATGTATGATGGTGCTAAGGCTGCAGTGCGTGTGGATGGTGAACTAAGTGAATTTTTCTCTTTGAAGGTTAGGATGAAACAGGGATGTGTCATGTCTCCATGGTTGTTCAATCTGTACATGGATGGCGTAATAAAAGAGATACAAGGTAGGGCAGTGGATGCTGGAGTGGCCGTAGTGAGAGAAGGCAGCGTTTGGAAACTCCCTGTACTGTTGTTTGCAGATGATACTGTGTTGTTAAGTGAAGACGAAGGGGAACTGCAAGGCTTGGTGGATGAGTTTGGGAGAGTGTGTAAGAAACGGAATCTAAAGGTCAATGTAGGGAAGAGTAAAGTGATGGTCTTTGAGAGAGGTGAAGTCAGTGAATGTACAGTGACGTTGGATAGTGAGGAAATGGAAAATGTGAGTACGTTTAAGTACTTGGGTAGTGTGATGAGTATGGATGGAAGTTTGGAGGGTGAGGTGCTTGAAAGGGTACAGCAAGGAAGAAAGGTTGCTGGTTCCTTGAAAACAGTGATAAGAAACAGGGAAGTGATCATAGAAGTGAAAAAGTTACGACATGACTGTATTGTGATACCAACTCTAACGTATGGAAGTGAAGCATGGACGTTGTTGGAAGGACACAAGTCAAGAGTGAGAGCAGTGGAAATGAGTTATTTAAGAGGAGCCTGTGGAGTCACATGGAGAGACAGGCTGACGAATGAGGATATAAAGGAGCGTTGTGGTGTGGATGTGGATGTGATAGGAAGCGTTATGAGGAACACACTGAGGTGGTTTGGCCATGTGGAGAGGATGGAGGGTGAGAGACTGACGAGGAGAGTGTATGTGAGTGAGGTGGAAGGAGGGAGAGGGAGGGGGAGGCCGAGGATGCGATGGAGGGATGGGGTGGAGAGGTATATGAGAGAGGGGAGTGTGAGTTGGGAGCAGGGCAGTGAAATGGAGGGGGACAGGGCGACGTGGAGGCGATTTGTTTGTGGCCACTCCGTACGGGATTAAGGCGTCTGGCAATAGATAGATAGATAGAAGATTTTCCATTAAAATCTCAGTTGATCTTCCTCCTCCAAAGGGATATTTTTACGTTTACAAGGAAGCTTTCTGGATTAGAAAGGAAGTCAAGTATTTTAACTCTTTCAGTGCGAGGATGTCGTTCTCATTTTTCCATTTCAAATCCAGATTCTTCCCTGCACCTGCCGGGATCGAACCCACGACTACACAACCCTCAGTACACAACACTAGCCATTCCACCACCATCTTTCCCAGTCTTCCGTCTACATTTCTTCCACTCGCATTTTCAGTTCAATCTTCGTCATAACCAGTCCTAACCTAACCTAACCTAATCCACATCTACAGTCCCCAATCCACTGCTCTATCCACTCCACAACGACCTTCCCCCACAACGTAATCCAAATTCGCTTAAGGATCCGGTGTGGTAAATCCTTAATTCCCTTTAGTTAAATATTTTTTTCTCTATTCTTGCTACCTTCATGCCATGTTTATTCACTTTACGCTTATGGACCCAACAAGTGAGATTCTTACTCTTGTAAGTATTACCCCCAGACGCTTTTCGTGTTTTCTTTCTTCTTTTTTTCTTCCTTTCTCTCTCTCTCTCTCTCTCTCTCTCTCTCTCTCTCTCTCTCGCTCTCTCTCTCTCTCTCTCTCTCTCTCTCTCTCTTTCTAGAGGTTTGTCCCATATATTGACTATCGAATCCCCACGTTGGCAGAGCTCTCTCCCATGTTACAGAAAATCGCGTCACGTTAGCATGGAGGTTGTTTCTAGTCATCATTAAGAGACGTCCATTTTTACGTGAAAAAAATCGTCTGATAGTAACAAAATAACATTAAAAATATATAGAATCTCCATGCTTATGAATCCAGTTAAAATGAAATTCTTATTGGCTAGTATCAAAATGCTATACGTATCTCTTATTTAATTCGTGTTGTGTTTGTTCATTTCAGGGGAACATGTCTCCTACGGAACTTCGGAGGGGTTAACAGGGTCTCTACGGGTATGACTCCGGTAAGTGAGATTGGTACGAGGTGGTGGTGTGGCTGGAGGTGATTGTTATAAAAGCTCACGCCGGCGAAGCTCTCCCTTCTTAATACTCGGGTGAACACTGCATTTAGGAATGATTTCGGGATCACGACGTGCATGAGAGGGAGGGGTATACACGCTCAGAAACATGCACACACACACATAAACGTACATGTACACTTTCATACAAATGCACACTCGTATACATACCTCCACGTACAGAAATACAGTAGTGCTTATACTCTTCTCGCACTTATGTACCACACACACACACACACACACACACACACACACAAATGGCTACGAGTCAAAAAGGGCCACGTTCAAGCCTTCTTTGCCATCTACTAGTGAGGGGGAGGTGGGCCTTTCCTTGCCGAGGTGGAAGACTCAGTTTAAGTTGTGTGTCTCCTTATGCTTACGCCTCACTCCTGTCCCAGCAGGCTTGGTAATTTGTCGACACCCATCAGGAACAGGCTAAGGTTAGGCAGCTTGATGTAGGACGCTGTGCATCTTTTTTTTTTTTTTTTTTTTTTTTCAGTGAAAACCTATATAGGTATACTCTTTTACGGTAACTTCGCCTAAAATTCGCCTCTATCCATCTCGAATGCTGGGTTGTAAGAACAGAGTAACACAAGAACATGATGCTAGTCGCGAAGAAGTGTTCTAGAAAGGATATACAGCCGTAGCAATGTCCTTTTCCGCCACTGAGCTATGTGAAATTAGCTGCAGGAGGCGGAAAAACTGGGTCAGGTTAGGGCAAAAGCAATATACCTGTAAACGTAGGAAACCAAAAAAATTTCCTTTCTGGAGAAAACTGAACAAAAGAGAGTCAAAGACAAGATTAGTTCATTTCGACATACCTGGGCATATTGAACTTTAATGACTGGAGGTAACAGGTAGAAGGAAAGGCATACTGACGTGGACAGATCAAGAGTTGGTCAACTGTATACATGAAGGACCTACGTATTTTCAATCGATAACTGCTATGAATAAACTGATTTATTATTGTTGTTGTTATTTATTATTATTATTATTATTATTATTATTATTATTATATTATTATTATTATTATTATTATTCCTAAACTCACCAACTCAGGCCAGTCACACAGCTTCGCCCCCCTCCCCCTTGACCCCACCCCAGCTCTCACTTCCATTTCCCCCCACCTCTCCCTTATTTCCTTCTCCCCACTCTCCTCATCCTCGTCTTGGCATTTCAGCTGGGCAAACAAAGGCTCCAGGGATCAACACCCCCCGCTTTCCCCACGGCCCCCTCCCCCTCTGTTCCCCTTCCCCCGAAACCAATCTGTCCCTCAACGTTGTGTGCACCGACCCTAGCCTCTTAATATCATCTAATCAAAACTTTTAGGCAGAACAGCGACTGGCTGTGGAAAGCAAATTGGGGGTTTTGTGTGCGGACAATCAAATCCACGCTGGCTGGCTTGTTGGCTGTGGGGAAGCTGGACTATGAGGCTAGTTAGGGATAAAAGTTGTGCCTACTATTCCACATAATCTACATCACACTTAAGGCTACTCTCCTTACTGACGCATCATATCAGGGAGAACTATCTGTGAGCCGGGAACATGTTGAATCTCTCCCAGCTTAGGAATAGTGATCAGCAGATAAAAATAAGAACTCGACGAGGTGAAACAGTAAGCCAGCTCTGACCACGATTCTTCTTGGACTGCAAAAATCGTCAGTAAAAAACATTCTTACTTTTTCCTTCTTACTGGGATAATGTAAACCCATCAACGAGGAATGTATTTCATATTTAACTCCAGCGAATGCTATATTATTTTATTAAGCTGAAGAGAGGCAGGCTTAGGTTGAAGTTACAACTGATCTCCATCCGTCGTTATTACTTAATTCTCAAAAACGTCGTTCAGTTTAGAATGGTCCCTACGAGCTGAAGGCGTTCCTGGCACTCGCAGATCCGTCAGCCAGTCAGTCAGCCTATCTCTCTCTCTCTCTTTCACAAACTGCACATACATTCCCCCCTCCAGCCTCCCATGACCCAGCCTCCTACGCCCCTTGACACACCCACACTCCTTCACCCACCACATCAGATTATCCTCCCCCTCCTCTCTCTCTCTCTCTCTCTCTCTCACACACACACACACACACACACACACACACACACACACACACACACACACACACACACGCACACGCACACGCACACGCACGCACGCACGCACGCACGCACGCACGCACACACACACACACACACACACACACACACACACACACACACACACACACACACACACACACACACACACACACACACACACACACAGGGACTCTTGTCAGGTTGTCGGGATAGATTCCCAAAATATTCAGGTGGGGTGAGGTCGTGTCCCAGAGGTGAAGGGGGTGAGGGGGAGGGTGGAAAAGATGAGAGGAGGAGGAAGAAGAGGAAGAGAAAGGAAAGGAAGAAGAAGACAAAGGAGAGGAAGAGGAAGACAAAGGAGAGGAGGAGGAAGACAATGGATAGGAGAAAGAAAGATAAGAAGACAGAGGGGAAGAGGAAGAGAGAGGGGAAATAAGGGCTGGGAGAGGTGAGTGGGGAAGGATGTGAGGAGGGAAGAGGCATAAAGGGAAAGGGTGAAAGGAGAGTGGAAAAGGGGAGAAAGGGAGAGAGGTAACGGGGAATTGGGGGAAGAGAAGATGAGAAGAGGGTGAGAGAGGAGGGACAAGGGAGGGAAAGATGAAAGGAAGAAGGGAAGGTGCTTAAAGGAGGGAGAACAGAGAAAAAGGGAAGAAGGAAGATTTAAATGGGAAGGAAATATGAAGGGTAAGTGGGAGGAAAATGAATAAGAGTGGGGAAGGTGTGAGAGGCGGAGTGGAGGAGATGAAGTAAAAGAGAAAGGGGATGGAAGAGGTGAAAGAGGGGGGAAGAAGTGAGTGGACGAAAGGAGAGGGAGGGGGGTAAGAGAGCGAGGGAAATGTGAGAGAGGAGGGAAAAGCGAATGGGAGGGAGAGGAAGAGGAGGGAGGGAGAGGAAGAGGAGGGAAGGAGAGAAAGAAGGGGGGGTGGGGGTGAGACAGAGCCTAAATAAAAAAAACTGAGAGAATAAAGCCAAAGGAGACAGAAAATATGCGAACAATATTACTTCTTTCGGTATAAGAATGATGGAATCATATTGCAGAAAGTGTTAGAGGTTCTTCTTCTTCTTATTATTATTATTATTATTATTATTGTTATTATTATTGTTATTATTATTATTATTATTATTATTATTATTATTATTATTATTATTATTATTACAGTATTTCTGATTCATTAAATATCGGTTCGAAGAATCTCTCCTGAAATAAATAAACTTATAAACGTCCAGCGATAGTAAGAATCATCATCATCATCATCATCACAGTAGGTACAAAATGTTATATTCCATGTTCTTATACCGAAGGAGTTAACCACCTTCAGCTCGAGGACACCATTTTTAGTTCAATCTTCCCACCCCAGACGATTTCTTTCACCTAAGGAAACTGTTCTTGTATTGGGAGGAGTTAATGTGAGAAATATATAACTCCTCCAGACCTCCACTTCGAAATATCTCTCCTTCCCTGAAATGAAAAACTTCCTACGGTAACAAGAATATATATACAAAAGACGCAATAGAAGTGAAGTAGTTAACCCATTATCCACAAAAGAATTATGATACTACATCACCACACATCGCGTCGGGCAAGGAGACTGGAAGAGAAAAATGAAGCACATGGTTGTAGCTGACATATGACGACTGATTTCGAATTTAATTAGTGTAGGCGATTAGTGGGGCGGAGTCGTGCAGAGACCGAATACACCTAAACCATCTTGCAAGCCATAAATGAACAACACTGACACGCAAAATTCGAACTAATTAGCGGGTACACTGACGTTCCACTGAGGTTCAAAACTTGCCATGTTCCTTCACAACTACAATGCATCATTGAACCAAGATTAACGGGATACCTCTTTCGCTGATTATTACGTGCTTTATTTTATTATTTCCCGCCCCCCCTACCGATCTTAGTTTGCTCAGGAAAGATCACAGCAGTAGGTATAATACTGTCTCTTCAGCTTTAAATAAAATACTAACTACGAATTTTGCACTTTCTTTTTGGTCGACTCCACACGATTTGTTCACCAAAGTATCCCACGGCCCAAGGATAAAGAGAATTAAGTAGTATGGAGAGTTGGGTTGTATGATACAGAAGGAAAAGAAATAATAATAGACCCCTAGTAATTACATTATCTAATTATAAACGTATATAAAAATTGTGAAAGAAAAGAGGGGGAGGAAAGGATTCAAACCGGTGAAATTATTGTGTAAAAGAGCCCGCTGGGAAGACACTCAAGAGCCAGCTGACTCCTGCCTGCCTGCCTGCTTCCTGCGACCCTCTGACCCCTCAAAGGTTAGTGGTTGCAGCTGCGATTAAGCGTTCACGTTCCATCCCCCTCCTGCCCGTTCACTGTCTTTCCCTGCCCCTTCCCCGTCTTGCCTCTCCATTCCCCTCTCATCTTTTCCTTCACCCACTCTGTCCCTTTACATAATCCTCATCCTGGCTCATCCTTATCTTATCTACTTTCACTCTGCCTCAACCTCTCACAGTTATTCTTGTCTTGCTTTACCCAGACCTCTCACACCTGATCATTCCTCACTTTTCCTCCTAATCGTACCCTTCCTCAGTGTTTCCCCAGTCTACCCCCCCCCAGCGTCCCCTCCCTATGTTTCCCCCCCCCCAGCCTTGCCTCCCTTGCCACTCACTCACCTTCGCCCTTCCTCTCCCCCTTGTTTGCCTCGCTCACTCCTCCCTGTAACCCTGCCCTTTCCAGTTCTCCCTCACCTTGTCCTTCTAATATTCTGTCCTTCACCTTGATTATCACCCCTCCACTCACCCTATCCTTTCGTCACCCTGCCCCTCATCCCCTAATCCCTCTTCTACCTAACCCACCCCACTCCATCCACCCCCCCCTCTCACCCTATCCTCACACCACCGTCTCTCCCCCATCTTACACCAATCCTATCCCTCACCTTTCCCCTCACCCAACCCGTTCCTCAAGCTACTTCTTCCTTACACTGCCCCTCACTCTTACCTCATCTCTTAACCTACACTTCCCTCACCTTCCCTTTCATCCACCCCTGCCTCTCTCTCCTTTCAGTTCTCCTGTACACATCTCTCTGCCCATCTCCTTACTCTTTCCCTTACTTTTCCCCTTCCTATCTCTGTTTCGCCCCCTAACCCTCCCTCACCCTCACCCTTCCCCTCTCTCACCTCTTCTCTCATTTGTTCGCCCCTCACTCCACCCTTTCCCTCTCTCATAATTACTTCTTACCTACTCCTAACCCTACCCCCTCCCTCACCATACTCCATCACCCTTTCCCACTCTCTTCCTCGCTTTTCTTCTCTTTAACCAACTCTTCCCGTATCCATCCCATCCCAGCATTTCCCCTCTCACTCCAGCCCCCTTCCCCACCTCTCCCACCCACTCCACCCACACAAACTGGGGGTGGCCAGGGAAGAAGGGGAACGTGAGTGTAAATTAACCCAAACAGGCTTTCCTCGATCTAGGATGAGTTATAGAGCAAAGGTTAATCTCAACTTAATTCTCAACCCTCGCTAATAGACATTAATTTTGTCAAGGTGCAACTTATGGACTTGGGCTTCTGTGAGATTACTCGCGTATTTAGGCTCCAGAAAATTATAATTCGTTGACTTTATGTTCGTTAAAATTGATGAAGCTCGTAATTGTTTTTATACCTAATGATTTATGAAAGTCTTTTCTATTCACCATGTTAATAAATTCTGACTTAATAAATATAGTTAATAAATTTGTTAACTATATATGTTAAGAGTTATATGATACTTTTTATACTAACGAATTATGTTGTTCTTTACATTTATGGGGGTGTAAATCTTGACTTTTATGTTTATGTTGGTTATATCTTGACTACATATGTGGAGTTAATAATTGTTGTCTGTATGTCTGTTAAGCTACTAGGTGTTGATTTCATATTTACTGTGGTAGTACATGGTGGTATCAGATATAATGTCTTTAAATTCACTTAATTATAAAGGACTGTATGTATACCTACTGAATTATTAAGTGCTGTCTCCGTACATATCAAACGTTGTCTTAACATTTGTTCAATTAGAAAGTCTGTCTTTATATTTACTAAGACCTTTAGTTGCCTGTACACCAGTTCAGTCCATTAGCTTCCAGGGTTCCTGTGTGAGGGATTGTGCTGGAAGGGATCCAAGCGTACTGCCCTCCGCCTATCGGCTCTTAGTCGCTAAGCTCATTAGGTTCCTATCCCGGGGAACACTGGGCGCAAATGGGCTGTGAGGGCATCTGTTTACTTTTATTCTTGACATCTCCCAAACACTTCATTCAGTTCAGGAAGCCTTTCTTACTGAAGGGGGGAGGAGGTACAATATCTAACCTCTCCAGATAAAAAAGTTATCCCTTTCGTCTAAAGCACAGGCATCTTACCCAAGGGTTTAAGTTTCTCAGGTAACCAACAGTCATTAACAAATACATTACAGAGGTTTCCCTTAAGTTGAATAAAATGGCCTGGTGGTAACAAGTATAAATGAGGAAATCGAACTGAAGGAACATAGTGACAACGAAAACATCCTACCAAAACGTTTGATATACAAAGCCCAAAGTTCAAGCATTAAAACGGAAAGCCCAAAGTTGTGCATGAAAACGGGAAGCCCAACGTCAAGCATTAAAACGGAAAGCCAAACGTTGGGCATTAAAACGGAAAAGGCCAAAATCAAGCATTAAAACAGAAAGCCCAAAGTTGAGCATTAAAACGGAAAGCCTAAAGTAAGCATAAAAATGTATTATTCCCCTGTAATGAAGCAAGGAAAAAGAACAGCATTCTCAGGTACATATTTACAGGTATGCAAATTATCATAAATCTTTTGCACATACGTAGCTTGTCTGTCGGCGTTGGTCACATCAGAAAAATGGATTCTGATACCAATTACTTTTAAATGTCATCCATCTTTGACCCCAGTTATACCTGAAGATCCATTATATTTATGCGTAATCATAGGGGAATAACGTGTAATCCCATTTTCATTTTCGAAGTTATGCTTTTTGTCGGAAATATATTATAAAAGTCTATAGTCTGAGACCATAATTAAATATAAAATTCTCCCATATCTGACCCTAACCATACTAACGGTTCTCATCTATGACCCTCAGTAAATCTGAAGATGCATTATATCTGACTGCAGCAATATTTAATGGAATCTAAAACCTGGCATCATCAAAATTGTAAGGCTTAATCTCCTACCATACCAAACTGAAGCCTATCTTTTCTTTCTGCCTCATCATATTAATTTAAAGCTCCCTCACGTCTGACCTTAATTACATGTAGAGTCTGATTATATTTGACCTCATTCATGATTAAAATTCTCTTATCCTTTAAACCCACTATTCTCAATCATCTTATCGCTGACCCCAATCACATTTAAAGGTCTCTAATCTCTAAATCATATTACATTAAAAATTTCATAATATTTGACCTGATGTTTAATTCTTCTAAGTGCGTCTTTCTTGTGCATTCTTGTCTTCTTGGGATATGTCTTGATTTAGAGTAATTAAGGACCATATCCTTCAGGTGAGCTCCAGTCAGAGAGAAAACTGTGTGTGTGTGTGTGTGTGTGTGTGTGTGTGTGTGTGTGTGTGTGTGTGTTTGAGAGTGTGTGTGTGTGTGTGTGTGTGTGTGTGTGTTTAAGAGAGAGAGAGAGAGAGAGAGAGAGAGAGAGAGAGAGAGAGAGAGAGAAACAAGTGACTCCTATGCTGAGGAAAGATGGAGTGACGCAGCAACTTCACAAACTCAGCAGCCACTTCGTAAAGAGAAGACGAATCATTACTTCGACTGGTAGCTTGACTTTCCAATACGCTTAACAAAAAACAAAAAGAGAAAAAACGTCGAAACCGCAGAGGACGTAAAATGAAGGAAGACGCCACAGAGGAAGAAACCACGGAGGAAAAATGGATGGATTAGGATTAAGAACAAAGGAAGAAAAGGCCGCAGAGAGATAGATAGATAGATAGATAGATAGATAGAAAGAGAGAGAGAGAGAGAGAGAGAGAGAGAGAGAGAGAGAGAGAGAGAGAGAGAGAGAGCGAAATATCACTCCCAAAAGAGAAGCAATTTTATTACTTTAATTGATACTTTCCATTCTAATATGCTTAATTACCCTCTCCGTCCAATTAATCGGCCATGAGTCAATTATCGAGCGTGGGATTATCTCTGGGGGGGCAGGAGGGGGCGGCAGTCCCCATCAGGGTTTTCGCGAGAGACAGATTAATGCAAATATGTTAATCCTTCTTAGAGGCTAAAAGTATTTACACTTTTCTCAGTAGGGGAAAAAAAAATTATAATTGCGTTAATTGTGGGAGTAATATCTGGTAAAGAATTTCTAACCTTTAAATAACAATAACAACAGTACTACTACTATTACTACTAGTACTACTTCTGCTGCTGCTGCTGCTGCTACTACTACTACTACTAAATAATGATAATAATAATAATAATAATAATAACAACAAACTGCATCACTACGAGATGTATTCTTATCATGACTTCTTATCATGACAATCTGTCTGACTGTAACATGAAAAAAAAAAAAAAAGGATGATAGGGATACCATCACTGCCTGAGGTACGAAACTCAATAAATCTTCGCTAGGAAAAGTCTCCCCCCCAAAAAAAAGAAAAAAAAAAGTCTAATGGTAACATCAATACAACAAAAAAAGACATCTTGTAAGACTACGAGAAATTTTCCACATCTCGCCAAGAGAAGATGAAGGGAAAGAAAGACCATCAGGGCTATGATAGTTCAGTGACCTTTTCTGTAATAAATCTTTTATTATTCATTAACACAGTCTTGAGGTTATCATTGTCAAGAATCAATTCGCGACATTTCCCTTTTGTGAGAAGCCACGAACTATTAGTGGAAAACTCACTGTGTATCGCTCAGTTAACCGTTTCTCTCTCCATTTCGGAGTATACTTTTCAGAACATTCGTCGCTTTCAGGGGTGACCGATTTAATGCACGTCACTAAGTGCTCTACTGAGCGATACAATTGTTTCTTTATTGTTCGCCCCTGCTTGCCTCAACCGTTAGCCACGCCTTCTTCCGGTGGCTTGTGCGTCCTGCCTATACATCATTTGAATTCAGTCGCGTGTTTGTTGTGACGGAGAAAGGTCCTGTGCTCAAGAAGTGTGAGAGGTCAGCTAGCACCCAAGCTCCACTAGTACAGTTGGCCAGTACTCCCACCCCCGGGTGATACACAGCATTCATCGACCGGTATTTCCTTTTTGTAACCCTAGTCTTAAGAGTTTAATTAAGGTGTTTTTCCTAGGCGTAAGTATTTAGCTATTGCGTGAGTGAGTGAGTGCGGTCTCATTGATTTGATTTGAAATGTAACGTTAAATTTATTTTTGTAATCAATAAATTTAACAGTTCTTTTTCTTGAGCTTAATGTAAAGTAAACTCTTGTTTCATTTCTCCATAATTAAGCTTATTTCCCACATAGCTCCTAGCTTGCATAGACGTTTTACTATTCATAACTGGTACTTAGACCAGTCTTGTTGTATTAACTTAAAATCCGTTGTGCCACCTAGGAGTTAATGCATCAGCAAGGACCTGATATTATTATTAGTATAAGTTATTTATTGTCAGGGGTGAAGTAACTTTCTCCAGAGGCTAACAGTACTAATTCAGCATTTGTGAGTAATTAGTCTCTGCTGTGTACTGTTGAGAAAGTTTATAAATTCTCGTTCTTAGAGAATCGTGCACAAGCCAGCGTAAAGTAATCGTTGCTTGATGTAGCAAGACAATCATTGTCTCTGCTCTTCAATATTATTGAATATTATTGTCAATTAAATAATATTTAAGCATTTATTTTAAAAACACCGTGATATTATAAAAACCCCGTGACAATCATAAAATTAAACTAAAAAGATGTCATTACACTCGAAAGGTTGTAGGAGATTGCCCAGAGACACTTCTTTCGGCTGAATAAAATTGTCTGGGATCAAAAACAATATAAATCAATTAGACATCATCGTTTGTAATAGCGTTAAGTATTTCCCTTACCTCCTTAGATGAAAGTAATAAATAAAGAAGAAAAAGGTAGTAATAATGTATATATAAAAAAAAAAAAAAAAGATGACAGAAGAATGCAGTCACGGATGGTGGTAGAAAGTCCAGTAACCCCATCAATACGAGAAGTCAGCCCTAGGCTTCATAAAATCGTCTAGCCATAGCTGAATAAAATAGACTGGCAGGGACCACAATAAGCAGCCTAGGTGGATGTTTTGTCTTCCAGAGGGTTACGATCAAGATTCACCCATTTAGTACAAGAAGCCTTTCCTAAAAAAAAAAAAAAAAAAAAAAAAAAAAAAAAGTGTGTCAGAATTCAGAATCCAATGCGGAAAATCTCTATCAGATTAAATAAAAGGTAAAAACAAGCGAAAACGTAAATGAAACAGAAAAATACCCACATCGTTGTTGGCAGTGAAGGTAAGAAGCTCCATTACAGGCGAACGTGGCCGGACCCAAACGTTGATGATAATGTCAGAAGGCACAAAAATTCAGAGTTTAGCAATATAATGTGGTGGGAATAAAACCCGCCCCCTCCGCCTCCACCCCCCTCATCGTCGGCGTGACCACCATCGTGCTTGTCAACAGCCTGCCTCCCCTCTCATTACCTTTGCCTGGGTATTAAAGTTACCGTGAGAGCTTGAGTTTAAGGTATTCCAAGTTTCTATTCCGACTGCTGTTGCTGCTGCGTGGAATTCATGGTGTAAAGACAGAGTTTTGGTAGGAAGTCTGGATCTGCTCATCCCCCCCCCCTCCTCTCATGTTTCTTGGCCTACTCATTCCCCCTCCCACTTGTTTTTATCATCGCCCACCCATCTTTCCTACCACTTTCTAGTCTAAAGCTCCTTTCACACAATATCCTCTGTCACCTTTCCTACTATCACTGTGCCACCTCCCACACACTTTCTCTTACGCTCCTTCACACACCACCCAGTCCCCCTTTCCTCCTATAAACTCCAAGAATCTCCTTCACCTCTTCTAAATACCTGCTCTTGCCTCCCACCTACACTTTGCTCAACTCTTCCTCACACATTCTTTCCATCCATCCATCATATTCCCATACACACTATCCCGTTCCTCTATCCTCCTCCAACCCCACGCATGTATAAAAAGTACACTCACCCATACATACTAATCTTGCCTCCCTCGTATGCTCTTTTCATAATACCTGTTTAACATCATAATGTCTAAATTTATACTACAGAAAATTCCCTCACGCTTTCTTCCATCACATATAAACACGCAATCCTTCACTCGCTCTGTTTCTGTGTGTCTGTCTCTGTTTCCCTCCCTCCCCTCCCACCTTCCCTCCCTCCCTCCCTCCCTCTATCCACTTTCAATTCAGCCATCGTGGAACTAGTGGGAAAGACAATGCTGACAGAGAAGAAGTATAGGGGAACTGAGTGAGGGAAAGGCCACATATTTAAACATCCTTCCCGTCCCTATTCGCACTCCCCATTCCCCTCCCTCTTCCCTACAACCTCTCCCCGCCCCTCCCCTCTCTTCCTCTACCTCCGCCTCCCCTCCTCTCTCCCCTCCCCTCGCCCTTTGAATCAATTCCACATTGCTCTTTCACCTCTCAACAAACACATTTACAGTATATGCTATTCAACACCTCTTCCCCTTACACAGTCTTCCTGAATTCTCTCTCTCCCTCTCTCTCTCTCTCTCTCTCTCTCACACACACACACACACACACACACACACACACACACACACACACAAACACACACACACAACAACAACAACGAACAACACATCCGTCCATTCTTCCACCCATCCACTCACATACTTAAGCACCCAGCCACTTTCTGATCCAATCATCCATTATTCTATTCAGCTCTTTATTGTTCCTGCAAAACTCCTTCTGGTAACTGCATAATCATCCACTCTCTGGCTTATCCACACGATCTTCCACTTCTTCATTTCTTCATCTCACTAATTCATCTTTCCACCTCTTCGCTCATGGGTTTTTCTCTTCATCATCGTCTATATCCACTTACTTTAACACCCCATTCATTCTCTAATCTTTTTTTCATCTTTTTCCAGTATTATAGAATCTCTCTCTCTCTCTCTCTCTCTCTCTCTCTCTCTCTCTCTCTCTCTCTCTCTCTCTCTCTCTAAACGACAAAAAATAAGGCATGGAAGTGAAGGAGTTAACCCAGCATCCACCACCAGCACCTAACCCAGCATCCATCCTTATCTATCCAATACGTCTGGCTTGTGTTCGGCCATACCCAATATGTCCATCGGTCCAGTATCCAACCAGCCAGTCAGCCCATCCTACCTGCGCTAAACAGGACCTGCTCGTAAGCCAATCCGCCTCTAAACACCACTCTGAAGTCTCGTTCTAGCCACCAAATACTGTTCTTAGTAGTTAATTTTTATCTAGGTAAAGGAGAAGTGAATATTATCTACCTTAAACAGTACATAGTGGTAAATAAAGCAGTCAGTAAAGTTATAACCAACCAATACAGCTCTCAGTAGTCAATCCCATCCAACCAAAGCAGTAGTGATTTCTTTCCACCTTCAACAGCATTTAAGACTCAATCCCATCCACTGAAAACTATTCTTAACGATAGGCAGTCAAATGAACACTCGTCAATTCTACCTACCTAAAACAAGAACTGCTCCCATCCATCTATTAACTCACATTCCCTTTAAACAAAAATCCAAAGTTAATCCTACAGCCCTTCAACAAAACTTTAGTCATGTGCAGTCAAAACAACGCTCCTACCAGTCCTACCAATCCAAACAGCAAGTGGTCAGCACTCAGCATCATCCCTGCCTGCACATCAAAACAGATTTAACAGTTACCGAGGAAGGGAAGGAGGAACACCTTTTGAAGGGTCAAGTCGCGAGGAGTAATATCTGTTTGTCCAGCACGCCTCTTTCATTATTATTATCTCGTGTGTGTGTGTGTGTGTGTGTGTGTGTGTGTGTGTGTGTGTGTGTGTGTGTGTGTGTGTGTGTGTGTGTGTGTGTGTGTGTGTGTGTGTGTGCGCGTGCGTGCGTGTGTGTGCGCGCGCGCGAGCGAACGTATGAAGAAATCCGCATGACCCCTGACCCCATTAAGAGTTAACGCCTGATGATGCGACCTCCTAAGCATGTCCAGGGGGGCATTAGGAGTGGGAATGGGGATGGGAGTGGGAGTGGGGGTGGGAGTGGGGGTGGGGGTAGAGGTGGTCGGATAGAGGGAAGTGGGAGGGAAGGAGGGGAGAGATGGGGGATGTGCGGGGTGCGAATGGATGCTTATTGGGAGTGGGGGTCGAGAGGAGTACAAAGGGTGTGTTAGGGATGCCAGTGGTGCGAGAGGGGAGTGGGAGGGAGAGAGGGGTGCGAGAGGGGAGTGGGAGGGAGATAGGGGTACGAGGGGGTAAGGGGACGAGAGAGGGGAGGTACGGGGGGGGGGGTAAATGAACCGGTCCGAGCCTTAACCAAAGTCATGGAGGGTGGGTGGGAATTCTAGTTATCTGGACGTGGCCGATGCTTCATAAGATTTTGCTTCGACTGGTCTGGTCATGTGTAGAAGGTGAAGCATGACTCGGCAAAGAAGGGTATGGATTTCTTCCCCTCTTCTTAACTCTTCTTTCTCGACTCCTTTTCTTTTTCATCTTATTCTTCCTCATCGACGTTTATTCTCTTCTACGTGTATACTCTTTTTCTTTTTCTTTCTCGACTTTTCGCTCTCATCTGCTTTACGCATCTTCATCGACTCTTATTCTCTTTTCTCGTGTACCTACTTGCTCTCCTTTTTTTAACACTTCCTTCTCAACTCTTCTTATGTGTTGTCTTCTTAAAATTTCTTTCTCGATTCTTACTCTCTTTCCTGTTCACAAGAATTCTGCTTCTCGCCTCTCTTTCCGTGTTCTTTCCTTGCTCATCTCTGCTCGTGTCCTCTTCCCTCACTTCCCTTCCTTGGAGCTCTTCTTTTTCCACCCACTTGTCTTTTCTCCCAGCCTCTAATATCTCCTCTCCTTGTATCCTCTCTTCCCTTCTTCTGTTCTCCTCTCCCTGCATTTGCCAGCTCCCCTCCTCCTATCATTTTTCATCCACTACACCACCCTCCTCTGCCCGCATTCTCTCATCTGATCTTCCCGCTCCTCTTCTCTCCTCTCCTCTTTCCAGTCAGTTTCCATCCTCTCCACTCCACTGCTCTCCCATACCCTCCTATCCCTACCTCTTTCCTGTTGACCGTAACGGAACTCACCTCGTCTGCGAAACAAGGAAAAGGTTAATTTGTCCCTAAATGGCTTTCCGGTGAGATGAAATCCATAGTCCTCACAGTGTAAAGCTGGGGGAAAGAGGGGAATGAGGGGGGATAGAGTTGGCTGGTGAGAGAGAGAGAGAGAGAGAGAGAGAGAGAGAAGTGAAATAGGAGGGACAGGGAGGAGGGGAGAAAGACAGGGCTCAGGAGGGAGAGGGGGCAACTAGGAAGGGGAGGGAGAGAGGGCAACTAGGAAGGGGAGAGAGAAGAGGAGATGGGAAGAGAGGGTTCAGAAGGAGGAGGGGGCTATGGGAGGGGGTGAGAGAAGGGGGGTTTGGAGAGTAGGATGCTCCTGCGGGGGTTGGAATTATGGTCAGGTTGAGTTTAGTCGTCGTGAAGGATTTCATCTTGAGAATTAAGTCCCCCCACTCAGTACTTTGGGCCGTGTCTCGCTGCCTCTTATCTCAGCTGATCTCACCTCCTTCTCCTTCTGCTCCTCCTTCTCTTCTTTCTTCATTTCTTTTTCCAGCCACCATCTTCTCTTCTTTTTTTTCCTTCCACCTCTTCCGTCTTCTCTTCCTTCTTCCTCTTCCCCTACCTAAGTCCTTTCCTTTAACCCATCTCTCTCCCTTTTCTTTCCCCCCTTCCTCCTCTCCTTTTCTTCTCACCTTTATTTCCCCCCTCTTCTCCCTCGGCTCCCCCTCCCCCTTCCTTCTCCCTTCTCCTCTTCCTCCCCTCTTCTTCTTCTGGGTCTCTTCCCCTGCTTCTCCCTTTCTTTCTTCTCTTCCCCTTTCTCCATCCTCCCCTCCTCCATTTTTCCTTCCTCTTCCTCGCCTCTCCCCTCCTCCCCTTCACTCCTCTCCCCTCTCCTCTCCTGCTTCTTTTTCCCCTCCCCCTTCCTCCTGCTCCCCCATTTCCTGCCTTGCTTCGGATTTAAGTATATTTGGACATGGTCAATTTCGCCTGTGACAACTCTCAGCTTTCTTTTCTCTCATAAATTCTCTTCTCTCATAATTCTTTTGTCTCATAATTCTTTTCCCTGACCATTCTTTTCTACCCTTGTTTTTTCATTTATTTTTCCTGTTTTCTTTGTTCTACGATACTGCCTTGCTATAATGGGTCTCTTGGAAGGAACAGTTTGCGGGCTCATGGTCTTTGGTTCCTTCTTCCTAACATAAAAGAAAAAAAAATGCACCTGGATGTAGGATGGGTTAGGCGGTCTCCGTTCTTGCCTACGCCTCTCTCCTATCTCTGCAAGATGTGTTGGTGTGCAGCAGCCAGAGGTGAGCCTGTTAACCTCCATAGGAAAAGTTTGGTGAAGAAACTAAGAACAGCTACAAGGCTTCCTTAAATTAGCAAGCAGATAAATTACTCTTACTATATACGCTTATTCTCGCACATTCCTCTGAGCCATGACAACGTGGAGAGTAAATTACGCAACTGAGCTCAGCGAGGGAAGAATGAGGGATATTTACATGTGAGCTTCCGGGGAGTGGAGAAGCATTCTGACCTGTCCACACTTCCCCTCCATTAATCCCAGCCTTATACGGGAGATAGGGTACTTCTCCCTAACCCTTACCTGCACACACACGCACATGGGACACTCAGGAAAAGATATTTAGAAGGAATGGACTTTCAGAAAGGAAAGACAGCCGGTGAGAAGGGGCACTCAAATAAGAGGATCTCAGGTAAGATTAGGGAGAAAATGGATACTGGCCCCGTATTCCCTGCATGACGAATAAGCTAACCCAACCACCGAGATGGACACAATGGTTTGACTGGAATGGATGAGTTGTGGTACATGCTGCCTCTCATCCTGTATTCCCATTACTGAGAGGCAAGGTGAGGCAAGGTGAGGCAGGTAACGCAGGTAATACAATACTCTACACACCCTTCAGGACGGGGCTGGTGCTTTGAGTATACAGTAAACACACGGTAGGCTGACAATTCGGAGATTTCCACATTTTTCAGAGACGATGGAAATGTAAATGGTATGTAGGTGATCCTATAGACACACAATTAAAAGCAACCTAGACTTCAAATCACCAGAGTCATCTATGTAGCTTTTGGGAAACTACGGCACGAATGGAAAGACATGATTTTCCGATAATGCAGTGCTTTCTTGTCTTCATGAACGGCTCTGGTGTTTTTCGATTTTCCTGCAAGCACATGGTAAGGAAATAAAAAGTCATGTATACAGCTCTCAGAAACTTTGTCAGTGCTTTTGATAACCACGCAGGCACGCAGTAAGCCAGTAGTTCAGTGCTCACCACATATGAAACGCTTTTAGTGGTTTGAACATCTCACACACACGATGAGAAGTAAAACTATCCTTAGTAAAACTTCCAGGAACGAGTGAGTGCTTTCGGGTGTCAGGTAAGCACACTGTAAGATGTTAACGTAATTCTTCCCACATATATCAGGACCGATGGTGGTCTCTTTAGTGCCAGGCAAACACGAAAAAAAAAAAAAAAGTTTCAATATCCTCTACAAAATTTTCAAGAACGACTGAGTGCTTTCGAGTGTCACGCAAGCACACGACAAGACGATAATGTAATGCTTCCCACATATTTCAGGTACGACGCTGGTGGTTTTAGTGTCACGCGAACACGATAATTTGGTACTGCAATTCTCTACACACCTGTGAGGAACGATGAGATTGCTTTTGATTATCCCGCTAGCTAGCATACACCCGGAATTTAACGTTTTCCACACTCGTCAGGTACGATATTGATGGGTTTTAACTCACGGAAACTCGCTACAATCGGCTGATAGTCTTCAAAAGAGCGCTCAGAATCTGTCTGTATTTTTAAAATTTCCAGAACTTTCTGATAGTGAGGTGGAAGGGGGAGGTGGCGGGGGAGATCGAGGATGAGATGGAGGCGTGGGATGGATTGAGGTATGAGAGAGAGGGTGTGAGTTGGAGACAGGGCAGCCTGATGTCGGAGGACTGGAAGCTAAGAGATTAGTCTGTGGCCATCTCTTACGGGATTAAGGCCTCAGACTACAGACAGACATAACAGGAAACCATATCAATCCTCCACACTCCACTCAGGAATATTGCTAGTTCTTGTGACTCTTAACCTCAAAGTAATCCAATAACTGAGAAATTGTGTGAGTGCTCTCAAATCTCTTACACAGGTCTCAAGCCCGATATTTATACTTGCACGTGTGAGAGGGGAGAGGGATACGGAATAACACTAACTTCATCACTCTTCTCAAGCCTACTGTGTACCAGAGAACATAATTACCGAGTTAGTTTATGCTACATACGCTTATTTCCAAATTTCCGGAGAAGGATCTTGCTGAAAAGTTGGATGCATCTGATTGGTTACCTTAAAGAAGCAGTTTTCGTTTTCCTGTATATCACGTTTCTCAATTATTGCGGTATTACTGTTTCTAGAAGGAGAGGCGAAGTGTATCATTCCCATGCTTCTCCAGGCCCCAGATCCCAATACCCTCCCCAAAATCTCTCAGGATGTTAGAGCATTTTAATATCACGTAAACACAAGGATAGCAGTTAAGACAGTACTCTTCCCAGCTTCCAGGAACCGTGTGAGACTTTGTAATGATCTAGCAAACACTGTTTATTCATCTCTCTATTACTCAGCGCCAAATACTGTGAGGGGAAGTCTCGGGATAAGGGTCTACTAGCACTCATGTCCCTACCCAGACACGATTCTTCTTCCAACGACACACTCATCCCTCATAAACTCTCTTGCCTCATCTCTCCGGGTTGTACTTTTCCACTCCTCCCAACCGCCCCACTCGTAACTGCTGTCGTATGTGAGTGTTGTAGTTTTGAATATGGGTCTTACATGTTTAACAAATATTCCACAAGATTCATACACGTCATAAAAATGCCCCTGCTAATACCATCACACGCCAGTCCTGAATGATGTATGAACTTGGCATGGACGGTAATTATACAGTGCAAAAGAGGACATGTAGGAGGATTTTGGGCCTCAGAAACTGGACTGCGTAACCTATATCCCAAATCTGAAGAAAAAAAAAATGGAAATAAACTGGTAAGACAGAGATACCATAAAGCCTCATAAGCTTACGAAAATACTTACCTGTCATTCCAGTACTTTCTTATACAAGGGCTGGGAGTTCCACAAGGGCTTTTGTCTGCTCTACAGCGATACATTGCGAATTTCTCGGGTTCCGTGGGGGTCATGGCCTCCGCGGGGCTCGAGTACCTGCAAATATTGGTTGGTTCTCATCGGAGGGCCACAGAACCTACCCGACTCTGGCTCTGATCATTGGGTTATATTTTATTTTGGGTTAATGATATATCTGTGTGTTCTCTAGTGGTATATCACTCTCTCTCTCTCTCTCTCTCTCTCTCTCTCTCCAAAGCACTAACTGATGGCAACACACACATATAGAGAAAAAGAAAATAAAAAGAGATTAAAAGGAAAGCATAAAATAAAGCACAGTCTCTCTCCAGTGGTACAACCCGTTTTCCATGAGCGCATCCCGTTTTCATGCAATATAGCCCCAGTTTTGGCGGCTTGTAGTCGAAGTGTTAGAATTTTTACGAACACTAAACGGCGAGAGAACGATAAGCAGAACAGGCACAGGAGGAGACGAGAAAGTAAGGATGAAAGGAGAGGAGTAAAAAAGATAATTCTGAAGGCGTGTGAGAAGAATAAAACAACACACTTATAAAACTATAAATATATAATTAATAATAAATAATAATAATGATAATAATTATAATAATAATATTAATAATAATAATAATAATAATAATAATAATAATAATAGGAATATGAGAGAATAAAGGGGATGCAGTTAAGATAAGACAAGGGGACAGCTGAAAGTGCCTCGTGACTGGGGGTAAAATGCCACCCATTCTATAGCCTGACCCCAACCACTGCATAAAAGTACTAACATTATTACTGCCACAACCACCACGGCTACCACACCTCTGCCTACCACAGTCACGTCTACTACCACCACCACAACAACTACCACACGAAAGCCATCTCTCATACCTATAATCACCTACCTACCTACCACAACAACTACCACAACAACCACATACCTATAGCTACCTACCGATAATTCCCTATAACCATAACAACAACTACGACACCTGTTGGAGCCTTCTAGAACTATTACTACCAACAGTCAAGTCTGCCACCACAACTACAACCACAGCTACTACAACACCTACAGCTACCAGCCACACCTGTCATCTCTACTACTACTCTTCCACCAGTCAGCCACTACCGAATATCCA
The DNA here is from genome assembly GCF_032717465.1 of Coenobita brevimanus. Classification (NCBI taxonomy): domain Eukaryota; kingdom Metazoa; phylum Arthropoda; class Malacostraca; order Decapoda; family Coenobitidae; genus Coenobita; species Coenobita brevimanus. The sequence continues at coordinate 43,476,645 of NC_136977.1, read as the reverse complement.
TCCATCCATCATCCAATCCTGCGTTGCCCCATGAAGAGCGTAGGAGCCCGGGGCTAGGCAGTTGGTCCCGACATTTAAGATGAGAGTGACCAGCCTCACTCATCCCTGAGTGGCATTACATGAGCAATCAACTCCAACCACCCCTTGGATATAAACCTTCACCGGCTCAATCCGATTGGAGCGCAATAATTACCCACTAAACCACCAGGCGCCAATATTTGGTTATATGGTTACCATCCATATTACTAACATAATTATTGCTATAACCACCACGGCTACCACGCCTTTAACTACTTACTACTACCACAACCACCTACTCCCCTTTTCACCACAATCACCAATTACCACCACCATCACCACCACCACCACAACAACAGCATTCAGATATAAAACCATCATCAACTACAGTCATCTCAAATGCCACACCTACAACCAACATTACAGTTACCACATTTGCCACAACAACAGTTACTACAGTTACCACAACTGCAGCCACCATCATCACCATTTATATTCCCACTGCCAAAACAACCTAATATCTAACCCCCTTCCCACCACGACCACCACCAACCCCTCCCTCAGTCATAAAGCATAGAAGAATTAAGTCTACGGAAATATCACGCCACTTTTCAACACCATGTTCCGCGATTAATATTACTATATAGTATACTATTACTAAGATGGGATTAATCATGGTTAATATTTTGCTATGGAATTTTAAAACAGTGTTCATTAAATCTCCTATTGTTGTTTTTATAATGGAGTTAATAATCTAATGTATAATGCATGAAATTATCGTACGCACTGCAATATCAATTCCTCAGAGAGAGAGAGAGAGAGAGAGAGAGATGGGGGGTGAGAAGGCCAATAGCAGGTGCCCGCACGCGATCTCTTGCTAGATATTCATATGCAAATCAGCTGAGAAAGTCATAATTCCTATAGTGTGTGTGTGTGTGTGTGTGTGTGTGTGTGTGTGTGTGTGTGTGTGTGTGTGTGTGTGTGTGTGTGTGTGTAAGTCAATCTCCAAGTGTCTGTGCGTGTCAGAGCATTTATACTCGCATATGTCTCAGTGTACTCGTGTGTGTAAGACTCTGTGCGTGCTTGGGTGTTTGTGTGAGTACTTAAGCATGTGTGTTTGAGTGTACAAGATTAGGCATATGTGAGCATTCGTGTGTATAATTCCATGTGCGTGTTTGGGATTTTATGTGTGTGTGTGTGTGTGTGTGTGTGTGTGTGTGTGTGTGTGTGTGTGTGTGTGTGTGTGTGTAAGTGCCTGTGCGTGCTTGAGGACATGATTGTACTATGTATGTCTCTGTGTGCGTGTAATTGCCTGTGCATGCCGGGGTATTTTTGTGTGTGCACGTACGTAAGCCTGCTCGTGTGTTTAAGTGCCTCTGCGTGCCTCGGTATTTGTGTGTACTCATGTGTTTCAGTAAGCATATATATACATTAGCTATCTATCTATCTATCTATATCTATATATACAGTATCTATATATCTATATCTATATCTATCTATCTATCTATCTATCTCTCTCTCTCTCTCTCTCTCTCTCTCTCTCTCTCTCTCTCTCTCTCTCTCTCTCTCTCTCTCTCTCTCTCTCTCTCTCTATATATATATATATATATATCTATATATATATATATATATCTATCTATCTATCTATCTATCTATCTATCTATCTATCTATCTATATATATATATGTATATATATATATATATATATATATATATAAATATATATATATATGTGTGTGTGTGTGTGTGTGTGTGTGTGTGTGTGTGTGTGTGTGTGTGTGTGTGCTTGGACAGTTGTTAATGTGTATGTTTATGCATGTATGAGTATATGTGTGTGCCCGTGTGTAACTGTCTGTAGGCCTACGTGTTAACTGTATTAATTAATGTTTTATGTGTCTGCTTGACAGTATATGTGTGTGGCGGGAGATATGCAGGCATACGAGTATTTCCTTAACATTACTATTATACTGTTTATTTGCAAAAGCCTGTTGCTGTATTCTCGTAGACTTGACAGGCTTTCTATACTAGTTTTACTCTAACAAGGCCTAATATTGCCATCATCCCATCTCTGACGCTGCGTTTTAGCAACAGATTAACAATACAAAATTATTATTAGTCACAAAGTGGTGCTATAGGATGAATGCAGAACGGCAGTCTTGTCCTGTTCTCTCGCTGGACTTAATGAAATTGGCTACAAAAGGACGAAAATCTGAGCCAAGTTAAGATGAATGGATTACTGTACCGCTTCACTGGCGATATATTTTCCGTATGACATCTTAACCCCTTATCTATACTGTCTCTTATTTACGTGTGCTACCTGCAAATGATTTTATTTTTCAGTACAGAACCCCCAAGCGATGACTGGGTTATTGAAAGCTTTATCTAACCTTTCCAATTCTGAAAATATATCCGAAGCTAATAAACGATCTGAAGTGGCAAAAAAACATCAATAAATAAATAGATAAATGCATCCACGTAAGGAAGGGGTAAAATTCCTCCAATATATTATCCACATCCTCTTGATACAGACAGACAACAGAAGTAACAGCAGACTATCAGCGTTTCACAACAAGAAATTAACCATATTCTATTTTACTTTAATTTGGCCTAAAATTGCCACCGCTCAATCTCGGATATAGAGCTGTAACAATAGATAAACAGTTGAGTATGATTCCAGTCACGAAGTGTTATGGAAAGGATATAGAGCCATAGTACTGTTTTTTCTGCCTCTGGCCTAAGTGAAATAAGCCACAAAAGGAAGAACATCTGGGTCAGGTTAGGGTGAGAAGGGTATAGTTTAGGAAAAGGTGCTATAGAGTCTTCCAGGATGACGGGAAGACTATCTTATTATGCATACTGAAACCTTATTACTATATTGCATGGTATTTATGGATCTTTAATATCGGCATTATTTGCGTGAATAGCTACTGGAGAATATCGACGCCCGACAAGCGGAAATAAAGTAATTTAACCCCTTCACTACAAGGTCACTTTTATTTTTATTCATCATATTTCCGGAAGTTATTAAGTTCAGGGGAGACTTTTGGAGATGGAGGGACTAGATGTAGCCTTCATTAATTTCTTCACCAATAAAAGGCTCTCTAAAGCACAATAAAATAACCTTATAACAGCAAAAATAAAGCACAAAAAGCATACTATATATATATATATATATATATATATATATATATATATATATATATATATATATATATATTCTTTTTTATGCGTCCGACTCTGGACAAAGGCGTCAGGGCCTATATCTCGGGAGCAGTAGCCTATCCCAAGGCCCAGTAGTCCTCCTACACCTCCACATGTCACCACTTCGGCACATCCACCGTCCATATTGAATACATGCTAGGGCTGTCTCATACAGGACTGGTGTATTGGTATTAGCGGGGGTATTTTTACGACATGTCGGCGGGTCATCTGCTAGATCAGGAAAGTCTGCTTTTATGAAATTCAAATCCTTAAACTGCCCCAGCCGGGATTCGAACCTGGGTCCATCAGGACTGCAGGCCGCCTCTCTACCGATTCAGCCACCGCCTCCCCCAAACGAGAGGTGCAAGACATTCGCCAAACTTTCGAAAAACAGACTCGAGGACTAAAGACTTAAGGAGAATCCAATACCATAAGGAGGACTCTATTTTGCCCAGGTGGTTGTGAAAGGCGGGAGTGCATGTGAGCTTGCTTGTGAATAATATGTTAATTGAGTGTACCGTCAGCTTAGCAGATGCGCAGGTGTCAGCAAGGGACTGTGTGTGTGTGTGTGTGTGTGTGTGTGTGTGTGTGTGTGTGTGTGTGTGTGTGTGTGTGTGTGTGTGTGTGTGTGCGTGTTTGACTAAGGGATCTTGAAGGTGGATGTGCGTGTACGTCTATGCATTTGAGGGCGTGTGTGTGTGAGTTGAGAGAGTGCATGTGTGTGGATGTTGCGTGCGAGGGACTGGTATCTGTGTGTGCATGTCAGCTACTCATCCGCCCCTCACTCATCATGCCCCATATATTTTTCCTCCCCCCTCCCCCACCCTGAGGAGGTCGGGGTGCTGACTGCGGTAATGTGCGGGTGCTGGCGCGGCTCCGAGGGGGCAAAGGATATGCCGGCATGAGGGCTGGGGGTAAGGCACATATTTTGAGGTAGACGCAGAGTAGGAGAGGAAGGAGAAGGTGCAATAATAAACACACATGGGCACCACGGACGCCCGCGCACACGCACACGCACACGCACGCACGCCCACACGCACACGCACACGCACGCACGCACGCACGCACGCGCGCGCGCGCACACACACACATACACACACACACACACACACACACACACACACACACACACACACACACACACACACAAAGAGAGAGAGAGAGAGAGAGAGAGAGATAAGCAGCTGATGAATATAATCTCCTCATCCTCTCTCTAAAGAAGCCTTGAGGGAGACCACTTAGCACGCGAGAAGGGTGAGAGGTAAAACAGACCCCAGGCAGCACATCCATTACCACTTCACCTGTCCCGTCACTCCAACACCTGGTTAAGAAAGAGGAGGAGGAGGCAGGAGACGGGGAAGACGGTGGAGGAAAAAAGGATGGAAGTGAGGATTAAAAAGGAGAGAGATGATAGTTGAAGATGGGGGGAGAGAGGAGAAAAAAAAGGGGAAGGAACGAGGGAAGAGAGGAGAAGGACGGGAGAAGAGCGGGAAAGACGAGGAGACGATTCGGAAAAGGAGGGAGAAGGAAGGAAGACGAGAGGAAGAAGGGGGAAAGGATGGAAAATGAGAAAGGGAAGGGGAGGACAAGCATAAACCCTGGCACAGAAACGTCATGAAAGAGAGGAGGATTTTGAAGAAGGAGAAAGAAAAGAGGAAGGAACGAAGGAAACAAGGAGGAGGATGGAAAAGATGGGGAATGGGAGTGTGGGGAAGGAAGAAACGGAGGGTGGGGGGAGCAGGGAGAGGGAAGAAAGGAGAGAAGGAAGGGTGAGGAGGGGGGAAGTGGTGGACAGGGATAAGAGGGGTAAGGGGAAGGAAAAAGAAACAGAGGATGGGGGAGGGCAGAAAAGAGGAGGAAGGGAGGATTGAAAGAGGGAGGAAGAAAGGGCAGGAAGAGTGAGGAGGGGAAGAATGGAGGAGAGGGGGGAATGGAAGTGTGGGGAAGGAAGAAGAAACAGAGGACGGAGAAATGCAGAAAAAGGGAGTTGGGGAGGGGAGGGGAGGAAGAGTGAGGCGGGGTTAAATATGAGGAGAGGCAGAGGGGCATAGTACCCTGACATACAATCACCATTACGTACACCAGTCATTTTCCAGGAGAGGGGTGAGGTTGATGCCAGGCTGGACGTCACCGGGAAGAGTCCGAGGCACGACATTGATGAGATACAATGACGATAGGGACGGGAGGTGACGGGGAAAAGCATAACGGTGGAAAGCTTAACAAAGTATACGGTGTGTGCGATGCCTGGATAGGATAAGAGACGAAGTTGAGGGGGTTGGATAGATAGACAGACGGGAGGAATGAGGAGATTGACAGTGAACACGAGATAAGATGACGGTAAGGATGGGAGGTGACGGGAAAATGCACAGCGGTAAAAAGCATGACAAACACGATGTAGCATTCAGAAAGTGCAACATCCTCGCCGTACAAAATAGGTCAAAGGGCAGAATGCTTGACTTTGCCCTGTGACCTTGAGATCTGACCGCCTATTCTTAAAATCGAATAGCTTCATCTTTGCCTGACCCACAACAATTCCATTAAGTCAGGTCTACAGCGCATCAAATGAGTTGACCTTGTCCCAAGATTGTGTTTACTCTAATATCCACTTTCATGTTACTGATACACATGTCGATACCAAAAATGATAACATGCAAGTGATTGTTATGGGAAATGTGCTGATTAAATCGCTAAGAAGTGCTGAAAGGAGACTCCTGTGGTAACAAGAACACAACTATGGGCCTTATCCTTGTCAGCACTGCTTTTCTAGCACCTCCTCCTCGACGATTTATTTTGCCTATTACATATCATTACCTGCTCTATTATGTTCCTTTATGTCTACACAGTTTGCATACATAAAATCCATTTAAGAATATATTAACAACTAGTAAGGAAGAGATATCACTAAGTCTCTTACGCTAACAATATTATTTCAGATGGAGTGGGGGCAGGATGGCAAGGTAAAAAGGATGTTTGAGGCTCTCGCTACTACTAAAAGGACGTACGTGAGGTGCAGTAAAGGACGAAAGGCTCTTGTGTAGACGATAAACCAGGTAAGTATTACCCCAGACACACACATTCCTCACCGTATCTTGCCAGTCTATTTGTGCTGAAGGGCCTCTCCTATCACATCTCATACATATCACACAGCCTGTTTTCTTCATTCATGACATACCAGCGCTTCTAACTCTCATACCATCTGCTAACACATCTCATACCACCAATTCCTTACTTCACATTCCTAGTCTGTCCATGTGTAAGGGCCTCTCACGTCACATCTCCGTACTCATGTAGCAGTTTTCATAATAAACACTCACACCACCTATATCATCTGCTTACATACCTAATTGCAGACATTCCTAACCTCACAATCTGAATACCTTTACGTAGAAAGCCCTCTCATATCACCTCTAGTCTTCCAAACCTGCCTACCTAACATACACTTACTTTAAGACTTACACAACACAAACGCCTTACAGTACACATTCCTTATCTCTCAGTCCCTCTATGTGGGGTCCCTCACAAAGGTAATAATAATAATAACAACAACAGCAACGCCACAACAATAAAAACAACAGGCTCAGTCACATCTGCCTTCATTACATACCAACACTTCTTAATTTTATTCCTTCTTCTCAAAAACCAAGCGGCACACTTTCTTATTCTTACATACCTAACCTGTCGACGTAGAAGGAACTCTAATACCAGATCTAATACTCGTTCCTGCGGAAACAGGGACCACATCAAGAACAAGAACACTCATTCAGCCATACCACCGTCGTAACATACCATCTGCCTGAACATCTAAGGGCAAACATTCCACACCTCATACTCTTAGCCCGTCCATAAAGAAGGAAACCTCGCAACACAGTAACAAACTCATGCACACTACCCTCATGACATTCCAGCAATTCTAACCTTCACACCATCACACCATCTGCTTACTCATCTGATAACTGGCATTCCTCACTTCACATTCTTATCCAGGCCACGTAGAAGGGTCTCTCATACTACTTCCAGTCACCAATGCTTGCCCTCATAACATGCCAAAGCTTTCAAAACTCATACCAACTGCTTACACATCTGACATAGACGTTCTTAGAATTTCTCACTTCACATTCCCTCCCTGCCCATGTAGAAAGGCCTCACATATCTCACACATATCTGCCTTCATAACATCTCTCGTTTCGAAAACTCATACCATCTGCTTATTCACCTTAAACCACATATTCCGTACCTTATAATCTAAGTTTGCCCAAGTCGAATGGCCTCTCACACAACATCTCATCCTCACCGACAAAGTCTTATACTCGTCTTCATAAAATGTCATGACTTTTCTCATACTTATTGTTTACATCTCTCTCATAATACACACTTCTCACCTCACATTCCCATCCTGCCCACAGTATGACGCTTGAAGGAAGTTGGGATCAGTAGTCTGTTGGTGTGCTGCAGGTGGGTTATTAGAAGTCGGTAACGGGCTTCCTAGTTTTTGTTAGAGCTGGATGCGTAAAATAATATTCCCATGTCCTCACTGACACACATGAACACCTGAACATATCCACTCTTACACACATCCACAAATGCGTACAATCATAACTGCACACACACACACACACACACACACACACACACACACACACACACACACACACACACACACACACACACACACCAATGCACATCCACACCTGCAAACACCTGCAACAGCACACACCTACACCTGCAAACATCACTACCTGCACACGTACACCCACCCACCTACCTACCCACACACACACACACACACACACACACACACACACACACACACACACACACACACACACACACACACACACACACAAAACCACCAACTCATACATCCGTTCTCATATTATACCAACACTAACCCTGCATTTCCACTTTCATCTCGCCATGTCATCTCTTTATCACTTGCGTCTCAGCCCCACTAATGCATCGCTACTAGTAAGTGAGTCTCCTATCGCCCATGAGACGTTTTACGAGGCTGTTCTGATCTCACGCTGTCTCTCACGCTGCCAAAATTCACACTGCGAGATGTAGGTGACCTGTCAGCTTTGTCTTACGTACACAGTCATTCTTACAATCACTCTTTTAACTATTCGATCATTCTCACTCACTCTGATACAGTCTGTGTGTGTGTGTGTGTGTGTGTGTGTGTGTGTGTGTGTGTGTGTGTGTGTGTGTGTGTGTGTGTGCGCGCGCGCGCGCATTTCCTTGTCCAATCATTAACTCACACTCATATACCATCACCTTTACCCTCGCCATTAACCCTCTCGTTTCCCACACTACCAGTCACCTACCTACAAACCTGTCACCTGTCTACATCTGCAATTTGCACTAAATACAAGTGTATATTTTAGCAACAAGTGTACATTTTCCCACGACACCTGTAACTTCACACTTGTTCCTTTCACTTCCTTTCCCAAGCTAATTCTCTCTCTCTCTCTCTCTCTCTCTCTCTCTCTCTCTCTCTGTCTCTCTCTCTGTCTCTCTGTCTCTCTGTCTCTCTCTCTCTCTCTCTCTCTCTCTCTCTCTCTCTCTCTCTCTCTCTCTCTCTCTCTCTTGTCAGCTTCGTGGTGATAGGAAACACTGGGAGAGAAAGAGGTTGGTTCCACTTTCACAATGGAATACGGGAAAGGGCAAAGGAATATACGAAGGGGGGAGAGGATTTGGAGGAAGAAGAAAGAGAGGGAAAATAGAGGATGAGGAGATAGGAAGAAAGGTGGGAGGGAGGAAAAGAAGACAAATGAAGAGAGAGAGAGAGAGAGAGAGAGAGAGAGAGAGAGAGAGAGAGAGAGAGAGAGAGAGAGAGAGAGAGAGAGAGAGAGAGAGAGAGAGAGAGAGAGAGAGAGAGAGAGAGAGAGAGAGAGAGAGAGAGAGAGAGAGAGAGAGAGAGAGAGAGAGAGAGAGAGAGAGAGAGAGAGAGAGAGAGAGAGAGAGAGAGAGAGACGGTGAGACTTGGGTGACTAGAGAGAAATGAGGTAAAGATAAAGAAGGAAAGAAAACAGCAGAAACAAAAAGCAGAATAACAGGAGAGGAAGCAGATAAGCAGAATGACGAGCTAGGAAGCAGAAGAAGTGAATAATGAATGAACAGAGAAATGGAATGAAGTGAGAGGACAGGGAGAGAGGAGGGAGGAAAACTGAAGGGAGGAGGTATGGGGAGAAGAGATAGGTGGGGATGAAGAGAAGATGGGGAGAGAAGAGAGACAGGGAACGAAGAATTGGTTTCACTTTCAAAATAGGGGAGAATAAAGGGAAGAGAGAGAAGAATGTGAAAGAGACAGGTGGGAATGAAGAGAAGATGGGGAAAGAAGAGAGATGAGGAAAACAGAAGGGATGGGTACACTTTCAAGACAGAATAAGAGGAAAGGAAAGCTAATCTACTCTGTGAAAAGAGAACAGGAGAAGAGTGGAGGATGAGGAGACGGAGGATAGACAGAAAGCGAACTGGGAAAGAGAAGAAAAAAAGGAACAGGAAATAATAAATGAGATGGAATAGCAAGGATAAGGGATGGTGCTGAGGAAGGAAGGTAAATGGAGAAAGTTAAGTAGGAAGATGAGAAGGGTGGGAAGGAAAGAGGAGGAGGTAACTATAGGAAATGGGAAGGAAGAAGGAAGAACAAAAACAGAAACTGGAGGAAGAACGATGAAAAATATCAATGGATGGATGGTGGTAGTAGTATATAGTAGTAGTAGTAGTAGTAGTAGTAGGAGGAGGAGGAGGAGGAGGAGGAGGAAAAGGAAGAAGAAGAGGAAGAGAATGAGGAGGAGGAGGAGGAAGAAGAGGAGGAGGAGGAGGAGGAGGAGGAGGAGGAGGAGGAGCAGGAGCAGGAGGAGGAGCAGGAGGAGGAGGAGGAGCAGGAGCAGGAGCAGGAGGAGGAGGAGGGGGAGGAGGAGGAGGAGAAGGAGAAGGAGGAAGTAAGAGTGATAAACGAGTGAAACATGAGAAAGAAGAGGAAGATTAACGAGTAAATGCAAGACAGGCGATGAAATGACGGGAAAGAACCTCGCATGAAAAATGAGAAAGAAGATAAAGACGAATGGCGACGAATATTATAGGGAAAGAGAGACAAGCCGAGGAAGAACAGAAAGAGAAAAGATTACAACAGGGAAGAACCTGAAAGAAAGAGAAAACAACATCTTTAATAATAATATTAATAATAATAATAATAATAATAATAATAATAACAGCATCTTGAATTACACCAGCAAAATAACAACAGAAAACAAGAATGAAGATGAGAGTGAAGAGGAAGGAAAAGAAAAGGGAGACGATGATGATGATGATGATGAAAGGGTATAGGACTGGAAGGGGACGCAAAAGCAGGAATCGAACATGCATATCAAGTTGGGGTTAACAGGGCAAGAGAGCAATGGATCACGGATGAGGCGGAGGCACGGGGCGGGAAGTTAAAGAGGACGGAAAGCAAGGAAAAATGGATGAGATGAGAGAGAGAGAGAGAGAGAGAGAGAGAGAGAGAGAGAGAGAGAGAGAGAGAGAGAGAGAGAGAGAGAGAGAGAGACAGACAGACAGACAGACAGACAGACAGACAGACAGAGCAGTGGAAGGAAACGAGTTTAGATAAAACGAGTTTAGATAAGACTGATGCTGGTCAAGCGAAAAAATACAAAAGTAGGTGAAAAGAAAGGAAGGAAGGAAGGATGAGATGAAGGAGGGAGGTTTGGAGGGAAGGAAGAGAAAAAGGTTAGGAAGGAAAGAGAAAGGTTAGGAAGGAAGAAGAGAGTTTGGTTAAGATGCAAGGAAAGACGAATGTGAAGAAAGGAAGGGTAATGGTTTGGCGAGAATGCAATATAAGGACGGAAGATGGCGTGGAGAAAAAGTGTGAGGAAGGAAAGATGCATGCCCAGTGAAGACACACAGGTAGATGAGATGAGAGGAAAGGAAGGGAAAAAATAAGGAGGTTGGCAGCTTAGTGAGGATGAGTGAGTGAATGTGCAGATAAGCAAGCGAGAAGGTTTTGGCCAAAAAACTAGGAAAGATCATGGCTTAGTGAAGGGAAAGGGTTTGGAAAAAGAAGAGAAAAAAATAAGGAAAGTGAATGCTTGGTGAAAAGACGAACTGCAAAAGTAAACAGGTAAGGAAGCAGCCCAGGTGAAAAACTAGGAATGATAATGACTTAGCAAAGGAGGAGGGAGTGGAAAAAAAAAAAAAGATGCAAGGTGAAGATGCAACAGGTTTTTGAGAAGGACAGTGGCTGAGGCGGTCATCCCGGGTATAAGAAGAATGCTCTGACCCCACTACCACCATCCCATCATCTCCACACTGCCGCAGCTTGGGGGGAACGCGAGAGTAAGGAAAGACTTTGGGGAGAAAGGGAAGGGGGAAAAGAAGGGGAATGGGATGGACGATGGGGAGAGAAGGGAGAGGAGAGGACAAAGTGAAGGAAGGTGAAGGAAAGCACACGAGAGGGGGACAGAAGGAAGGGGATGCAAGGAAGGGAGGAAGGGAAAAACATTGGCAAAGGAGAAGGAAAATTGGAGAAATAGATGAGATAAGAGGTGGATGGGGAGGAATGGGATGGTAGGCAAGGAGTAAACAAGTGAGAAGGGAAGGGGGAAGAAGAGAAGAGGATGAAAAGGGAAAAAGGGAAAAGAGTGAAGAAGGAAGAAGTAGGAAGGGAAAGGAAGTAGCAAGCTTTACGAGAGGTGGGACTGGTAGAAGTGACTTAGATACAAGCTAAACAAGGTAGCTTATCTTTAAAGAGTGAATGTGTGCAGAGAACAGAGGTGCAGGGCTAATGGTGTTTTACCTTTATATTACCAGAATAGTTTCCCTAAATCATGATCTCCATTATCTCCATCATCACCCTGATTTAATTTCTCACGATTGCACGGCGTTGCATCAAGTACAGTAAGACTCTTTAACTAAAGATAAGAATACAAAGAGAAGGGACGACTCAAGTACATTCCCTCCAGTGCCGTAGATGTACAAAGTAAAGCAGCCACACAGAACACTGGTCCTTTTGAAGCTGGTAATTTGTTTCGCTGTTATGTTATGACAATTACTTATGAATCTAAGACAAGAACAGCAAAACAGGGACGTAAGCCAGCGTCCGATACACAAAAGCTTGTCTGTGGAATCGTCACATCCCAATTCCACAAAATAATAATAATAATAATAATAATAATAATAATAATAATAATAATAATAATAATAATAATAATGAAAGTGTACTACGAAAAATAAATAAGAACCAGGTGCATAGGAATACTTTAAGTCCGGGGCTGTTCCAATTCGTTTAGAAAATCGAACCCGAGGTTAAGGAGGAAGGAGAGAGATGGAAGGGAGAAAAGAGGGGTGATTATATGCAGGAGACGGGAGGGGGGCAGAGGCGCATGTAGGGGAGGGAGAGTGAGAGGTTAGGAGAAATGAGGAGGAGGTGGAGTAAAGGACTAGAGAGAGGGAGAGGAGAGTGGAGAGGAAAAGTCGAGCAGGGGGTGAAAATGGAGAGGAGGGAATGAACGTGGAGAGAGGGAATGGTAAGGCCGGGGTGGAGGTACAGAATGGCAGAGATCACTCACATCCCATTCACGGGATGGGGTGGTTGTACCGATGCCTTTGTAATCTGGCACAGGTAATCGCACACACTGGAGGGCGACATTATCATACACACGGCATTCATCATACACTGACCTCTGCTCTCCTTTACATCTCTCTCTCTCTCTCTCTCTCTCTCTCTCTCTCTCTCTCGTTTCACCATGATTAGACAAAACTAATTTTCTTATCTCCTTCTCTGCTCTTTCCTCTTTACAATCCTCTTTTCATTTAGTTTTTCTTTACCTCCACTTATCCTCTCTTCAATTACCTTCATCACTTTCTTACTGATTTTCTCTCCACTCTCTATCTTCTCTCCCTTCCTCTCTCTCTCTCTCTCTCTCTCTCTCTCTCTCTCTCTCTCTCTCTTCTACATTCCACCTCCATTATGTACCCAATTTCTGTATGCCCTCCCACGGTAGCTCGCAAACACACACACACACACACACACACACACACACACACACACACACACACACACACACAATCTCTCCTCCTCTCCCCCACACAGATCCCCACCTTTACCTCCCCCTTCCCCCCTCTTCCCCCTCTCCTTCGTGTCTCGCGTCGATAAAAGTGTAAATATTATGAAAGAGCAAACTGGAAGCTAAATGGATAACAGAGCTTCCATGTTTTCCAGGCGGCCCTTGATGAGCCTGTTTATGGAATCCTCGGGCTGGCAAAGGGCGGTGGGGGTGCTGGAAGAGGGGAGGAGAAGGGGGTACCGGAGGGGGAGAAGTGGGTACCGGAGGGGGAGAAGGGGAGCGGTGTGTGTGTGTGTGTGTGTAGGTATCCATCGTGTACGTTCCAGCAGCTCTCAATTACAATATATCAGGAAGGATTAATGTTGTTATATAGACAAGACGACACCACCCCATCCCAAACACCTTAGCTTTCTCCACCCATCCCCTCTCATTGTTGGGTCGGTTATTTTTCTCTAGCATACCCAAGTCACGAGGCCTGGTCGTGGATGGGCACGCACATGATTATACGTTCACACATACACACACACACACACACACACACACACACACACACACACACACACACACACACACACACACAATCATACAAACCCATAAAATCACAAGCACATGCAAGCATTCACGCACACACGTTCGCAAACCCACACATGAACATGATTACACATACATATACACATTCGCACACAAACATACAGTACACATATACTACAATACTACATGTAAACAAAGAAAATCACACTTTAGCATATGCAGGTAGAAAAACGCATGCAGACGTGCGCAAGTACATCATGCAAATACACACACACACACACACACACACACACACACACACACACACACACACACACACACACACACACACGGCAGAAGAGGTGAAATGGACTAGGTAAAAACACATTTTTCCGTTCAGTAATGTAAAAAAAAAAAAAAAAGGAAAGGAGAGAACAGATAACCTGACCGATATTAAGATAGATGGGCAAACAAACAGACACATCTATATAGACAGACAATAAGATTTAAAAATTTCATCTATCCATCTAATTAGGTTATCTTTGTACCTTTATGTCAGTTTATTTATACCCGAAAAGACAGACACACAGACATATAGAGGATCAGAGTCAGACAAAACGAAAGAGAGAGAAAAAAGATTCGGGGGACACGTATTTAGAATCTTCGAAATTATTCTGTTTTTTCAAGTCATGATTATCCCAATTTCCTCTCCTCTCCTTTTCCTCCCTCCTTCCCGCCTTCCTTTTTTCCTCCATTTCCCCCTTCTCTTCCATTTTCCCCGCTCCCTCTTCCTTTCCTTTCTCTTTTCGTTCCTCTCAGGACTTTTTCTTTTCCTCCTTTTCCTCCCTTTCCCCTATACCCATTCTTTTCCCGTTCTTCACCCCTCTCCCTCTTCCTTTTCCTTATGCGTCCTCCCTTCCCCTCTTCTCATTCGATCTCTCTTCCCCTCTCGCCATTTCCCATCCCCTTCACAATTATTCTTCCTAACCAGATTAAGGTAGTTGTTCGAAGTTTTGCTGGCCTACACAAGGAAGTGTTCACCATGACACTGTTATTTGTGAAACCTAGGAAAGATCCGAACCATCAAACATATGGTGCTCAACCCACGGCTAGATTTACCCTTCACCCTAAAATTGGAGATGATGGAGAGGAACGCCTACCCGTGGTGGCACAGAAGTAGCCTGGAAGTGAAAGAGCCCGTCTATTCAAACTTTCATCAAACATTTCTCCATCCCAAAGGAAGATGGTGGCCTATGAAAGAAGGGCAATTTCAGTCTGCAGTCCACCGGGTTCAAGTTCAAATGAGCCTGGGGTTGCAAATACTACTAACAGCCCAGGGACTGAGGGAGGTGTGCAAAAACTATACCTTACGAATGCACAGTCTTCCTCCTCTCACCCGTCACACAGGAGGATCGCGGCTGCTTACTTTGAAACTGATAGCTATCGGGGTATAGCCAATAACTGGTTCACTTTAACCTGTTTCAGTAATTGCCCCGACACCCTAATCTCAAGGCCTGGTAATGAGGCAGGTCGAGAGGTGAACCGAAGGAGAGGAAAAAAAAAAAAAGAAAAGGAGGAAAGCAGAGGAAAACAAGTCCCCAGTCAAAATCACAGCCGAGCCAAATTCCACTCTTTCCATTGAAGCTGAAATTCCTGTCGCATCATTTATTTTTCCACACTTTCTTTACTGGAAGGTATGTGATTTTCAGCCTAGACTTATAATATCTCCTTCGGTATCATGATATCTTTTTAATACTACTTCTTCCTGTTGTCCCACTGTATTACTCTTCAAAGGAAGGACCTGTCGAAGTGAAGTTAGTTAGAAGTGAAGTTAGTAACTTAGAATATCGCCATTACCCATTTCATTTCGATTGCGTCTTTTTAAGTGTACTCTTTCTACCTTCAGACGATCTTCCTGAGAAGAAATGTCATGGGTTACGGGTTGAGAAATTAGGCTTCATAACTCTTCTCAGTTCGACTTTTTTTTCCCCTATCACCACTCGATTATGTTCACCTTGGAAAGAACTTCATGTGGTGAAGGCGTTAAAAATGATTCTTTTAACTGTTCTAGCACGAGTGAAGCTTCCATTTTTCCTCTCAGTAAAATGATGTCTTTTTTTTTTTTTTTTTTAATGTGAGGAAGACGGAACCAAAGACCACGAGCCTGCAATAACTGTTCCCTCCTACAGAGAAACAAAATACAAGAGAGAGCCAAATTCAAGATCCAATTATTTACTGTTGCAAGCATCGAATAATTTCATCGACCAAAGGAAGGACATGTCGAAATAAGGGGCTGGAAAAGACCTCCATTAAACTCATTAATACAAATGCATAACTTCATTTCATGAATAAACTTGCGTGATAGTAGAGATAATAAAAACACAAATTTCTCTCAAATAAATCTGCCATAAAACGTGTGAGCCCGTTCCTAATCTCTCTTGACAAGCTCAGTCTTTATCCCGCCACAATCTCGCGTCGTGCTGTCATCCAAAGTTAGTTAGCAATCACTTAGGCAGCTATCAAACTCTCCAGGCCTGATCACGCTGCCAACACCTTTTCGTAAGCGAATTATTTTGCTTATTACACCTTACTGTCTTATAATATGTTATATAAATCCGTCAAACATCGCTGTAAAAGGATAAATAACGTATAAAAGGATATTAACGACACATCCAAAATTAAATCGCTTAGGAAGAGTGTTAGGGATCTTCCTTTCCAACAAGAATAAGGGCCCGAGTACCAGTCATGCAGCCATCCCGTTCTATAATCGGCCAGTCTGCTTACTTATCTTTATTTGTCTAGAGTATGTGTAAAGTCATTTTTTTTTTACCTTACCTATCTAAATACCAATCTATCTATCCACCTACTCATCTGTATCTATCTACGGTATGTGTAAGTTTATATATTTTTTTCTTCGTTATCTACCTATAGATCAGCATCTATCCACCAGCCTATCAATCAATCAATCAACCAATCACTTTATTCAATTAATCACTGTCTACACATACATTTATCAGTCTAACAGTACTTGCGGTTATCTATATTCATCGCTGTTTGCATATCTAACTGTCTACCTACGTACCTACTTACATACCTGCCTACCTACCTGCCTGTCAGTTTTTCAAGATCAGTTACGCAGTCTGCCAGCCTGATAAGCGGGGCGTCATGCAACCATCTCACTTTATAATAGCTCATGCAGCCATTCAATTGCATAGCCGGGTGGGCGTGAGGTGGTTCAGCCAGATAGCCAATGATTGAAATTTTTGTTAATGTAAAGAGATAAACCTGTTATGTCTGATTTGTATGTGTATCTGTCTATGCACGACTGTCCACCTACCTACCTACCTCCCTACCTACCTATCTATCTATCTATATACCTAGGCTGCTTCCCCCAAGGAAAGGGAGGTAGCCGAGACAGGACGACACACTCCCCATTTACTCATCCATTCAAACACATTCATTCGCATCTTAGCCCCAAGGGGAGAACGGACAGATCCTCACCGCACCACACCGCACAAGGGTCAACTGCGCAATGCAATCAGTGACATCCGCAACAGGGCCCGACAGCAGAGCTGGTTTACCCCTGCCACATCATAACAGACCCATCCCCTTACCCGCACCTGACCTGACTAGCTGATCCGACCAAATGCGGGAGAATATCCCCTCAGGGCTGCGTCATCACTTATTCATTCACAATTTCTCTCCATTTATTTCTGTCACGCACAGCCACTCTTCCTTGCTCAACAGACATCCCTCTCGCATCCAGTGCTCTCTTCACACTGTCCATCCATCCTATTCGTGGTCTTCCTCTCAGCCTTACACCTCTCACATCAGATCTAGTTATCTTTTTCACCAATCGCTCATTATCCATTCTCTCCATATGCCCAAACCATCGCAACACCCTCTGCTCACCTCTACCAGCCATCTCCCGAACAACTCCAGTTCTCCTTCGCACTTCATCATTTCGCACTCGATCCATACGCGTCACTCCACACATACTCCTCAGACATCTCATCTCCATTACATTCAATCTTTTCCTCTCTGCTACACCCATATTCCATGTTTCAGCCCCATATAATGCAGTCGGTACCACAACACCCTCATACAACCTTCTCTTTACATCCATTCTAAGCGAACGACATTTAAACACTTTTTTCATTCCTCCCAGCACCTTTCCTACTTCATTTATTCTAAACTTCACTTCTGCATCTATTCTTCCATCCACAGCAACATGTGACCCTAGATATTTAAAACACTCTACCTCCTCAAGCAACTCGCCATTCAAAGCTATATTCATCCCTCTACCATCTACCAACCTCGTACACTTCATCACTTTACTCTTATTCTCATTTACTTTCAATTTCCTCCTTTCACACACCCTTCCAAACTCCTCTACCAACTGTCTCAATCTCTCCTCTGAATCAGCCACCAGTGCAGTATCATCTGCAAACAGCAGCTGCTTCAGATTCCACTCTCCATCATCAACATTCACCAGACTCAGACCTCCACCTAAAACTCTTGCATTCACCTCCCTTACAATACCATCCATGTAAATATTAAACAACCAAGGCGACATCACACATCCCTGTCGCAGCCCCACTCTCACAGGAAACCAGTCACTCACAGCATTTCCCACTCTTACACACGCTCTACTATTTACATGAAAACTTTTCACCCCTTTTAGTAACCTACCATCAAGACCATACAATCTTAAAACAGTCCACAAAGCCTCCCTATCAATTCTATCATACGCTTTCTCTAAATCCATGAATGCCCAAAACACATCCTTGCCTTTCGCTAAATACTTTTCACACATTTGTCTCACAGCAAACACCTGATCCACGCATCCCCTCCCCCTCCTAAAGCCACACTGCTCATCACCAGTCACTCCCTCTGTACCCTCTCTAACTCTCATAATTAACACTCTACCATAAACCTTACCTACAACACTCAACAGACTTATACCCCTAAAGCTAGTACATTCATACTTATCACCCTTGCCTTTATACAGCGGGACCACACAAGCACTTGCCCAGTCAATTGGCACCATACCTTTCACAAAGCACACATTCAGCAATCTTACTAACCACTCAACAATGGTCACTCCACCACTCTTCAGGCATTCAACAGCACACCCATCCATACCTGCAGCTTTCCCTGTTTTCATCTCCTTTACTGCCTTCTCCACTTCCTCCTTCGTGATCAAAGAATCATTCACCTCTCCCAACACATTTATTCCTTGCACCCTTCCATCTGCCACAATCTCAGCCACCTTTTCCTCCTCTACATTTAACAATCTTTCAAAATACTCTGCCCATCTCTTCCTTACTGAATCCATCTCAGTTAACATCCTTCCATCCTCTGCTTTTACTCGTTCTTCCTTCCCAGACTCTCCCTTTCGCACCCTTTTCACCTCCTTCCAAAACATTTTCTTATTCTGTTGAAAATTCTCTGTAAGCCGCCTACCCCACCTCTCATCTGCTGCCACTTTAGCATCACGCACAGCCCTTCTCGCCCTATTCCTCTTTTCCTTATACCTTTCATATGACCTCTCATCCTTCCTCTGCAGCCACACTTCATATGCACGTCTCTTCTCAGCCACAGCCATACTTACTTCCTCACACCACCATTCACTTCCTTTTCTTACACCACCACCCACACGTCTCACACCACACACCTCTTCTGCATGCCCCACCACAGCACTCTTAACCAACTGTCATTCCTCCTCCACACTGCCATTTTCCTGATCTTTCACTGCGTTCCACTCATCTTTCAATTTCTCCTGATACTCTATCTTTTTCTCTCTTTTATCCAACTCACTCACTTTCAAACCCTCCCTGCCACACCTAACCCTCCTAGCTCTCACCCATGTCTTACCTACTCTTAACTTTCCCTCCACCAGGTAGTGGTCAAACATACCTCCACCCTCCCCTCTCAGAACTCTCACATCCAACAATCTTCCTATTACATTCCTGGACACAACCACATAGTCCATCAAAGCTCTATCAACAACCCTTCCACCCTCCTGTCTCACCCATGTATACTTATAAATATCTTTCTTCTCAAACAGCATATTTCCAATCACCATCTCTCGCTCAACACACATCGCTATCATTCGTTCCCCATTTACATTTCTTCCAGGCACACCACGCATACCAACTACACCTTCAACTGCTACATTTCCCACTCTAGCATTCAGATCTCCCATCATTACCACATTCACATTCGCTCCAAAACTCTGCAGACACTCATCAACATCATTCCAGAAAGACTCCCTCTCTTCTTCATCCCTTTCACTACCAGGCCCATATGCACTCACAAACACCCACAACTCACGTTCAAATTTCGCTTTCACCCACATCAGTCTCGATGACACCTCCTTCCATTCAGTCACATACTGCTGTACTTCCGGACTCACTAACAAGGCCACACCTTCTCTTGCCCTTCCTCTATCAACACCTGACAATCTTCCATTCACACTTCCAAACATAGCCTCACCCTTCCCTTTCATCTTCGTTTCACTCAAAGCTAACACATCCAACTTTCTTCTCACAAACATTCTTCCAATCTCCTCCCTTTTAGCCTCAATTGTACTACATCCACGCACATTCATAGACCCAATCTTCAGGGTACGGGGATAACTCCATCCCTCATCCCTTTCTCTGGCCTGTCTCTTTTTAGGAATTAAAAAACAGAGGAGGGGGTCCCTAGTCCCCTCACCCCGCCCCTTTTAGTCGCCTTTTACGACACGCAGGGAATACGGTGGCAGTATTCTTCCTAACACAACCTGGCCGCAGAGTAGTAGTACCACCCCATAGTGCGGCCAGAGTGTGTCCCCCCCGCCACAGGGGGGGACACAATTATCATCCGTTTATATCTATCTATCTATATCTCTATCTCTCTCTCTACCTGTTTGTTTGGCCGACTAGCAGCGGTATATATGTCAGTTCGGTTTGACAGTCAATGTTATAATTTTTCTGCTCTGTGTGTAATGTGTGATCTCTTTTTATCTGATGGTGTAGCTATCTCTCTGCATCTCTCTCTCTCAATATATCTGATCTCTCTATTTATATGTTATCTGCCTGTCCATCTATCTGCCCCTCTGTCTATCTATCTGTCTATATTTATCCATCCATCCATCCACCCATCCATCTTTATGTCTATTTATCGATACTATCTACCCACCACTTCCCTGGCGCCACATCCCTCGAGGAGCTTGCCAAGATGAAGGATCTCCAACCATAAACTCTTCCTATTTGATTTCCAGCAGTAAAAACCATCGCATGTGATCATCCAAACTGAGTTCCAGCAATGAAGCCCTTATATCTGATCTAAAGCAGTAGAAACCATTTACTCTGATGGCTGACCCTGCCTTCGTTCAGTTTGATAAGCAGCTGTGAATCTAAACTTTCTTATCCTCTTCCACTTTAACACCCCCTAACTCCTCAGACTCACACTTAGCTGAATAAAATCGTCTGGTGCTAGTTGAAATAACAGTGATTACAAGGAATATCCCAGTTGTTAGAGTCGAGGTTGTAATGGATAAGCTTAAATGCGGAAGATTTTAAGTAAGTGACGTATTTTGGGGATGATGATAGCAGATGGAACTCATGGGGCTTAGATCGTACAAGATGGGTTTATTTATGATTTTATCTCAACACAGTAATGCCATCAAGCACCTCGCAACCAAACTAGAGTAAATAATGAAGCGAAGATACGATAAATAAAAAAAAATATATATGACAATATTTTAAGGTATGGGTTTTATCCTATTCACTACGCACACATTATATTAATTTTATTCTTGTTACCGCCCTGATGATTATTTTCAGCTGAGGTGAGGCTTTATAAACTGTAGAGGTGAGATACATCCTTCTCTGACCCCTTGAAAATATGAGTAGTGTTTCCTAAGTTGACCAGAATCGTCAGGAAATAACCAAAATTCTTTAATAAAATATGACGTCCTCGTATTGAATCCGTGGTTGATGTGTTCCTAATGCATGAACTACGTAAAATACTCCGCCGTAAGCTGGAACACAATATGAGGTAATTAATTCTCGGCCAAGGAGTATATCGTTCGTATTTTCATATTTTTGATGGGGTAGGTTTGTCTGAGGTGAAAAGTACCATCTGACTTTAGCCGGAATAATATACAAAGGCCGTACATTGCAGTCAAAGGGCATAAAAAATACAAACCATATAAACACTTCAACACTTCACATGGTAACCAATGCAGTCACTCCATTCTGCAGGCGATCCAACAACATACATACCTTGACGCTGAGCTCATGAGAGGTCACTCCTAAGCCCCCCTCCCCCCCCACAAAAAAAGTCCATCAGTAACCACAATAAAAGACAATACTTATGACGCAATGAAAAAGTGAAAATTTAGTCACTCCCATCTGATGAATCCTGTAGACATTCACCATTTTTTCTCACAAATCAGTCTCGCACTCAACTCATTTTGCATAAACATCAAAGTCAGGACGCTGATTCACAAACTTACGATCGATTCTCCGCTGTAATTATAAATCGTATGGGCAAGAAAGTAAGAAAAAAGGAAAAGAGTGTAAAACTTTCCATGGTCTCTTGTCATCACAATAAGAAATTTTAGTTTTGAAGTGAACTGTCGTACGTTATTATGTGAAATATATACTAATTCTTTAAGGGGCTGAGGTTTCCATCAGTTGAATAAAATCGTCTGGCAGTAACAAGAATAAAATCTCAATCTGGGCCCCTAATTCCTCGCCCTCTAGTGTTGGTTTATATGAAGAGTAGTAACATTGGCCATTATGTGTATCAAACCCAAACATCCACCACTATCGTCACCTTGTATCAGTGGTAACATGAAATCTGATGATTTAGGTGTGAAGTAGGAATGAGTCTACATGGTTACTAGTCAAATCAACACTCCAATCTGCCGAAATGTTGCTGAAAATGCTTCAGAAGTTTGATCAGGTTACAGTAAACGCACTATTGTTGTCTTAATCTACCCAAGCATCCTAAGCCGCGGTCCAGAGCGTCAGACACAGCACCCCACTCCACTCACTCCTGATCCATTTACCCAGGGCAAGGCTGTGCTGCCCGTCAGGAGTATGTAATCGCTCCAGTCATTACCCAGTCAGGCGCGTACTTCAATGGACCTGACGGCTCTACACAGCTTCCCCTCTTAGGCTCACGCTGACGCCAACCAAAATATATTACCACCAATTTTCTGCCTGTTAGGAAAATCCACTCAAAAGAATAATAGTGTGAGCTTAACCCTTCCACCCAGCTGACGTATTATTTGAAATTTTGTTCTTCCTACCTTCAGACGGTTTTATACAGCTTGGGAAGAACCTGTATTATGGAAGGGGACTATAATCCTTCCGGTTCAATATATATATATATATATATATATATATATATATATATATATATATATATATATATATATATATATATATATATATCCTAAGCTGCATAAAAACGTCTGGATATACCAAAAATAAACAAGAAAATACGTCACCGAACTGAAGCGGTCAAGGGGGAGAAAAATCTACTGTCCCTCGTAAA
The DNA here is from genome assembly GCF_032717465.1 of Coenobita brevimanus. Classification (NCBI taxonomy): domain Eukaryota; kingdom Metazoa; phylum Arthropoda; class Malacostraca; order Decapoda; family Coenobitidae; genus Coenobita; species Coenobita brevimanus. The sequence continues at coordinate 43,453,297 of NC_136977.1, read as the reverse complement.
TCAAACTTTTAATCTGTGGAACCAGGCTTGCTCAGGTCGTAAATTCAGGGAGATTTACTTTTAGCGTTTATTTTCCTCTCGGCGCCGACCGTGCTAAGGCGTAACTTGTTTTCATTCCCGCCCAGGAGTACCCATTTTGAAAGTACAGTACTTGATCTTTTACCCCGATCCCCGACACTCCCAAACCTGATCTCCTTCTCCTCCTTCTCCTTTACACTCGATTTGAATTCCCCACCCCTCTGTCACGAATCAATTCGCGACATTTCCGTTTTGTGAGAAGCCACGAACTCTTAGTGGAAAACTCACTGTGTATCGCTCAGCTAACCGTTTCTCCCTCCATTTCGGGGTATACTTTTCAAAACATTCGTCACTGTTTAAAAGTGACCGATTTAATGCACGTCACTAAGTGCTCTACTGAGCGATACAATTGTTTCTTTATTGTTCGCCCCTGCTATCCTCAACCGTTAGCCACGCCTTCTTCCGGTGGCTTGTGCGTCCTGCCTATGCATTATTTGAATTCAGTCTAGTGTTTGCCTTGACGGAGAGAGGTCCTGTGCTCCAGAAGTTCGAGAGAAGAGGTCGCTAGCGCCCAAGCTCCACAGAGTACGGTTTCTTCAAACTCCCACCTCGGTGATACAAAGCATTCATCGACTATAGTATTTCCTTTTTGTATTTTGTAGTCTTAAGAGTTTAGTTAAGGTTTTTTTTTCTAGGCGTAAGTATTTAGCTTTTGTGTGAGTGAGTGAGTGTCTCATTAATTTGATTTGAATTGTAACGTTAAATTTATTTTTTTGTAATCAATAAATTTAACAGTTCTTTTTTTTTTGAGCTTAATGTAAAGTAAAATCTTGTTTCATTTCTCCATAATTAAGCTTATTTTCCATATAGCTCCTAGCTTGCATAAACGTTTGCTTTCATAACTGGTACTTAGACCAGTCTTGTTGTATTAACTTAAAATCCGTTGTGCCAGGAGTTAATGCATCAGCAAGAACCTGATGTTATTATTATTAGTATTAGTTTATTGTCAGGGGTGAAGTAACTTTCTCCAGAGGCTAACAGTACAGTAATTCAGCAATTGTGAGTAACTAGTCTCTGCTGTGTACTGTTGAGAAAGTTTATAAATTCTCGTTCTTAGAGAATCTTAGCAAGTCAGCGTAAAGTAATCGTTGCTTGATGTAGCAAGAGAATCATTGTCTCTGCTCTTCAATATTATTGAATATTATTATCAATTTAAATAATATTTAAGTATTTATTTAAAAAAACACAGTGATATTATAAAAACCCCGTGACACCCTCCCATCTACCTATCCTTCCCTCCTTCACCCTGCTCTCGATGCACCTTGATTTGGATTCCCCACCACCACTACACCCACTCACCCAAACCCCTTCCTCCTTCCCCTCGCCTTGTTTTAGATAACCCTACCGCCTATCCACCACACCCTTCCCACCCACGTTCTCGCCCCCACCCCTTTCCCACAGGTCCTCTCCCAGAAATCCCCTCCCACTCTCCTTCCCGCCCTCGATTCACCCCGTTTTGGACTACTCACCCCACCTCCTTCCCCACTTTCCACAGGTCACTCACAAAAGGTCAGGTCATGGGGTCGTGGTCTTGGGAGGCTCTCTGACACCTTTCCCTCAGTCATTTGTTTTGCAGATTACACCTTGACCATTTCTGTAGGTAAGAAAGCTAAATATTTATTCTTACTGCCTCCTGACGATTCTGCTTAGCTTAAATGGTTTTTCGTTCACTGTAGGTAAAAAAAAGTCTCCACTCACTGCTTCAGAATGTGAGAAATCTTTAATCTTTACACTGGTTATCATTATACTTTATTTTGTTTTAATCTGGCTCATATTTTCGTCATTTTGGGGCATATTTCACGTCAGTCAGTGGATGAAAAGGACAATACTGTTACTACAGCTCAATAATCTTTCCATTGCACTTCTTCATTACTAGCACCATATTTTAGTGTCAATTTTTAAAACGGCGTTTGAGAAGAAGAGACGACAAGTTCAGGCCAGGTCAGAGTAAAAGTAGCACAGACGAGTTTTATTTCAGGAATGGCCTTTTCTTTCCTACGGGCTAAATAAATTCTTCTACTGTATTTCATTGTCGAATATTAAGCTCTCTGTACAGATAATTTAAAGAATAATATCACAGTGTCATAGTCTGCAGTACTGACAGCCAAGGAAACTAAAAACGCGTGAAATGCAAAAATAAATCGATAAAGAAGAGGTATTGGAGGCCTTCTTAACCTTACGGGAATACAGGTCAAGGTATATATATGGGTCTTTGTGATGAGATGTATCAGAGTGAACAAGGAGTAGTACCTGCAGTGAGGGGGGAATAGCCAAATACTCTTATTTCCGTAACCTTTTTATATTTCTCTTCCTCTCCATCATCTTGACGCTTTCTCCCTCTCTGACTCTCTCCCACACTCTCCCCTCTACTCTTGTTTTCATTCCCAACTCTCCTACTCTCTCCTCTGCTCTTTCTTTCACTCTCAACTCTCCTACTCTCTCTGACTCCCTGCTTCATCTCTCTCTCTCTCTCTCTCTCTCTCTCTCTCTCTCTCTCTCTCTCTCAAGTACTCTTGCATCCTCTTACTTTCCTTGCGCCAACTCTCTACCTCTCCCTCCTCCCTCTCCCCCTCTCCCCCTCTCCCCCCTCCGTCTTACTCACCTTCTCGCTTACACACCTGGGTACCAGATGTACTAGCAAGACTGATAGCCAGATAAAGAAGCAAAATTAGGGGCATGCAAGTCACCTCCGTCAGATTAGCTTGGTTACATCAGATCACCAGCAACTTTCAGTCTAGTTCTTGTTCTTGTAAGTCTGACAGAGGTGGTACTCATTTTTTTTTTTTTTAACGGGAGGGAAAGTCTCTCTCTCTCTCTCTCTCTCTCTCTCTCTCTTGAAAGAGTAGGGCGTATTTTTACTTTTCATTGCAACTTAGCCTGCTCTCTCTCTCTCTCTCTCTCTCTCTCTCGGCAATGTAGACTCGAATTCAACATCCAGTGAAAGGGGGGTCTTTTTTCGCTGGTGGGGAGAGGGGGTGTGGCTTGCAATGTAAACTTCTTTGGTACTCTTTCTAAATCCTGGATAATGACGACGACGACGATGATGATGATGATGATGATGATGATGACAATGACCGACTACAGTTTTAGGAGAGCCATGTAGTCCAGTGTTCGATGTAGGGAGAGGAGATCAAACGCCAGAAACACAGAAAGCGAAAAACGGAAAATTTCTGAAATCATCCCACAAAAAGAAAGAGATAAATCTTCAGCGGATATTTAAGAACAGCTGGGCTGAAGATAATACTGTCTTCAGAGGACAATATATTCTTCTGGAGTTTTAAGTGATACACACCATTTCTCACACAAAATTCACGTTTATATCATTTCATGCAGAGATTTTTGCATATGATGTGAATTCTTTCCATTAGTAATCTCGACGGAATCGACACCTGATGCAAACTGACTTAAGAGACATCGGAATGAAAAAAAAAAAAAAGATATATACGACACTGATGAATGTAGCATTATAAATTAGTTACGTTACATCTATATAACAAGTATATTTTTTTCTATAATAGTTTGCCTGCTGAGGTAGTATTACTTGATATCAAAACAGCCGTCCTGAGAAATTTCAATCCATTTTGCGATAAAAAAATCCGAAATTATAGGAAAACGTCCAATTTCATCAAATACACCAAAATTTTTATCAACAACACCTATTCCAAGCTGAAAGACGATGCATCCCACCCACCATTTCTGTAAGTAATGTAAAAAACGGGAGGCAATTGTGATTTTAGTATCGAGAGAAGGATCGTCACTGAGCAGGGAAAAAACGCCTAGGGATCTTTTATCGACGTTAACTCTCACAGGGCGCGGTGCAGGACATCTAATAGACACTTCTGACAGATAAATATAAACTCCCTTTGTTGTCAAAAATAAATCAATCCCTTCAACAGACATACACGAGGCCTCCCCTAAGATGAATAAAATTGCCTGACGGTAGCTTAACATAAAATAAATGGTAGAATCTGATTAATATGGAGATAAACTGATATCGTACTGAAAACATGAAACGGATAATATTAATTTTTCATTACTGTATCCTTCTCTGGCCTGAAAAACACTGATTGAGGGTTAGCAATATAAAATGTGGTTGCAAAATATAGCAAAGACACCTCGTACTAACGAGGTTAATGAAGAGGTAAAAGGGTATGAGAGAGAGAGAGAGAGAGAGAGAGAGAGAGAGAGAGAGAAACAGTAAGGGGAATAAGAAAGAGGAAGCAAGGAGAAGGGAAGAGGAAAGTTAGTTCCCTGACCGCCTGCCCTTCTCATTTCCACCATCTTTTTTCTCCCTGACTTTTTCATTTTATTCTCTCTCTCTCTCTCTCTCTCTCTCAGGTCAGTCCTGTGCTCACATCCCAGCATACCACCACCGAATCAATATTATCAGCAGTCTCCAATTTTTAAGTGCATTAAAAAAAAAAAAAATCCTTCCACGGCTCTTTCACAAATTTTTATAAATTATTCAACTTTTCAATACAGAGGTTGTTTCAAAATGGCTCATGATATTTGATGGTAATAAAAAAATATTACAAAATTTCAGGTAACGCTGTAATTTCTTAAGTTATCGTAGGTATCAAACTTATGTACTGCTGTGAACTCCATTAATTTTAAAATGTGTATTATAATGGAAGGGTGGAAACGTGGCTACCTCAGGGCTGGCATGGGCGATGGCTGTGTGATCAAGCGTTCGTAAGACTAACTGGTCATTCTAACTATTGAAATGGATAAAACTACAAATAATATAACGAACTTTAACTGAATGCTGTACATGCTGATTCATTTACTACTACTACTACAACCACCACTACTGCTACTAGATAATACTACTAATATTAATACTAATGCTAATAATAATAACGAAGCTAAATTATAATACACTTTCTAATATTAGACACGTTCAACATCGACATCAACAGTAGCAATATTACCACAAACAGCAAAAAATTCTAAGGACGAACCACGCCACATCTCACCCAGCCCAGTACATCTCCATCTGTCAGAGGCAGAGAGAGATTTTACCACTACTGCCAATTGGAGGTCATCTGAGGGTTATCTATTGGGTGAGGCCTGTCAGTTCTGAGCTGTCTACTATACCTGTCTATCAAACTATACCTATTGCATTTTCTCTACTTACTGTGATTATGACTGTCTGTCTGTCTGTCCCTGTCTGTCTCTATCACGCTATATCTGTTGCGCTTTCACTACTTACTGTGATTATGACTCTCTCTCTCTCTCTCTCTCTCTCTCTCTCTCTCTCTCTAAAAAGTACAACGATGAGGACGGTGAATCAGGTATCAGGTATAATTCATAAGGGTGACGACGGTGAAGCAGGTGTTAAGAGAGGGAGTGCTGAGTGCCTTCCACCGCAGGGCCTTCGTTGGGGGAGTGGATGGGGATGGGGAAGGGGGTAAGGGGGAAGGGGGTGCAAGGGGGAGGGCCAGGTAGGGGGTCAGCACTGATCAATAAGGGAGATAAACTGGGATTCACCTGTCCATCACTCCTCTGCCAGGTAAGACTCAGGTGATCTGTGTGTGTGTGTGTGTGTGAATGCCATAATACCACGATGTGCATGCTGATGGTTGCTAATTAAAACAAAACACAAGCAAACTCAATAATTTAACGACTCATAAAACAGCATATACATCTTAAACAGTATACTTAGCCCCAATAATGCGTGATAAAAGCAAGTCTTCAGAAGCTTGTTTGAGAAAGCACGTTTGGGTAAAGAAAGCGTGGGAAAATGAAAAAAAAAAAAAATGTAAGTTCCGGATAAAAAGTACGAGTGCGTAGTAACACCTTTGGAACTATGATGTCTATTTTACTGTATTGCATCTTATTATTTGATTATTGTTACTGCCAGACGATTTTGCTGTCACTTTATAACGGTGACTTCTTACATCCCTGCAATCACCAGACGATTTTTTTTCCAGCAATTCGTCTGGTTGCAGTACGGATCGAGGCAGTGCATAAGACATCATCGTAGGAAAGCGGTTGACTTTAGTACGGAGCGTCCTTCATAGCAGAAAGCGTTCAGCAATTTCCTCAGTTAATTATGGGAAGAACCCTAAAATCTGGACCTATTCGCTTGGTGACTATGAGCCGGTAGGGAAAGGGAGATACCTTAAACATCTTCACGCAATCTCACATACAAACAGCTCTCTTCTGCCTGCCTCCTATTCCCACCATATTTCACCGCCCTACCCTGTCTTACCTTGTCCTGCCCTGCCCTGCTCTGTCCTGCCCTGCCCTCCTATCTAATTATTTTCATTACGTCCTTCATTATATCCTCCTACTCCCGGACGATTCAGTTAAGCTTAGGATGGACTCCTTGTAATGAAGGGGTTAATGACAATCTCAATTAACTCCTCCAGAATGCTGAAAAAAAATCCTAGCAGTCAAAAGGGTTAAATAGAGAACGTCAACGCTGTCCCAGGCTATGTAGCGGCGAGATTCACAGCCACAAATAAGGACGGATCATGTGTACGTTGTCAAGGGTTCATAATTAAATAGGGATATAATCAAGAGAGATGGACTGGCACGCACTGAAGAAAAAAATAGGGAGCAAATACTTAAATACAAATTAATACACAAATAAATAAATAAATAAAATAAATAAGGTAATATAAAGTCATTACATGGAACAATACTTGATAAGCTTAATCTTTCTAAACGAACTAAGACGTCTGTACATTAACGAATACCGTACATGCAGCTTAAAAAAGTTAAACACACATATAACAGAAACTACACTATACCTAGTAAGCCCAAGACGCCGAAGAAAACTAATAATCAGATCAATACATATAGATAAATTCATGAAAATATCACCACCACCACCGCCATTCCAACCAAACTTCCAGTGAAAAGATGGGATGAGGTACGATCCAGAAAGAAGAGAGAGCGTATAAAAGTGTGTGTGTGTGTGTGTGTGTGTGTGTGTGTGTGTGAGAGAGAGAGAGAGAGAGAGAGAGAATCACACAGCATTTCTACTGAAATGAGCCCCACATCCTTCACACATACTTCAAACTTTTACAATCCTGGCTTCACCTCACTAGCAACATATCTACACACTGCTTCTGCATGAATTTTGTTTTACATACAGTACACCTGTTAAAAAGGATGTGCCAATTCTTTGACATGAGGTTGACGCTACATAATTCACTCCTCTACTTCGATTCCTTGGTAATTCTTTGGCTTCCTCAGTTTCCACATTTCGCTTTCACACACACATACACCCACACCCACACCCCCACACCCCCACACAGACATATTTTCCGTATCTATCCATCTTTTTGACAACACATTTCACTTTCAAAAACACATGTCATTCTCAAACTCAGTCACGTGTATTCTCTTTACCACCTTTCCTAAATCCAATCCCTCTATACGACCACCCTGTCTGGGCACACTTCCCTCTACCCTTGTATCAATGGAGACAATACTTAGAGGAGTCAATGTATATAAGCCACAACCAGACCTTTATGGAAGAAATACACCCCAGACTGTAATGGCTGTCTCTTTTGCAATAAACACACTTCCATTACGAGAGCTGTATTTCCACATTTAACACAACTACAGGATGTAAGTTGAATATTCACAATGAACAGAATTTCAATGTACTGTATAGTCATAATCCTTCCATGTAAACAACTCACTGAGCTATGATATTAAGACAAGAGCCCCTTATTAGTTTTAGCAGCCGATAAAAATGCACAAAGGATACTATAATCGTAAACTTAATCGATATAGGCTACATATTTTTGAAGCGGATCGATCGAGAAAAGGGTCTACCGTAGGGAAAGCCAGTCCATCAGATATGAAGGCTGTGAGGCGGGGGTGAATGCAAGTGCGGCCCAATTTTCACAAAGCCCTTCTCACACTGCATCTACGAGGTAAAGGAAACTCCATCGAGGTCAATATCTGCCCCCTTGCCCCTGCCCCCAACCCCTTTCCCACCCTCCATCCATTATGCAGTCCGCCCAGTGCACCACAGGCTGTATTTTCATGGGACTACGAGGCTCTGTAGTACATCTTAATTTATTGAGATTATTATTCCTTTCAATTCCTTCATCTCTTCACTGCCACAACGTATTTTTCTCTTTATTCTTGCTATCTCCGAGCGATTTCAAGCAGCTCAGCAACCACCCCTGTTACTGGAGGGGTTAATGAAGTCTGAGAAAACCCTTTAGTAAAAAATAAAATAAAATCTAAGCTGAATAAAATGAGATAGCAGGAACAAAAATAAAAACTGCGTTTTCAGGCTAACAGGGTTAATGTACTCGTAAATAAAACAGGTTTAGAAGGTAAAGGTGTCAGTGTCACACACGATGAGAAATATAAACGAGAAAGAGGTGCTAAAGAGCTCTCTCCCTCCCTCCTTCCCTCCCTCTCTTTCTTCCACCAATAATGGCTTCTTCCCTTAAACGCTGCGTGCCTCCCTTCCCACCTCCAGGAAGGAAGGGAGGCCACGGGTCATTCCCCAACCTTTCCATCGACCCCCGAAGGTGGGTCTTGAGGTGGGGGATGAAAGTGCACGTGACCCTTGACCCCTTTACCCCGCCTGACCTCTCGCAGATTGTTTTTTCACCCCACTCATTAAAGAGGCTCACCATGTTATGTAGATGTTTTGTCAAGGGAAGCCAGCGCATCACTCGTCACAATATATACGGGTGGAGGAAGTTCACACATCACTAACACATTATCCGTACATCATCAGCACATCACCCATCATTGGCACATTACCCATCACTGGCACATTACCCATCACTGGCACATCACTCATCACTGGCACATCACTCATCGTTCGCACATCACCCATCGTTCGCACATCACTCACCATTCACAAAATCTCTCATCACACATCTGAAGGTACTTTACTGAGGGACAATCAAATATCATTCCCTGCTGGATATTTGGGTTGGGGATTCTCTCACACCACTCATTCCACTATAATCAGTACCACTTTGTTTCTGGTGATGATTCCCGGTCGTTTCTTTACAGTCAGTGCAACTCAGTACCTTCAGTTAAATGGTATACTGTATATAAAGACTTTCCTCTAAATATTCATCCAACAAAAACTGACCTTACCATGAAGAAAAAGCGTTTACCTCCCCCGTTTTTCGATACGGTCATCATCCTTCTACTTCAGAAAAAAAAAATACACAAACAGTAATAATCTAGGAGTGCCCCGCTGAAAATAACCCCAAATTTTCCAGTCCACCGAGCTCACGTTGAACTGAGCCTGTAATAAAAACAAGAACCACACAAGCAACAAAATTAATGAGCATCACCATCATCATCATAACTGCCATCATCATTACCATCGACACCACTACCAACATCACGAGCACCACCACCACCACCACCACAACCATCAACCACTCTCACCGTCAGCTCTCCCATACGTCTTTCTAGTACTGCCTGGCTCCTTCCCCGGCGAACACAAGACTGCAGGTGTATTGTAGCTCTTTACCGCCGCTAAGTTATGGCCGTGTCCTGCGTTGTGGTGTCGAGTATGGCCGTCACAAGAGGACACGCTCAGGTAATTTACAGCTGTGGAGGGTGATTTATCTCGGCTGTCCTGTGGTATGACTGGAAACACGTCTGAATGCTACACGGGAAGTTTTTTCATTTTTTTTTTTTTTTAGCGTGTGTGGTGCTAATTAAATCATTGGACAATCAGGTAAACTTGAAAACCAATACATCTTTAAGGTATATTGAGTCTCTCCTTAGGTGAATAAAATCGTCTGACAGTAGCCAAAATAAAATAACCGTCTGAGAGTAGCCAGAATTGTCCTGTAACGACAAAAGAATGTGGCAAAAGGAAGAGTAAAATCCTCTGTGA
>NC_136977.1:43423372-43438372 GCF_032717465.1 Coenobita brevimanus | reverse complement strand
CAATGGTCACTGTTCCTCTGAACTGTCTGCTTGCATCCCTCCACCTCTACGACGGGCGGGTAGCACCTGTCTAGCAACAAACTCTCATCCCTTTTCTGTTCAACTCTCTAATGCAAGAGTTAACCGGTACTCCCAGTCCTTCATTTATGCAACAGGTCAACACTGGGACTGTCTCCCTCTGTCTGTATTTCCTACTTCCTATAATCTCCAGTCTTTCAAATGCGGCGTGTCCAGTTATCTCGAAATGAACGGATCTTGAGTCTGGCTCTCTTTTGTGTGTGTGTTTTTTTTTTTTTTTTTTCTTGGAAGGAACTGTTTTGTGGGCTTAGTCTTTGGTTCCCTCTTCCTCGCATTAAAAAAAAAAGAAAGAAAGATATATACACCTCAGTTCATTAAGTCACATTCAGGTGTCTATTAATTCAACAGTGACAGAGGCAGGAGAGGCGAATTAACTTTAGCATTTGACGGAACGAAACGGTCAGCGTGCTTTTGTGTGGAAGGTAGTGTGGCTGTAAGATAAGTATACCGTGTTAACTTTAACATGGTCTAAAATTTTTATCTCCATCTTGAATGTTCAGCGATAACAACAGAGTAGCACTAGAATACGATGCAAGCCACGAAGAAGTGTTATGGAAACTATGCAGAGCCACAGCATTATCTTATTCTGCCACTAAGCCAAGTATAATAATAAGAGCCAAATAAATGTGAAAGAACTATAGTCAGAGCTCTTTAATGGGTGAATGATATATGAATGACTGAAGACAAAGTGGGTGGCAAATCATTTCAGTGGCAGGAAAGGATGCATGAGAGAGAGACGGCTTTGAGTGATAGCAGAATGCATTTGGGTGGCAAAGAAGCCGCCAGTAATTCCTTTACATTGTAAAGGCAAATTAATAATTTATATAAGAAGCCGTGGCAGCCTTAACAACTCTGGTACTGACATATTTTCTTGAAACGATGTCGGTGCCTTATGAAATACAGGGCGGGCCATATACTCATATAACCATTCACGTCCACGCCGCTGGCCAATTTCCCATGTGTTGTGAGGACGGCTTGGTGTTACCAGCATCTACTCCCCCCCCCCCATTCAAAGTGCCACAACTACGTCCACACTAGCCAACTGAGGCGTCCTCTCAACACAAAATACTGCCACGAGAGTTTATAATGGAGTGTTATTTACGGGCCGCCATGTATTTTTAAACTAATCCCAATATTCATACAGGTTTGATTACTGTCCCTTCGCTACTGCAAAGTCCGGAAGTGTAGAAGAATAACTACTGACTGGGGCAATGCATGGACAGTGGATGAGTAGGTGATTTATCAGCGTGACTGAGTCGCGCGGGTGTGGGGTGGTAGAATGCGTTGTGGGGGTGATGAAGGTGGTGAGAGAGTGCGTTGAGGGCGTGTGGGGGGGTGGGGGGAGAGGAGTGTAGTCATAACAAAAAGTATCGTTACCCCAGGAATGTTCGATGCAAAACGAACGTTAGCCAGGCTATGTGGGCTGGTCCTTGCTGCTCGCCCCTCCCTTATCTAGTTTTCCCATATCACAATCCTATTACAAGAGTTGGAATAATGAGCAAGAATGAGTCATATAGCGGGGATATATATAGGACGTATTTGCGTTATCCTGAACGCCCCGCCAGGGATTAATAATGAAACTCGGCAAGTTTATTATTTTCCTACTATTCAACACTTATTATCTATAGAATACAACAAATAAATTATTTTGGAGGGTAGTAAATCTATAGGCATCGATTTTTTTTTTTTTTTTTTTTTTTAATGATAGTCTAGCAGGGGTGCACGAATTCATTTGTTTGCTTTAGATGGGTGGTTAAATGCTTCAGATGGATGCTTCAGACGTCTAGAGGCTGTTTTGGAAGCAGGGGGTGGGGTATACAAAATATTAATGCAATGAGACAACATGTATTATTATTTTCCTTCTACTCAACATTTATTATGTGTAGAAAGCAATATCTATCATTATTACACTGAAATTTACTAACTTGTCTTGTATCGGCTGAAATACTGTCATACGTCTGGCACAGGTGCACATACTCATTGCCCGTCTGCATGTGTGTTGCCGACTTCACACCATTCGGTTATATTTTTATTTAATGAATTCGGTGCCGGATAATAAGGCGCATTGTCTCTATGCACAGAGGCCAAACGATCTAATTAGTTTTTTATTACCTCTAGCACAAACTCTAATATCTGTGTCTCATATAACCGACATTGACGGGTTTGAGGTACAAACTTTCCTGTCCCGTCATTCCACAACACTTCGTCGTTGTCATAGTGCATAGCTCTGAAGGGTAACGATAGTTTTTCTTATGACTGTACAAAGTTGGGAAAGCATGTGAGGTGAGGGTAATGCATGCACTTCAACAAATATCCAATAGTGAGGATAGCAACACAAACGTTCAGTATCTGCTTAGTGGCGCTGGTTAAAATCCTGAGACATGCGCCTAATACATGCACAGCTACGGTCAACAGTACTTATACATGTCAGGGGTTCCGAAATTAACGAGGTGAATTTCCAACCCTCCCAACCCGCCTGAATATTTCCTGGTTTGTGTAACAGGTATCTCATTAGCTTCTGACAATATTTCAAGACTAATATATTGAATACAACCCTTCCAACCCGTCCGAATATCTGCTGGTTAGTTCACTAAAATCTCCTTAGGTTCTGACAGGTTTCGAGAAGATGCAGAGAAATTGTACAGTCGAGGACGAACATGTGCCTAATACTTAAAAAATTTTTCTTCTCGCTTCCCTCTGCTTCCTAATATTCCTCAGCTGGGAGAAGCTTAGTTTACTTATCTGCCCAAAGATGATGCGCTGTGCCAGAAAGTCTGCACGAAGAATACTGGCCTAATATTAAACAAACCAGCAGATACTGTGCACACAGACTGGACGTAAATATGCTCCAGGTGTCAATCCCAGCTACCCTCTACGTTATTTGATAGTTTGAGTTAGTGATAACAGGGCGTAATGTACCAGGGATACCCAGGTTTAACAGGCAACGCAATCGCTATGCAAGAGGTGTTACGGTATAAGGCCAATGCGGAAATGATCACAATAATTAAGTCAATGGGAACAGTGCACATGCTGTAAATAAAATACTCCTGGTCTCTATCCTCAGGTAAAGGGGTAATGTGCAAAATAAATCGCTAAGGACCAGGTGTTACTATATCTAAATCAGCGCCGATAGGGCCGTAAAATTATTCAAACCAGCGGGTCGAGTAAAAATGCTTTCTGGTGTCTGTCCTGGCTGAGACAAAAAACGGGATTTTTTTTGTTTTTTTTAAGCATCGACAGTTAGTTTTGCACCAGAACGTAGTACAGGATATCAAAGTGTAATGGGCAATATAAACCAAGGAAGAGACATTTTCCAATGCTATATATCCAGGTGTAATATGCAAATTAAATCACTAAGGACAAGGTGTTGAGCGATATCTCTTAAGCAAACGAGACCACGGCCCTAGTATTAGATGCATACCTTGGTCTTAAAACTGCTTCTGGTCTCTCTCAGGTCCTACATCTGTTAAGTAGAATAGTCCCCCTTTTAAAGCAGTGATAGGCCGTATTTACAAACTTTCTTTTGCTTAAGTTGTGTCCAAGGTCCGCATTCTGGTTGGGTAAAGAATCTCCCTAACACCTTTTCCTAAGCTATTTATCATACCTTCCTGTACTCATGTTACATAAATCCATCCAATATTACCATACTCGGCATAAATAACGTACAAAAAGATATTAACAACTCACATACATAAATAAATCGCTAAGGAAAAGGAGTTTGGGAGCCTCCTTAACCGACGACAGACTGCACTCAAACACCTACGAAACACTTACCATCAAATCAGAGTAATAAAGTGACGTACGAACAACAAAACGATCTGCAATAATGGGTGTTATGGGGAACTGATTAGGATCTTTTGTAAATATAGTGCAAGGAGGGATTTATGATCATCGAGTAGGGTTAAATATCACTTAAATCCAGCTGGCCACCCAACCGGATCAACCAGTAATATCTGAAAAAAAAAAAAAAAAAAAATGCAAATGACACAGTAGCCGCGTATTTGATTTTAATGTTTGCAATTGTCGTTCTTAACACAGATTCGATGATAATCCGTGATTCTAGGTTTTACTCCATGCCGACCCGTGGGACTGGGGTGAGAATTTATAAACTCTCTTAAGCTCAGGTTTGTGTGTATCGCTCCACGAATCACATTTATAAAGGATTCTAAATCATTTTTACAGCAAAGTCGTCTCTGTAACAGTTAACTTTTTAATACAGATCGTTATGATTTTCGCATCTTATCTATGTATGCATGTATGTATCGATTTCATTTATATCAATCAATCAATCAATCAGTGCATCTATCTGAATGTATATCTACCTACCGACGGCACCTATCTATCTGTGGCCAGCCGCCTAATCTCGGAGGAGGTGGCAAGAAAAAAATCGCCATGACGTAGTATGATTTCCGATGATATTTACTGCTATGACTCATAGTTTATCACAACAGTCGGTATGGAACTTATATAGTCACCAGCCCACGACACGTAAATTTCGGGTCGGTTATCAGAAAACTCATAGATTGCTACAGTAGGGAGCAAATTAATGTGGTTGTTGAAGAAAGAGGATGGGTGGTGGTTCCCCAGACGTGCGCATGAGTGGTTTCTGAATGTGGTCCTTATTATATTAAAGACTATGAGACCTTCCACAGTGCTTAGAGAGTGGAGAGTTGGTCAATGACAGTCTTAGTAAGTGCTGTAGATAGGGATGTGATTACTGGAAAAAATAGCTGAGATGTTAATTGTTGTGTGAGACCTGCCCACGTGGTTTAGGGTGAAGGGTTGTCTGGCTTTCTGATTTGGCAAGTGCTGTAGAGTAATGTGGTGTGATTATTGCAACATATTTAGGGTGATGCCCTGGGCGAGATGCAAGTGGAGAAGCGGTATCCGTGTTTTTTTTTTTTTTTTATTGTTGGTGGTGTTGGTGCTGGGGCTGTTTGCTTGTTTGTTTAATGTTTATGTTGTAGAATCTCACACGTGACACAGCGGACTCACAACACTGACCCCTTTAGATCTGGGGAGTATATGTATTTTATTCTTGCTACCTCCCGACGTGTATAAACACATAAGAGACTTTTTGAACGTGAAGGGTTAGATACTGCCTTCACTAACATCTTCACTTCAACTTAAATAAAATAGTTTGGTAAGTCTGATTAACATGAAAGATATGTCCTCAAGTTGAAAGTGTTAATACAATTGAGACGTTCTTGTATGTAGGTTAAAAGGCATGGACGACAGTACTGATGTGGGTGAACGGGTGGTAAGAGTGGGTATTAAACTGTGTGTGGGACAAAGAGTGACAGTGAGAGAATAAGTGTTAGTGTAGGTGAGGAGGTGATGATGAGAGGGTAGGGGTGAGAGGATGTCGATGAGTGAGTGGGTGAAAGGGTGGGTGTATGACGGTGTGGGTTGAGTATGTGGGTGAAACAGTGGGTGCAAGAGTGTATGTGGATGAGAAGGTGTATGTGAAAGAGTGGAGGAAGGAGGATGTGGGTGAGAGGGTGGGAGAAGGGAGGGAAGCAGTGAGTAAGCAACAGGTGCCATTTGGCCATGCACCAAAGTACAAGCAAATCAGGAAAAAAGTAGGTGACTGGTAAGGGTGTGGGCGTACGTGTATGACTAAGGGTGGGAATGGAGGGGCACGTGAGGGTGGAGGGGTGAAGTGGTTGATAAGGAAGAGTAGTTTGGATTCACGTGCCTGTCTAACGGTGAAGGGGATGGATGAGAGTGGAAAGGTGGGCAGAGATGGAGAGGAGAGGTAGGCAGAAATGGAGAGGAGAGGTGAGTGACGGTATAGGGGAAAGGTGAGTGACGATATAGGAGTGGGTGTAGATGGAGGAGGTGGAGGGTAGGGTAAGGAAAGGTGGAAGGTGAGAGTGAAGGGGTGAGTGGGGGTGGAGGGTAGAGTGAATAAAGAGGTGAGTGAGGGAGTAAGGCTGGGCAGAGGTTGACGATGGGCTAAGTGGAGAGGGGCGAGGGTGAAGGGGACAAGGGTGAAGGCATGGATGGACGAGGGTTGAGTGGGTAGAGGCACAGTGTAGGTACACTGTGGGTAGACGGGTGGGGGGTGGAGGGAGAGGGTGGTAGTGGAGGGCTGATGGTAATCAAAGGATGTTACTGATGAATGCTGGTGGTGCATGGAGGATGATTAAATGTAGCCGTAACAGTCAGTAAGAAATCCCTTGCAGAACCAGACCTGCTCCTCAGTAGGGGAGTGGTAGCCAGAGTCAAACATCAACCATACTGGCAAAGTATAAATGGGAAGGAACGCGGTGGCTGAATCGGTAGAGAGGCGGCCTGCAGTCCTAATGGACCCAGGTTCGAATCCTGGCTGGGGCAGGGAACAATTTAAGGATTTGAATTTCCTAAAAGCAGACTTTCCTGGTCTACCAGATGACCCGCCGACATGTCATAAAAATACCCCCGCTAATACCAATACACCAGTCCTGTATGAGACAGCCCTAGCATGTGTTCAATATGGACGGTGGGTGTTAGCGCCGAAGTGGTGACATGTGGAGGTGTAGGAGGACTACTGAGCCTTGGGATAGGCTACTGCCCCCGAGATATAGGCCCTGAAGCCCTTGCCCAGAGTCGGACACATAAAAAAAAAGAAAAAAAGTGAGAAGTGATGTATATGAAAGTGGAAATGTAACGGCAATGACTATGTGTGTCAGTCTGTACGTCATCCCTATGAATAAACAGGATGCGTAAACATGTAACCATATGAAGGGACATACTACCAGCACCCACTTAAATGTCCGTCGTGTCTTAGGATCGAACCCTGGATTTAGATAGCACGAGGATCGGGAGAAAAACTCTATCAATGGGCCACCACGTTCTCCGGTGGTGCTGATTGGGTCACATCTTTCTGCATGTGGATGGCTATGATGATAAGTGTGGGTGACGTCGCTCCACTGTGGGAGTTAATGTGGGGTGTGGGTGGATAGCAAGGTGCAGGTATGAATGAAATGAGGGAAAGGGGAGGATGTTCATGAATGGGTGTAAGGAGTGTGTGTGTGTGTGTGTGTGTGTGTGTGTGTGTGTGTGTGTGTGTGTGTGTGTGTGTGTGTCGGAGAAGGGTGTGGATGTAGGCATGTGTGTGTGTGTGTGTGTGTGTGTCGGAGAAGGGTGTGGATGTAGGCATGTGTGTGTGTGTGTGTGTGTGTGTGTGTGTGTGTGTGTGTGTGTGTGGGAGAAGGGTGTGGATGTAGGCGTGTGTGTGTGTGTGTGTGTGTGTGTGTGTGTGTGTGTGTGTGTGTGTGTGTGTGTGTGTCGGAGAAGGGTGTGGTTGTAGGCGTGTGTGTGTGTGTGTGTGTGTGTGTGTGTGTGTGTGTGTGTGTGTGTGTGTGTGTGTGTGTGTGTGTGTGTGTGTGTGTGTGTGTGTGTGTGTGTGTGTGTGTGTGTGGCAAGGACGCTGAGGAAATGCGTGTGTGGGTGTGGATGTGGGTGTGGCGATGAGGGTGAGGAATTTGTGTGTGTGGATGTGACGAGGAGGCTGAAGCAGTGCATTCGTGTGGGTGTGGGTGTGGCAGGAGGCTGAAGAAGGGCATTCGTGTGGGTGTGGGTGTGGCAGGAGGCTGAGGAAGTGCGTATGTGAGGGTGTGGGTGGGTGTGTGGGTGTGGGTGTGGGTGTGGCAGGAGACAGAGGAAGTGCATATGTGTGGACTACGGTGAAGGATGGGTTATAAAGCTAGAAAGTACAGTTACGGATATATTGAAGCATACACTTCATCACGATACATTAAGAGACAGTGAACAATGACTTTCAAAACCCACTGATATGATTTTCAAAGTCCAGCAAACATTCCAGAATATTCCGCGAGGAATTCTTAGTTGCTGGACTCTAAATTGGAGCGATATTACTTCTCGCAGCTATACATGTAACTAGGTGTGGGTGGGTGTGAGTCAGAGATGAGTGGATGCAAATGTCTGGGTGTGGATATATGGATGCAGATAAGCCTGTGTGTATGTTTGCGTGTGTGTGCGCGTGTGCGCGTGTGCGCGTGTGTGTGTGTGTGTGTGTGTGTGTGTGTGTGTGTGTGTGTGTGTGTGTGTGTGTGTGTGTGTGTGTGTGTGTGTGTGTGTGTGTGTGTGTGTGTGTGTGTGTGTGTGTGTGTGTGTGTGTGTGTGTGTGTGTGTGTGTGTGTGTGTGTGTGTGTGTGTGTGTGTGTGTGTGTGTGTGTGTGTGTGTGTGTGTGTGTGTGTGTGTGTGTGTGTGTGTGTGTGTGTGTGTGTGTAAGGTGAGGAGGAAGAGCCGGGTGGTCGCGGGATGATGGTGGGGGCACAAGCAGGTCGACCCCTTGACGCCACCCCACCCCCACATCACCCCACCCCACCCTACTCGACCCCTTCCGCCACCTGCACTCTAACTGCATTTAACGATTCACATTTTATACTATGCTTCCACTTCGGTTTTTGTATTTATTTTTTTTACCCATGGCCGACACAACACCCCTAGTCCATTCCAATGAACTTTATATTATTTCATTTAACTGTAGGAGAATGAAAGGAGCCTGAGTGTTAATACAAATACCAATAATCCTCTCACGGTTTGGTCATCTCTAGTGTTTCATTCCACCTGATGTCAGACGATTTTATTCAGCAGTGTGAGTCATAGCAGCTTGAGTGTTACCTGTTGTTTTTTATCATTAGTTTCTTACCCTCTCCACTTAAAAATATTTATACCCAACTACCTCTTTTCATTATGCTTTTTTCTGATTCAACAGGTAGTTATTATATATATATATTTTTTTATTTCAATATGTACACGTCTTCTGTCCAATATTGTGCCGAACTTTCACTACTATTATTTTATCAAGCTGTTCTTAGAGACAATTATACTTTTTCTTTAACTCTCTAGAGCCAAAGGTTGTTGCACGTGGGATTTTATGGGACGGATATTAGCGTACCACCCGTAGCTTCCTGGTTCATAGTCGTGAAATTCGTTGGTTCAGACTTAACCCTTTATGTAGAGGTGAGCCATTTTCATTTTACTCAAGCAGTTTTCTGAAAATTTAATTCAATTTTCGTGCATTCATCTCTCTCTCTCTCTCTCTCTCTCTCTCTCTCTCTCTCTGTCTTTCTCTCTCTCTCTCTCTCTCTCTTTTAATATACTGCTGTTTCTATTGGCCAGTTAAAACGCTAACTCTCTCCATGACATCGCATTTCCTATTTCGTTTTCTTTAATCGTTTAATGCTCATGCTCTACCCCCCCTCTCTCTCTCTCTCTCTCTCTCTCTCTCTCTCTCTCTCTCTCTCTCACACACACACACACAATCTAAAGCCCCACCTGTCTCATACCTCCGATTTTTTCTTTAATTACTCCGACCATCAAAGCACACGCATCAGACGGAATTCATAATATAATAATTCACAATATAATACATGTTAAGCCTTAAAGTGAAAAAGGTAAAGTAAAGGGAGAAAGATTATATTGATTTTTAGGGTGAAGTGCTGAATAATTTAAAGGAGATAAGGATGAAGATTTGAGTGAATATAAATTAGGAAAAGGAAAGGTGCAGGTAAGTTCTTGGGATACTGAACACAGAGAGAGAGAGAGAGAGAGAGAGAGAGAGAGAGAGAGAGAAAACCATATAACCTCATTACAAACCAATAATTCTCTTCATATTTGTACTTCCTGTATGTTCCTATACCACCACCTCTCCCTATTCCTCTCCGTCACCTTCCTTTTCCTCCTCCCTTATTCCCCTTCATCCTTCTCTTGCCTCCTGCTCATTCTCTTTCTCCCACCTTTGATTTCCTCTCTTCCTCCTTTTTCTCATATGTCCTCCTGGGTCTTCTCTTTAATTCTTACTTTTCCTTCTTCCCCTCATTATTCCCCCTCTCTTCCCTCTCCTTCGTACCCCCACCTTTCCCTTCCCCCCTCCCCTCCACAACTCCACCCACCAACCACAAGCATCCCTCGCATTAGTACAAAGTGAAAGTCTGGTTTATTGTATCTCAACTTTAATAGTTAAGCGATAGATGTCTTGGGTCGGTGGTGGAGGGAGAGAGATGAAGTGAGGGGTGAGGGGAGGGGTCTGGGTGAGAGGGGAGACTGTTGAGGTCTGGAAGGGGGGTGCTGGTAGGGGAGAGTGAGGGTTAGGAGCAGTGATGGACGAAAGGTGAGAGGATAGGAGGAGTGAGGGAGATGGAGTGAAGGCAGGGAGAAAAGGGGCTGGGGTCTGGGGAGTGGAGGTAAGGGCAGGAAGGAAAGGAGGTGAGACTTGTAGGACAGGTGGGGAGGGGAGGGGGCTGCTGTGTTAGGGGACGGGAAAGGGAGAACTAGGGAGCTTTGGGAGAACAGGGGGAGGGGTAGAGGGAGAGCTGAGGAGGGTAGAGGGAGAGCTGAGGAGGGTAGAGGGAGAGCTGAAGAGGGTAGGGGGAGAGCTGAAGAGGGTAGGGGGAGAGCTGAAGAGGGTAAGAGGACGGCTAAGGGGTTCTGGTGGGGAGGTAGAGAGGGGCGTCACGAGGCGATGTAATTATTTATACAGGGGGAGAGGAAGAGGCCGTGTTTGGGCACCCCCTGGTTGTGTGCAGCAAGGATTATTAAGGTGGGGAGGATGGGTTATCTAGGGAGGTAGACTAAGATGGCCACGGTTTATTAGGTAGATATATTAACATGGACAGGTTTAACAGAGGGACGGTTTTATTAAGGTGTGGGTGAGGTTTAATAAGGACGCTATGTTAAGTCGGCAATGGTTTATTAGGTAGATATGTTAACATGGACAGGTTTTTAACAGACGAACGGATTTATTAAGGAGGGGATTACAGTACGGAGGGATTACAAAACAAACCCTTTAAGCCTAGATACGATTTTTTTTTTTTTATTCAACCTAATGCTACACGATATTATACACCTTTAAGACGTCCCTGGGTTACCATTTGGACAGTCAACCCCTTCCCTCCGATGATGTATTTTTCCTTTAATTCTTGCTACCACAGGAGAGACTTTAAGAACTGGAAGGATTAATTACAGCCACAGAACCCTGAATTATAAAGCCGGGTTCTTTATCCTCGACCTAAATCGCGATAGCATTTTACATTTACTCTGCTCCAGGTGTCGCTGCAGCATAATAAAATCCCATAACGTTAACCAAAATAAAATTCAAAGCAGGCAATTAGCAGCCAGGTGGTTCAGGTGGGGAGGGTCAAAAGATACGAAGAATACAAAGAAATATGACGTTCTCGAGCTGATGGGGTTAAGGTGGTATAAAGAAGGTGCAGAAGCTTTACTGACTCTGGGATATCCTTAACCCCGTCGTCTTATCCATCATCTTATTAAAAAGTATTAATAAAGGAATGGTTTATCAAGGAAGTATTTGCATGGGAAGCGTTTATTGAAGAAGGGATATTAACATGCGTAGGGCTTATTAACGTTATCAGCATGGGAAGAGCTTAATGATAGGGGTACGGTTGCTAATGAGTGCGTTTCTCATGGGGTGATGGGGCTAATGAGGGAAGAGATGGCCAGATAGCGGAGTGGAGGTGGTTGTTCCCCCCCTCTCTCTCTCTCTCTCTCTCTCTCCAGACGATTTTATTTAGGTGACAAGAATGGGTGAGTAAGAGGTTAGTGGGAGGTCAAGGGTGACTGAGAGAGGGGAATGATACATTCCGTGAGGGGGACTGGAAATGTGTGGTAAGGGTGTTGGGTGGAGGAGAAGGGGAAGGGAGGGAGGTAAAAAAGGAGTGGGTATGAGGGATGAAGAGAGAGAAGAGATAGATATAAAGAAGGGGAGAAAGTTGGGGTAAGGAGTGAATGGTGAATAATGCAGAGGGGAGTACAAAGGAGTACAAAGGAAACCAAACAGCAACAGACCTTATGGTCCTTTCGAGGCTGTTTGTTACAGAGTAGACTATGATTACGAGATCTAACTCTACATGCTGAAGGATAAGGATAGTAAAGCAAGAAGGCTCCTCCCGCCTCTAAACCCTCCAGTTAAAACTGGCAAGAAAAAGTGAGCAAAACCACCATGCAGCATGGAAAAACTGACATGGAAATTTCATAGGAAAGACTAAAAAGGAATGAGGAGGGGAGGGGATGGGTGAGGGGGGAGGGAATGGGTGAGGGGTGAGGGTGGAGGCAGGGATAGGGTAGGGTGCTTGAGAGATTAGGAGGTGGGAGAGGGGAGACGATGCTGGAAGAAAGGTGGGTGCGGGTATGGGAAGCGTGGAAGGTGGGGGGTGGAAGATGGGTGGGTAGCGAGGGCATGGGGGATGGATAAGAAGATACGTATTACTGGCGTGGTTAATCACACCCCGCACTGTTGATAAGGAATGATAAGACTGCCTCCACAAATGATAAGTGAAATTCCAGGGAGTGGCCGAGACAATGCTAATTCTGAGCTCGCCATACTAAGACCACCCAGTCTTATCGGGCTCACAACACCTTATTGGTCAGAGTATATGTTATAATATACAGAAAACTCGGAGGGCGGCAGTATGTCCTTCCATGTGTTGGCATAAAATGTCTCGACTTCACCATACAAACGTCAGGCCAACCACACTTATTGCGATTAGTTCTTACTTGTAAAAATGCGTGAAATATCTGCGTTAAAACATGGGGCCGGTAGTGTGTCCTTCCATGTGCTTCTATATTATATTTACATCCTGTCAGTCCACCCTCAATGTCCCGTATTTTCGTAGGTTAAGGAGGCTCCCTAACACCTCTTCCTTAGTGATTTATTTTTGGATGTGGGTAGTTATTATCCCTTTGATCGCTATTTATGGAGAGTATGATAATAATGGAAGGATTTATGTAATACGGAAGAGGACAGTGAGGTGTAATAAACAAACCAAATCGCTTACAAAAAAGTGTTAGGGAGATTCTTTAACCGACGAGAATACGAGCTAATGACATACGCTGATCAAAATTACAAAACATTTTGGCGATATATTAAAATTTTTCCGGCACAATCACGAGTCGGTGGTATGTTCATTCATGTGCTTATGTCCGCTTCCTGTCGAGAATCTGACATACATAAACATCGGCAGACCATCCTCACTACCGCCCGCTTATTTGGATGAAGACGCCATTTTGGTTAGAATACAAGAAATATTTGCATTAGAATCTGAGGCGGGAAGTGTCCTTTGATGTGCTTGTATTTTATGTTCGCAGCCTGTCGGTTCGCCCTCGCTGCCACACGCTTATCAGGACCACAACCCCTCAGAATTGATGAGATATCTGTGGTAAGATTTCTGGAGCGGTAGTATATGTCTGTTCATGTGCCGGTTCCCCATGAAAAAATAAATATCCATTCTCTTTCGGGCAAGTGAGGGCTCATATAAAATACTTGAAATTATGGAATAAATATGTTTCATGAAATTTACTGACGTGACATTTTCTTGCCACCCATCAAAAACTAAATTAATATATGTACAAAAATAATATGTAAAAAAAAGGAGGAGGAGGAGGAGGAGGAGTACGAGGGAGAGATGCTTAGTCCGTTTTTTTTTTTCTATTTTTTAACCAGGTGCATATACAAACCAGGACAATTAATGAATGGGAATATATTTTTGACAGCTTCCCAGGTAAAAACAAATAGCCTCTCCCTCTGCCGTCAGACAAACGTAGGCATAAACCAGGACTTTGAATTTATGATGAAGGATGTTTCTGAAAATTACCAAGGCGTCAGTTTCCTTACCTATGTGAAAAAAATGCAAAGAAAATTGTCTACCACTCCTTTCAAGCCAATGTAGGCACAGAATATGACTTACGTTTATGAAGATGAATGGTGAAGAATATGACTTCAGTGTTCGTTTCCCAGCCCAAGACTAAAGTTGACTTCTTAAATGTGGGAACAAAATTTAAGGACTGGAGTTTATGGCGAGGAATATGTTTATGTCAGTTTCCCCTGCAAAAACAAACAGTCTGCCTCCTTCAAGCAAATAATTACAGCACACGCAAATACTGTGCATATATATTGTTGTATATTTAGAGATGTTTGCGTGTAAACAAAAATTTACAAAAAGACAGAAGAAATGCACATGGATATAAGGCAAATAACAAAACGTAAATAAGTTATAACAAATGTATCAGTAAAAAAAAAAAAATAATCCTCTCCTCTTCCAACAAACATGAGGATAAAAATGAGTGGATATGAAACTACAAAAAAGTGAGACTTACGTATAGGGGTGGGGGAGACGGTGAAGGGGTAAGGTGTGGCTTGGGTGGGAGGGGGTGAAGGGTGAGTGTGAAGAGGGGAGTGTGTGAAGGATGAGAGGGAAGAGGGGAGAAAGTGAGAAAGAATGTGTGGTGGCAGGATCGAAATCGGGGAGAGGGAGGGGCAGAGGACTAAAAGAGAGAGGGAGGTAGAAGCGAGAGAAGCGAGGGAGAAGAAGAAGAAACAGGAAGAGGGCAGAGGGCTTAAAAAAACAGATGGTAAAATGAAACAAAAGAAACAAGAGAAAAAGAGAGACAGAGAATCCAGAAGAAAACAGCGATAAAAGAGAGAGAGCAAGGAGCAAGAAATATCTCCCCCTCCTCCTACCCATTTAGAGTCGAAGCCAGGACAAGAGATGCTATCGCTCTGTCTACAACAGCATCTCTCCACTGACCCTTCCCCCTCCCCTCCCCTCACCCCTTCCCCTCCCTCGGCCACCACACTCTACCTGACCCCCTGACCTCTTCCTGACCCGCCCTAGGGATCCAATTAGGCACCAGACTCATTTACTCTACATGGTCTGAAGCACAACAATATAATATTTTCATCGTTCTTGCACTGTCGCTTGACTGGGCTGGCGACGACGACGACGATGACGACGACGACGACGATGACGACGACGACGATGATGATGATGATGATGATTCGTGCATGATTAGGCAGAACGGTGTTACCTTGCATGCGTCGTTGTTGATTGAGATGGTGGTTGTGATGGGATGATGGTGATGAATGATGACGGTGATGGTCATCATGAGTATGT
>NC_136977.1:43415872-43420872 GCF_032717465.1 Coenobita brevimanus | reverse complement strand
TGTGTGTGTGTGTGTGTGTGTGTGTGTGTGTGTGTGTGTGTGTGTGTGTGTGTGTGTGTGTCAAACCATTCGACTGTGCTTAATTTCTCTCAGCTGAAAGAAAAAAACTGCTAGACGTTTTTCGGAAGATAATAAAAACTTTCATATTTCACTTGCAAAGGATTAGAGCAGTATAGTTCATTCACTTTACCTTGGCCCGAATTTTCATCCTTCTGCAGCTTATTTCACGTAGTTCAGTAGTAGGAAAAAGATCGTACTGTGGCTCGACATCCTTTCTGCAGTGCTTTTTCGTGACCTGCATCAAATTCGTTTTAATCTATTGTTCGAACTCAGCATTCAAGATGAAGGGATGACAAATTTAGGTCAATGTAAAATGAGCAGCGTATAGTGGTTGTAGCCCCAGGTTCATCTGAAACGTGAACCCAGTGGACTGTAGGCTGAAGCTGTCGTCCTGCAGTCCTCCATCCTCCTTTTGGGGGGATAGGGAGAGAACTGAGGGTCGTTTGTATAACCGGGCAGTGGAGACACCCAGTTATATCGGTGCCACCACGTGAAGGCGACTCTCTCCTGCATGAAAGGATTAGAGAAAAATTAGAAAACAGGTTTGAGACGATACAAAAGGCCTTCTTCTTTACTATGCTTGTCTTATTCTACAGTAGTATTTTAGTTACTGTGACCTACTGCAGTAATCCTCTCTTCTTATGTAGTGGTAATCCTCTCTTCTTATGTAGTGACTGACTGCACAGGTATTCGAACCCCCAAGAGATCAGCCTCATCCGTACTTTCACTTTTACTTTTATCTTAACTTGATTTCACAGCATCATTAGGAAAAGTGGGAAGAGGGTTTGAGAGAGGGAAGCAGCAGCAGAATGAGAACTATATGTAGCGAGGAGGAGGAGGAAGAGGGGCTCGAGCTGTGGGAATGATACTGGATATTTAAGTAGAATCTGTGGTATGATTTTATGGTATATTGAGTTTCGAGGGGTGGACGAGCAGGCGGATGGATGAAACAGTGATACAGTGGATAGATGAACGTGTAGGTGGGTGAATGAAATAGGTGGCTGGGTATGATGCAGGTGGTTCAGTGGGTTGGGTGGGTTAGGCAGTGGGGTAGATGCAGGAATGGTGGGTGGGTGAGGCAAAGTTTATTCATTGGTGTATAGGTAGAGGAGTTTGCAGAGGTGAGTGAATGACACCAAGTGGCTGAGTGATGAAAGGGTGATTGTGTGAATTATATATGAGTAAGATAAAGCATAGGTGGGTGGATGCAGTTTAGGTGAGAGAGGCACATATAGGTGGGTGGGTGAGGAATAGGTAGGTGGGTGAAGCGTAAGTGGATAATCAAGGTTCATGTGGTGAGATAAACTCCAAGTGGATAATCAATACACAGGTTATCAAGACCTAGGTGGATGGAAGGTGGATGACCGATACACGTGGAATCTGGGATAGATGCAAGGGGGTGGATGATTCATAAGTGGATGCCTAAGTCCCATGTGGAAGATTGGTTGATTAAAGAATAGGTGCATAATTAAAACACAGGTGGATAATCAAAATACAGGTGGATAGCAAAGTCCCAGGTGGTTGGTTAAGGGACAGGTGGAGGGTAACAGCACAGATGGACGGCAAAAACCCAGGTGGTTGGGTTAACTCCGGGGAAGCGAGTGTGAAAGAGGGTCACGGGGGTAAGGTGGTGTGGAGTGACTAATATGAGGATGGTTTAACTCACCCGTGGATGGTCAAGGCAGAGGATTTTACTCAACTTCGGATAGGTCCTCATGGTGGAAGAATTAAGAAACTGGTGGAAGGATAGGTGGATGGGTAAGTCACAGGTGGATGATTAAGACGCAGGCGGATGATCAAGACACAGGTGGATGGTTGAAAGGTGGATGGTTAAGACAAGTGGATGGTTAAGACAAGTGGATGGTTAACACAGGTGGATCGTTAAGGTTTAGGTGGATGGTTAAGGCAGGGGTGGATAGTTAAGGCCCAGGTGGATGGATACGTGGCGTCTGTGAGGGATGGTGTAAGGGGTGGATGAGTGACGGGTGGATGAGAAAGACCCTTGTGGATAATAAACTCCTTAGTGGATGAGAAAAATACTGACGGATGGATGAAGCAGAGATGAATGAATAAGGTAGGGGTGGATGATTTTATATTAGGTGGATGGTCGGTACACGTTGCGTCTGTGAGATGAGGTCAAGGGGGTGGATGAGAAGTGGATGGTTAAGGTATAGGTGGAAGGAATACGACAGATGTGGATAATTTACACTTTAAGGATGTTGACGTCCTAAGAGTTTTATGCTGACTACTTCAAGACAATGAGACTGGGTGATACGAGTGAATGGTTGATGCACATGTGGATTAACAGAGCCCAGGTGGATGCCTAAGACAAAGGTGGATAAATAACGCCCATGTGGATGACTAAGGTAAAGGTGCACTGTTAATCAACGCCTAGACAAATGAAGCACAGGTGGAGTTTGTGATGTGGGATCAAGGAGGTGTTAGGTGAGTGACAGGTGAGGTGGTGGTGCTTCATTGGCGTACGTGTGACAAGCGGGGAAGGGGGGAGTCAGGGGTGAGGAGGTGATTCATAGTGGGTCACAGGGGGCTAGGCAGGTGACTGGAGGGGTCAGGGGAAAAGGAAGGATGGTGGGGGTGGGTACTGTGGAAGGGGTAGTAGGGAGCTGGTGGTTGGGTGAGGAGCGGGGGTAGGCAGAGATAGCAGGGTGGTGGTTGTTGGGGGAAGGGGGGAGGGGGTGTGATGAGGCAGAAATGGCGGCGTGATGGGGGGAGGGGTTGTGTTGGTACGAGAGGGAGGGGGGAAAGAGGTGTTGGAATGGTACTCGTTGGAGGAAGGGAGGGAGTGGAAGCATAGTGATGGAGTGTAAGAGCTAGAGGCTTGTGTGAGTTGTGTGCGGTGGGGTAGTGGGAGGGGGTTGGATGGTGACGAGGAGGGAGAGGCATAAGTAATCGGGAGAGGAGGGGGGAGCAAAAAGGAGTACAGTAGAAAGGAGTGCAATGGAAAGCAAACAGCAACAGACCTGTTGGTCCTTTCGTAACTGGTATAGGGAAGGTTATAACTAACAAAACTATTTCATCACCTAAAGACAAGGACAGAAAAGCAGAAAGGCAAAAGTGATGGGGTGAGGAGGAGGAGGTAAAAGTGACTGGGGAAGGGAAGGGGTTGTTTGTGAAGATGGTGGTGGTAGTCGGGGGGGAGCGGGCAAGATGAGGGAGGATGTTGGGAGGGGAGTGAAGGGGAAGGGTGCTGAGGGTAAGGTGGGGTGGAGGGGTCTAGTTGTGGTGAAGTTGGTGAAAGATAATTTTATGTCCTTGATTGTTACGTAAAGAGGGAGAGCACAGTACTTAACCCCGTCACCCGCACACGCCTCGCCTAAGCTGAGCAGAAGTGCATGATGGTAGCAAAAATTAATAATAAATAAAATCAAAGTATGCTAGAGGTTAAGGAAGATTGTTTATAAACCCTCCAATACCAGATGCTTATCCTACGCTGAATAAAATCGTCTGTCTTTAGCACCAACTATATAAAGGACGTCATGATACCAGAGAGGTTGAACAATCTCCACTTACCCTTTTTTGTACAATGTATTTTTTTCAATAGTTCAATTTTTGCAATATGCAGACATGATTCTTCACCATGAAATTGAGGCTGCAGTGAATTCTATAACCTGAATAAGATCGCCCGTTGTAAGCTGGTATATTATACGAAATTCTTTATTCTCGATCAGAAATTTAATCGTGACAGCCTTTGCCATTAATTATTTTCTATGCTTATCATGGAGGATAATAAATTCGTTTAATGTTAGCAAGAGTTAAATGCAAAGTAGGTAATTTGCATCCGAAGGGTTAACCCAAAGACAGTATCGTTTTTTGTATTAATGTTACCTTCTGGCGATATTATCCTGCTTTGAAGAGCCTCGTAGTAGTGAAGGGGTTAATTAAGACTATATCAAACCCAACCAGCTCGGGAAAGTCTCTCCTCAGCTGAGTAAAATCGTCTGGAATACCTCGAATAAAGTAAAAAGATGACCACGGAATGAGAGAATCGTGGTTTCTCTCTCTCTCTCTCTCTCTCTCTCTCTCTCATTAGTTACTGGTACCCTGGTTGCCTTTAAAATATCGTAAAACCATCTGACGTTAGCCAAAGTAAAATCAAAGCAAGGGGTACGTCACAATTAAAGATCTCTCGTACAGAAAGGGTTGAAATGATTGCAGGCTGGCAATTCACAATCAGCAATTTCATATTTCCATTATTGGCATGATCCTCTGACGTTAAAAAAAATTATATATATATATATATATATATATATATATATATATATATATATATATATATATATATATATATATATATATATATATATATATATATATATATATATATATATATATATATATATATATATATATATATATATATATATATATATATATATATATATATATATATATATATATATATATTTATTTATAGATATATATAAATATATTTATAGATATATTGATGTGTATATGTAAATATATTTATATATATATATAAATATATTTATATATATATATATAAATATATTTATATATATATATATAAATATATTTATATATATATAAATATATATATATATATATATATATATATATATATATATATATATATATATATATATATATATATATATATATATTTATATATATCTATATATAAATATATTTATATATATATATATATATATATATAAATATATATATATATATATAAAGAGATATATATATATGTATATATATATATATATATTTATATATATATATATATATATATATATATATATATATGCAAGTAATTCTCAGCTAAAAAGGGTAAAGAAAATTTAGAATGGCCTCTCGTCCTCCAAAAGGGATAAATGGTTGCATGCTGGCTATTAGCTCACAATCATCAGTTTTGTATTTCATTATTGCAAAGTGCCGAGGTACCCTTATAAAGA